>NC_141873.1:138805795-139111295 GCF_056163025.1 Triticum urartu | reverse complement strand
ACCTAACCCTAAATTTTCAAATCCAATCTAATCTAAAGGAAGTTTTCAGTGGATAGATTGTTTGCATATGTGGTCATGATCATGGCAAAGTAATGTGCTAGGAATCAGAGTTAAAAGAATAGCACAAAGGATCAAACTCGTACCCTAGTTCGGCGGAGTTCGCTACGGTGGCAACGGAGGGGCAGAATTCCGTTGACGGTGATGGAAACCAGCGGCGGGGGGTCGCTGGCGGCGAGAAGACGATCCGGAGACCCGAGGCGGCAGAGCGGGATACGCGTGGGCTGAGAGGTTTCGAAGAAATTTCCAAAATCTCACCCATGGGTTTATATATCCCGACCTTGTCGGTGTGACCGAGTGGAACAAATTGGTGGCACCGAGATGCAGAATCGCAAGCGGTTACTGCAACTCGGTGTGACCGAAAAGTTCAAATCGGTTGCACCAAGATTGAAAACCTAGATCAACTTAGTGATCTCGGTGTGAAAGAAATGGATGACTCGGTCATACCGAAATACACAAAGAGGTTTTGGAAGTTTAAGTCTATGATGAATCGGGGACTCCAAGTGCTCCTCACACAGAGTGGTTCGAATCTGACTTGATCAAACTTTGTGATGTAGCATGAATAGAGTTTGAGACGAGAAAAGCATAGATAGCTATAGGGAGTTCTTAGGCATTCTTTTCCATCCATTTGGCAAAAGAGAAAAAGTCAAACAATCAAAGAAACAAATGGATGTCCTCGAATGAGTAAAATATGCATCCTACATGCTCACACAATAAAATAGCAAATGAAATATGTGACAAAGCATGCACAATCAATCTAGCATCTATCAAGCAATTTGGCGATGACTAGGTCATCTATATATGAGTATATTGACTTAGGAGTCAAATGAGAACATTTGATCATAGGTCATACTCATCATTTAAGCACCAGTGGAGTTGCCACTTTTACATAAAGCATTCTTTTGCTCACATCATTGGAGTTGCTTTAGCTCAATTGGTTAGTGTAAAACTCCCCCTAGATGTGATATCCCCCCTAAGAGGGATGAACTAACCTTGGGTTTTGTCGATGATGACTTCATGTAGGTGTTGAAGATGTAGATGCTCAATGTTGATGTAGATCATTCGGAGAAATCCTTTGGAGTGAGTTGTACTTTCAATACCTACACGGGTTAGTCCCACAAGGAACAAACAAGGATATCCATAGACATAGAGTGATATTCACATGAGATGATGTCCATGAATGCATTAGGTTAGCTTATCCCTTGTCTTACCAACAAGAGGGTTTGTGACTCCTTGAACTAGTGCAAGATATGGAAGTTGTTTGCACTTGTCCTTGCCAAGATGATAAGAGTGAAGTATGTTGGCGGAGTCACCCTCAGGAACTCTCTAGTTCTTCTTCTTAGGGATCCACACCATCTTGATGGGAATCCTTGGAGTTGTAGTCGTACTTGATGTAGTCTTGGGAACCCACTTGACCAAGGCCTTAGGTGCTTCTTCAAATTCATCAATCTCCTCTTGAAGCTTGTGCTTGCCTTTTAGCTTGTGGTCTTGTGGTGGAAGATCATCTTGAGCTTGTGTTCCTTGGAAAGAAGTAGGATCATACTTCTCTTGTTGAGGAACAAACTTCATCTCGGGGTATTGATCTTCTTCCCACTCAACTCCATTGGCATTGAACTTTCGTTCAAAACCAACACCTTGATTCTTCCGGTGTCTTCCTTGCTTGCGTACAATTTCCTCAAATTGCTTACTTTCGGCAAGACTCTTGTAAACACCTTTCGCTATGGTTCCCTTCAATAAGCTATTTTCTTGCTCAAGTGTAACTTGGCTAAGAGAATCATTAGTGGAATCAAGAGAACTACTAGAAGCAACAACATTGGATTTATCATGATTGTTGTTACTACTAGAAGAAGAATCTTTCTTGTTCTTGTTGCTAGATTTAACTTGTGGCATGTAAGTAGACAAGAGTAAATGCTTGGCAATGTAAGAAGAAGTTTTCTTGCAAAGATAATCATTGATTGCTTTTAAGAACTCATGCTCTTTCTCAAGGTTGAGCTTTTCAAAGTGTAGCTTCTCATGAGTCTTTAAAAGTTCTTGATGATCTTCCAAGGTAGTTTCATGAGCTAACTTAAGAGTGTTTAGTTCTTTAGTTAAACGCTCAATCTCCTTCTTATCATTGTCATTCGTTTTATCTTGATTAGCATGATTAATAGCAAGTTCATCATAGTTTTCATAACTAGAGTTGTCAACAAGTAAATCATCATCACCTAGCAAATCATCTTCATCACTATTGAAATCAACATACTCGGGGTGTGATACCTTTGGGCCTTTAGCCATGAAGCATCTTCCAATTCCTTCATTTGGTGACTCAAATATGTCGTAGGAGTTGGTTGACACAAGTGCTAGACTGGCAACACCTTCATCTTGAGTGTATTCGGAGTCGGAGTGGTAACTTCTTTCAGAGTGATTGTCGGAGTAGGAGCCGGATACCATTCACCAACATGAACTTGATATCTTCATTTTATGTAGCTCCTTGATGATTTGTCCTTCCTTTATGAATCCTTGCTTATCTGTGAGGGTCTTCGTTCATAACAGTCATCTCTACTCCTTCTCTCTCTAGGTGGTGATTCTTCTCTCCACTTCTTCTTTTGGGAGAATCTTCTCTTCTTATGTAGGGAGTCGTACACTCATTGGAGTAGTGTCCGGGTCTTCCACAATTGTAGCAATTTCGTTCACGACTTGAAGATCTTTTGTCATAGTAGGACCTTGACTTGGAACTTCTTTCCTTGCTTCTACTCTTGTAAAACTTGTTGAATTTCTTCACCATTAGGCTCAATTCTTTGTTGAAGGTTCGTTTCTCACTTGATGATGTGGGAGCATCACATGAGGCTTTGTAAGCACCACTTGACTTGTTGTGAAGCTCTTCCTTATCCTTGAGTGACATCTCATGAGCAACAATTCTTTCAATGACATCCGTTAGCTTGAGATCTTTGTAATTGGGCATCCTTTGGATCAATGTGCACACGATATCATATTTTCCATCCAAGGCTCTTAGGATCTTCTTGATGATGAATCTATCGGTCATCTCTTCACTTCCTAAACCGGCAATCTCATTTGTGATGAGAGCAAGTGTCGGTGTCAAAACCGGTAGATCTCTGGTAGGGGGTCCCGAACTGTGCGTCTAAGGTGGATGGTAATAGGAGGCAGGGGACACGATGTTTACCCAGGTTCGGGCCCTCTTGATGGAGGTAATACCCTACGTCCTGCTTGATTGTTCTTGATGATATGAGTATTACAAGAGTTGATCTACCATGAGATCAGAGAGGCTAAACCCTAAAAGCTAGCCTATGGTATGATTGTATGTTGTCCTACGGACTAAAACCCTCCGGTTTATATAGGCACCGGAGGGGGCTAGGGTTACTCAAGGTCGGTTACAAAGGAGGAGATATACATATCCGTATTACCTAGCTTGCCTTCCACGCCAAGTAGAGTCCCATCCGGACACGGGACGAAGTCTTCAATCTCATATCTTCATAGTCCAATAGTCCGGCCAAAGGATATAGTCAGGCTGTCCGGAGACCCCCTAATCCAGGACTCCCTCAGTAGCCCCTGAACCAGGCTTCAATGACGATGAGTCTGGCGCGCAGTATTGTCTTCGGCATTGCAAGGCGGGTTCCTCCTCCGAATACACCATGGAAGAGTTTGAATATGAGGATAGTGTCCGACCCTACAAAATAAGTTCCACATACCACCGTAGAGAGAATAATATTTCCACAAATCTAATCTGCTAACACGTTTTGACAGCATGACATCACACCATGGCCCGGTTATTATTCGAACCGCTTTTCTCAACCAGCTCCGCACATATCGCGAGGCGGTTTCCTTGATACGTCTTGTCAAAGCAAAGATCGTGTTCCCCTTATCACGGGATTCCCATCAATACGGGCGTGGGTAACCCAACCGCGCCATCAATTACGGCACCTGGGGAATAAGCGGTTTTTGCTAGGCAAGTGGGGAGACTCATCGCCTCCTCCACCCTTATAAAGGGACAAAGATTTACTTTTTTCACCCACGCCTTCTTCCTTCTCGCTTACCCATTCCCGCACACTCAATCTCTAGCGCCCAAGCTCGTGTTCTTCTTCTCGAACCACTCCAATCATGTCCGGAGCAGGAGGCAAGTGGATGGTCTCCTCCATCACAGAGGAGAACATCAAAAAGTTACGAGAAGCCGGATACTTGGCCGCGGATATCGCGCACCGGCTGCCAAAGGCGGGGCAGATCGTCCCCACGCCCGAACCCCATGAGAGGGTAGTTTTTCTTACCCATTTCGTTCGCGGACTGGGATTTCCTCTCCACCCGTTTGTCCGCGGGCTCATGTTCTACTACGGCTGGATTTTCATGATCTGGCCCCCAATTTCATCCTCAACATCTCGACGTTTATCATCGTGTGCGAGGCCTTCCTCCGCATCAGGCCCCACTTCGGCCTATGGCTGAAAACCTTCAATGTCAAACCGAAGGTGGTGGGTGGCCCGCAAGCAGAGTGCGGAGGCGCCATGGTGGGCAAGATGCCTAATGTCACCTGGCTCGAGGGCACCTACGTGGATACCATAAAGGGGTGGCAATCGGGGTGGTTCTACATCACCGAGCCGCGCGACTCCAACTGGGTGGCGGCCCCCAAATTTCGATCCAGAATCCCCACGCGGCTCACCTCCTGGAAAAAGAAGGGCCTGTCCTGGGGTTCCGCGGTAGAGCCGACCGGACTCCAGACCTGCATCCAGAACATGACGAACAGGAAAATCAAGCTCGTTAACATGGTTCAGGTTATGCTCTTCCGCCGGATCCTTCCGTGCCAACGACGGGCATTTGTTTTGTGGGAGTTCGACTCGGCCAAGCACCAGACGCTGCGAGAGCTCTACGACACGACGCACGAGGACGTCTGGAGGGTGCTGTTCAAGGGCACCGAGATGCCTCCCTCCCTTACCGAGGACCGCAGACTCAACGCAAAGCGCCGCGCCCATACGGTAGGCTTTTATATCTCTCAGGGTATTTATTCACCCTGGTTTAGTTATGTGCTGGATCTAAGCTTTCATGTCATTAACAGGACTGGATAGAGACAGCGGAGCAACTTGATTGCCCAGCCCCCCTGCCCGAAGATCCTGCGGACGCTCTTCTAACGAAGATGCTGACTCCGGCACCTTACGAGGTGCCGGAAAATAAGGCCAAGAAGAAGGCCACGGGGACCCGAAAGGGTCTCTGGCGCAAGGTTACATCGGGCTCATCGTCCGATGACTCCGACATGCACTCCTCCCACGGAAATGAGGAGGAGGAGAAAAGCTCTCCCCCCAGCTGGGGGAGACAAGAAAAGGAAGGCCGACCCATCCGGGGAGGCCGAACGGTCCAAGAAGGGAAAGACCCTCCCGCCGGACTGTGCCACGACGGCCACCGACAGCGGCGATGAGTGGCTACCCGGGGACAAGCCCCTGGCGAAGTCGTAAGTGTCCGTACACCATAGTGCTTCATGGTATGTTTTATTGTACTGCCTTTCCTCATGCCGAACATGATTATTCAGTCCGTCCCGAGCTCATATCGACGTACCCTCGTTGAACGGCTCTTTGGACTCGTCGGATATGAACAGCGGTTCTCCTCCGATGGCTTCCACCCCTCGCCCTACGGACAACGCCGAGGTGTTGTCTCAAAAGGCACCGAGCCAAGGGGAGGCGATCCTGGGGGCGCCTCATGGCGACCTCCTGGACCCTGGGTACCAAGGGAGCGAGGCTCCTATGGGCTTCGAGTTCGGGCCCTAGCCGGACACTACGCCGGAACCTTCGATGGTTCCGGACTCCGGCAGGCGGTCCCCCATTAAGGGGGCCAACCATCCGTGCTGGTGTCCTCTATCCAACCAGAGGCACCGGACACCCTGCTGGAAGCGCTTCGCAGCGCTTCCATCGCAGAAGAGCACCGCACTATCATGAGTGAGGTGGTCGAGAAGGTTCAGTCCGCCAAAAACGGACTGGCCGAAGCTTGCGCCATCCTCCTAACAGGCTTTGAGGTAAGCATTCTAAATATAAGAAAATATTAGCGCATAGATAGTAGCCCCTGATGCTTTGTTCGGCGTTCGTGCAGAAAAGCCGAATAGAGGATCAAATGATAATTCAGGAGTCTAATTAGAGTATGTCTATGTGTATGTGCAGACTTCACTACTGGCCACTACCGCACGTACTGCGGAGGTCTCTGCGCTGAAGCAGGCCCTGAAGTGGTCCGAGGACGAGCTCAGCCTCACCAAGGGGCAGCTCGAAGAGAGCAAATGTAAGATATACGCCCGTCTATATAGTTAAAAAGAAGTTCGGGTGTAAATTAATAGGATCATCATGAATTTGTTAGGGACCACGACCGAGGTGGAGACCCTGAGGAAGGCGGTGTCCGAGGCCGAAGACAAAGCGGTCAAAGAACGCCTGGAACGGGAGAAACAAGAAGCCCGAGTAGGCGAGGTGCAGCAAGAGCTCGAGGCTCTCACCAAAAAGCACGAGTCCTTGGAGCTTGACTCCAAGACGCAAGAGTCCGAGCTCGCGCAGGCGCTTGAAAGCGTCCAGAGCGCCAAGGCCGAAGCCCGGAGATTGACGCGGTGAAGAAGATAGCAGTGGGTAAGGCATTCAATATGCAAAGCAAGCATGTGAAGGAGACTTTCCTTTTTCTTAACCAAGTTTGGAGCTCTCCAGGAGCGTTTGCAGATCTTCCCCGCAGTGTACTGGATGCCGCGGAGTTTTACCAGGCTGAGGAAGGGAGCTCAGCGGAGAAGTTGTTCTGGTCTCAGTATACTGGGACCGAACACCCCGTGTCCTTGAGCGACCAGCTGAAGCAGTTGGTCGAACTCCACAAGGCGGTTGAATAGGCCATGAGGGGCCTTATAGTCCGGATGTGGCCTGGCGAGCCCCTGCCCGGCAGCTACTTCGGTCTGGTAAGGTGGCTTGTGGAAACCTGCCCACGGCTTGAAGTCATCAAGCGGTCCATCTGCATCGAAGGTGCATGCAGGGCTTTTTCTCGGGCGAAGGTGCACTGGGCGAAGCTGGACGCCGTGAAGCTGGTGAAGGAGGGGCCGTAGGAGGGCAAGGAGCAACGCTGCCCCGAGAATTACTATGGGAGCATCCTGAAGGGTTCCCGCTTAGTGGTAGATGAGTGTGCCAAGGATGTAATTTTTGAATGAACATGCCCATGTGATCTTGTAATATGAAACAAGTTCTTTTGCGCCATACGACGCTTCCTTAATTTAAAATATTACCTTCTGTGCGGCTGTTTTTATAAAATCTGAGAGTTGGCCAGTCGTCGGCTTCTACCCCCATGTAACTAGTATTGGGGTGTTCGGGGTAAATCTGAACACTCTTTACCCCAATTTTGGGCCCTTCAAGGGAGGTGTTCAGTGCAACGAACTAGGCAATCGGACTATAATGCTTTATCACTCTCACTTAGCCATAGAAGTCTATAATTTTAAATTTTTGGCGAAGCCCCTACTATTCGGAGGGCCGAATTTGGGGCGCTATACACGCCTAAGCCGGACAAGGCCGACTCCTCGCCCGAAGTGGAAAAAGTCTTTAAGGACTTGAGACCTCTCGAACAGCGACCAGTCTCTCGCCTTATCATGACAGTTAGTTTTTGGCTTTCTCTACTGAGGTGCTCGTCCGGATGAACCGGGACACAATCGCAGTAGTTCTCCCACCGCTACCTTAGCCGATATAGCAGAACGTAAGGTACCAAAGCATGGGAGCCGGGCGACCCAACATTTGACCAAATACATGATTCGGAGCTGATGCATATAATGCTATAAGTTCGAGGTGCCGCACTGTCGAAAGTGTTCGGATTTCCTGCGCCGTATTATGGGGTAAACGAGAGCCCCTGGCGTACTGACCGTACCCGAACGTGCGGGTGCGGATTGTCGCAAATGGACGTATAAGAGAAAAGAGAAAAACTTAAATAATGCAATGACAGATTAATGATATGCATTGTTATTTGAATAATACGTCGAAGCGTACTGGTACAAGTAGTGCAATAAGCATAAAGTAGGACAATTCGAAATGTCCTATCCCATGGCAAGCTATGCATAAATAGTGAAAAACGGGTATATCAAGTATTACTAGAGACCACCTGGCGGTTCCCGTGTTCATCTTAGCTTCTTGCCGCCTTGGTTGTTGCTTCCGGAATGTGTCCGGCAATCGTACTGCTAGAGAGGGCATCCGAAGAGTGAGGCCCTGAAAGAGAAAAGGAGTGTCACAGGTGTACAACCCCTAGTGTGGTTAAGCCACAATGCGGGGCGTGTCATGATTGTGCCCCCGCCTATGTCCATGGTATTTTCAATGCGTAGTTATGTACGCGCGGCACGGAGTTCGTCGCTTCACTAGGACTGGGACGGGGGCCGGATTGCTAGGCGAGCTCTGATCATGCCAGGCGATCCTATTGCAGCTTGTTCCGGACTTGCTTGAAGGTGTCCGGGGGCTATGACACTGAATGAGTGGTCTTCCTGAACAGGCTGCTTTGTGCCTCTGCTGCAAGGGCCGCAGTGTGCTCTTCCGTACAGAGCGAGCGTTCTGTGTTTCCATTTACTGTTATAACCCCGCGAGGTCCTGGCATCTTGAGCTTGAGGTATGCGTAATGCGGCACTACATTGAATTTTCCAAATGTTGTCCGTCTGAGCAGTGCATGATAGCCACTGCGAAACGAGATGATGTCGAAGATTAACTATTCGCTTCGGAAGTTATCCGGTGATCCGAAGACCCCTTCTAGTGTGATTGAGCCTGTGCAATGGGCCTCTACACCTGGGATGACGCCTTTAAAGGTGGTTTTGCTGGGTTTGATTCTCGAGGGATCGATACCCATTTTTCGCATTGTATCCTAATAAAGCAGGTTCAGGCTGTTGCCGCTGTCCATAAGGACTCGAGTGAGGTGAAATCCATCAATGATGGGGTCTAGGACCAGTGCGGCGGATCCACCATGACGGATGCTAGTGGGGTGGTCCCTGCGATCGAAGGTGATCGGACAGGCAGACCATGGGTTGAACTTCGGGGCGACGGGCTCCATCGCGTAGACGTCCCTTAGTGCACGCTTCCGCTCCCTCTTAGGAATGTGGGTTGCGTATATCATGTTCACTGTCTTCACTTGTGGGGGAAACCCCTTCTGTCCTCCTGTGTTCGGCGGCCGGGGCTCCTCCTCGTCATCGCTGTGCGGCCCCTTGTCCTTATTCTCGGCATTTAACTTGCCGGCCTGCTTGAACACCCAGTGTTCTCTGTTGGTGTGATTGGCTGTCTTGTCGGGGGTGCCGTGGATTTGACACGAGCGATCCAGTATGCGATCCAGACTGGACGGAGCCGAAGTATTTCTTTTAAATGGCTTTTTCCATTGACCGGATCTAGAGCCTCTAAATCCGGCATTAACTACCGTATCTTCGGTGTTGTCGCCGTTATTGCGCCGCTTTGGTCTATTAGGACGCTGCCTACCGTTAGCATCTTTGGTATCCGAGGTATCCGAATTCCTCGATATGTTGTTGCTGCAAGCCAGCCAGCTGTCCTCGCTCGCGCAAAAGCAGGTCATAAGTGTCGTGAGGGCTGCCATAGATTTCGGCTTCTCCTGGCCAAGGTGGCGGGCAAGCCACTCGTTGCGGATGTTATGCTTGAATGCCGGTAGGGCCTCTGCATCCGGACAGTCTACAATTTGATTTTTCTTAGTCAGGAACCGTGTCCAGAATTGTCTGGCCGATTCCCCTGGCTACTGGGTTATGTGGCTCAAGTCATCAGCATCCGGCGGCCGCACATAAGTGCCCTGGAAGTTGTCAAGAAATGCATCTTCCAGATCCTCCCAACTGCCAACGGAATCTGCTGGAAAGCTATTCAGCCAATGCCGAGCTGGTCCTTTGAGTTTTAGTGGGAGGTACTTGATGGCAGGTAAATCATCACCACGGGCCATGTGGATGTGAAGGAGGAAATCTTCAATCCATACAGCGGGATCCGTTGTGCCATCGTATGATTCGATATTTACGGGTTTGAAACCCTCCGGGAATTCATGATTCATAACTTCATCAGTGAAGCATAGGGGGTGTGCGGCACCTCTGTGTTGGGCTATATCCCAACGTAGTTCGTATGAGTCTTGTCTGTTGTATTCGGCCCGGCCGGATTTACTCTTAGTGTATCCGATGCGACGATCATCGTCCCGTGTGGGCGCACATGCCTGTGTCCCGTATATTGACCTTGTGATTTTTGCCTTACTGTCCAAGATGTCTCATAGGTCCTATGTGTTTCCCCGGGCCTTAGTATTTTTGACTGAGTGGCGACGGGGTGCGGTCTGATCTTTAGGCTGAAACACCTCCCTGGCCCGGCCGCGTAGTGGCCGGTCAGACGCATCGTACACTGGTGAATGAGGTTTCAATGCTTCCTCCTCGAGGTGAGGGAGTAACCTGTGTTTTGGGTAACTCTTGGACGGGCGCTCGAGTTCATGCTCCTTGGCCACAAGGACTTTGGTCCACCTGTCTGCTAGCAAGTCTTGATCAGCTTGAAGTTGTTGATGTTTCTTCTTTAGGCTATTTGTCGTGGCCATAAGCCAGTGCTTGAAGCACTCTTTCTCGACGGGGTCCTCAGGCACGATAAAATCGTCGTCACCGAGGCTCGCCTCGTCTTCGGAGAGAGGCATGTAATTGTCCTCCTCCGGTTCTCCATCTGCTGCCTACTCTGGAGGGCTAGCTTGTTCGTCCTCTAGCTCTGCACCGTGCTGGAGGGGATTGTTGTTGTCTTCGGCACTATCCGGAGTGTTATTATCTCCTGTGCCGGTATCACTGCTATTGCTGTGGCGGGACTTCAAGCAGGGCTGCTAACGTCGGCGCTTGGGTTGCTTCTTGGAGGGGTCATCCTCCGCTGTCTCGTTTCCATTGGCTTCTTTGGGGGTGTCCACCATGTATATATCATATGATGAGGTGGCGGTCCAGTGCCCCGAGGGCGGTGGATCCTGTTCGTCTCCGGCTCGTCGTCCATACCGTCGAAGTCTTCGGAGCCGAAGTCGAGCATGTGGGTTAAATCGTCGATAGTGGCTACTAAGTGGGTGGTCGGTGGGCAGCGAATTTCTTCGTCGTCCTATCCCATTCTAGCCGGACATAGTTCGGCCAAGGTTCTCCTGACAGGGAGAGATACCTTAATGAATTTAGCACATCCCCGAAAGGTGAGTGCTAAAAGATATCCGCGGAGGTGAACTCCATGATCGGCGCCTAGTCGGATTCGACGGGCACGGATATGAGCGGCTCGGAGTCCATGGCTGGAGATGAATCCAGTGGTTCAGCGACACGGCTCTCGTAAGGAGTGAAGTAAGTATCCGGCTCTAACGCCACTGAGAGTGCGGCCTCCATGGCGGGGTCCATCCCTCCGCTCTCAGATGGCGCGACTTTCTCTGGATTGATGGATGGAGTAGTTGAGGATGCGATCTCCCGAACATTGTCCGACGGCAGAGTTACGACATGCTCGTCACGACTGTACGGCGCGTCCGACATGGGCCAAAATACGTCGAAGATCAAGTCTCCGCGGATGTCGGCCATGTAGTTCAAGTTTCTGAATCTGACCTTATGGCCAGGGACGTAGCTCTCAATCTGCTCTAGAAGGCCAAGCGAATTGGCCCGCAGTGCAAAGTCGCCGAATATCAAGATCTGTCCGGGGAGGAAAGCCTCACCCTGGACCACATCGCTAGTGATGACCGAAGGAGCCATCACGCCTTATGGTGACGACACAGTGGAACTCTCAATGAAAGCACCAATGTCAGTGTCAAAACCGGCGGATCTCGGGTAGGGGGTCCCGAACTGTGCGTCTAAGGTGGGTGGTAACAGGAGGCAGGGGACACGATGTTTACCCAGGTTCGAGCCCTCTTGATGGAGGTAATACCCTACGTCCTGCTTGATTGTTCTTGATGATATGAGTATTACAAGAGTTGATCTACCACGAGATCAAAGAGGCTAAACCCTAAAAGCTAGCCTATGGTATGATTGTATGTTGTCCTACGGACTAAAACCCTCCGGTTTATATAGGCACCGGAGGGGACTAGGATTACACAAGGTCGGTTACCAAGGAGGATATATACATATCCGTATTGCCTAGCTTGCCTTCCACGCCAAATAGAGTCCCATCCGGACACGGGACAAAGTCTTCAATCTCGTATCTTCATAGTCCAACAGTCCGGCCAAAGGATATAGTCTGGCTGTCCGGAGACCCCCTAATCTAGGACTCCCTCAGCAAGCCTAGAGTACATTTCAGCGACACCTTCACCATCCTTCATTTTGAACTTTTCAAGTTTACTTTGAAGCACATCCAATTTGGATTCCTTGACTGAGTCGGTACCTTTATGCATATCAATCAAAGTATCCCAAATTTCCTTTGCATTCTGAAGACGGCTGATTTTGTTGAATTCTTCGGGGCACAATCCGTTGAAGAGAATATCACAAGCTTGAGCATTGTATTGCAGCATCTTCAACTCTTCTGCGGTAGCTTCACGATTCGGTTCTCTCCCATCAAAGAATTCACATTGCAAGCCAATACACAATAGCCCAAACGGCGGGGTTATGTCCAAGAATATGCATTTTCATCTTATGCTTCCAACTAGCAAAATTAGTACCATCAAAGTAAGGACCTCTACGGTGGTAATTTCCCTCACTAGACGCCATACTCTCCTAGGTTGTGAAACCAAGGCTATGATCACCAAAAGCTATGGAAATCAAAGCAAATGGAGACCAAAGCTCTGATACCACTTCTAGGATCGAAAGTATGTCTAGAGGGGGTGATTAGACTACTTGACCAAATAAAAATCTAGCCTTTTCCCAATTTTATGTTTTGGCAAATTTTAGCAACTTGGCATAATTCAAGTAAAGAACCTACACATGCAATTCTAAGAGTATAGCAGCGGAATGTAAAACAATTGCATATGCAGGTAAAGGGAGGAGTTTGGAGGGAGCAAACGCAATGTTGACACGGAGATTGTTGGCGTGGTTCCGATAGGTGGTGCTATTGTACATCCACGTTGATGGAGACTTCAACCCATGAAGGGTAACAGTTGCGCGAGTCCACAGAGGGCTCCACCCACGAAGGGTCCATGAAGAAGAAACCTTGTCTATCCCACCATGGCCATCGCCCACGAAGGACTTGCCTCACTAGGGTAGATCTTCATGAAGTAGGCGATCTCCTTGCCCATACAAACTCCTTGGTTCAACTCCACAATCTTGACGGAGGCTCCCAAGTGACACCTAACCAATCTAGGAGACACCACTCTCCAAAAGGTAATAGATGGTGTGTTGATGATGAACCCCTTTCTCTTGTGCTTCAAATGATAGTCTCCCCAACACTCAACTCTCTCTCATAGGATTGGATTTGGTAGAAAGATGATTTGAGTGGAAAGAAACTTGGGGAAGGGCTAGAGATCAAGATTTATGTGGTTGGAATGGAATATCTTGACCTCAACACAAGTGTAGGTGGTTATCTCTCAGAAAATGTATGTTGGAAGTGTAGGCATGTTCTGATGGCTCTCTCCACAAATGAAGAGTGGCTGGAGGGATATATATAGCCTCCACACAAAATCTAACTGTTACACACAAATCACGAAACTCGGTGGGACCGAATTATAAAACTCGGTCAGACCGATTTATTTCAAAATGTGAACATTTCGGTGGGACCGACATGTCAACTCGATGGGACCGATTCCATTAGGATTAGGGCATAACGTAATCTTGGTGAGACCGATTACACAAACTCGGTGGGACCGATTTTGGTAATAGACAAACAGAGAGTTGGTCAGGCAAACTCGGTGGGACCGATTCGCTCATCTCGGTTAGATCGAAATGTTATGAAGGGGAAACAGAGAGTTTGCATTGCAATCTCGGTGGGACCGATCGCTCATCTCGGTTGGACCGAAACGTTACGAAGGGGAAACAAAGAGTTTGCAATCCCATCTCGGTGAGACCGAGATCCCTATCGGTGAGACCGAAGTGACTAGGGTTTGTGGCAGTGGCTATGTCAAGTGAACTCGGTGGCGCCAGATAGAAGATTTCGGTGGGGCCGAGTTTGACTTTTGGTTTGGGACATATGTGGATATGAGAAAGTATTTGAGGGTTTTTGGAGCATACCACTAAGCATTTTGAGCATGTAACTCATTAAGCAACACCTCACCCCCTTTTAATAGTATTGGCTTTTCCTATGGACTCAATGTGATCTTGGATCACTAAAAGTAAAATGTATTGAGCTTGAGCCAATCTTTTGTCCTTAGCATTTTGAGGTGTCCACTTTCTAATCCATGCCATGCCAATCATTGAGCTTTCCTGAAACATTTATCTTGAAATAGCATTAGCTCAATGAGCTATATGTTGTTAGGAATTACCAAAACCACCCAGGGATAGTTGCACTTTCAGTCCCACCGAAAATCCAAACGTTCACATTTTGAACTAAATCGGTCTGACCGAGTTTCATGATTCGGTCCCACCGAGTTTGGTGATTTTTGTGTAACGTTCAGATTTTGTGTGGAGGCTATATATACCCCTCCACCCACTCTTCATTCATGGAGATAGCCATCAAAACATGCCTACACTTCCAACATATATTTTCTGAGAGAGAACCACCTACACTTGTGTTGAGGTCAAGATATTCCATTCCAACCACATAAATCTTGATCTCTAGCCTTCCCCAAGTTGCTTTCCACTCAAACCCTCTTTCCACCAAATTCAATCCTATGAGAGAGAGCTGAGTGTTGGGGAGACTATCATTTGAAGCACAAGAGCAAGGAGTTCATCATTAACACACCATCTATTACCTTTTGGAGAGTGGTGTCTCCTAGATTGGTTAGGTGTCACTTGGGAGCCTCCGTCAAGATTGTGGAGTTGAACCAAGGAGTTTGTACGGGCAAGGAGATCGCCTATTTCGTGAAGATCTACCCTAGTGAGGCAAGTCCTTCATGGGCGATGGCCATGGTGGGATAGACAAGGTTGCTTGGGCGATGGCCATGGTGGGATAGACAAGGTTGCTTCTTCGTGGACCCTTCATGGGTGGAGCCCTCCGTGGACTCGCGCAACCGTTACCCTTCGTGGGTTGAAGTCTCCATCAATGTGGATGTACGATAGCACCACCTATCGGAACCACGCCAAAAATCCCTGTGTCTGCATTGCGTTTGCTCCCTCCAAACTCCTCCCTTTACCTTCATATGCAATTGTTTTACATTCCGCCGCTATACTCTTAGAATTGCATGTGTAGGTTGATTACTTGACTTGTGCTAAGTTGTTAAAATCTGCCAACACTTAAAATTGGGAAAATGCTAGATTTTTATTTGGTCAAGTAGTCTAATCACCCCCCCTCTAGACATACTTTTGATCCTACAGTTTCCCAACAGTGTGGCCCTTGCGCTTCGCTTCCTTGGCCTTGGCCTTCTTGTCTTCGGGATCGACGTCCGGGTTCTTGAGGAGGGAGAGGCGGCCTTCTTCAGCCTTGGCACATTTGTCGGCCAGATTGACCAGCTCCAGCACCGAGCACAGGTCATCGTTGATGGCGAGCTCCGCGCTCATCCTGACATCCGTGACGTCTTCGGTGAACGCCGAGTGATGGCTTTGTCCGAGGCCTTCGGGATCTTGAGGCGAACTTGGGTGAAGCACTGAATGTACTTACAAAGAGTCTCATTCGGGCGCTGCTTCACGCGTCATAGGTCATTGACGGTGACAGCACGGTTGCGGGTTCCTTGGAAGTTGGCGATGAACCGCTCATGGAGCTCATCCCATGGGGAGATCGACCCCTCCGGGAGGTGCATGAGCCAGGAGCGCGCGCCGTCCTTGAGGGCCATGGGGAACCAGTTCGCCCTGACTTTGTTGTCGCCATTCACTGCCTCAATGCTCAGCATGTAGAGATGGAGCAACTCCGTAGGGTCGGGGATGTCGTCGTAGCATGGGGGTAGCTCTGGCTTGAACTTGACTGGACAGACAACATGGCACAGATCGCGAGTGAAGGCACGACAGCCTGCCGCACTCACGGGCGTACCCCGCACGAGAGGAGTGCGTTCTTGGCGCCCACGCGCTGCAGCCTCCAGAGCGGCCCGATCTTGGTGCTGACGCGGCGGTGCTGGCAGCGCACGCTCGTCGTACTGTGGCTGCTGCACAACCTGGCAACTGGCCTTGTCTCACACCGCCGCCGACGCTCCACGCGGTGGGTAGCATGGTCGTGCCCCGCGTCCCATCTCGACATCGTCGCTGCGCAGGGGAGGAGGCGGAGGTGCGCCGTGCGCCATGTCGCCCGCGGCGGTGGGCGGAGCGAGTGTGAAGGCGCCAAGGCCTCACCCGCGGTGTTGACAAGCTCGATGATGTGGCCCAGCCAGGCGTCGTACCCTTCATTGGCGGGGCGGTAGCGCAGTAGCTCGTGCGGCATGAGCAGCGCAGCCTGCGCATTCGCCGGCCCTCTGTGAGCATGGGAGGACGAAGCTGTGGCCAGAGTGAGGGAAGGCGTGGCGGTGCGGCCGCCATGTTGCACGGAAGGTGGAAGCAAAGAGCCCTACTGCTCATGAGCGGCAGGGTCAGTGGTGGCATTGGCCGCGGGAGAAGCGGAGTTGTGGGGGCAGCGCGGCCCACCGGTGCCGTCACAGCGACACGAGCCGCACGACGCTCGGCACAAACACGGAGAGCGTTAGCCATGGAGACGGTGGAGCGGGATGGAGCGAGGTGATGTCTACTACACAACCTTCTTCTTGTAGACGTTGTTGGACCTCCAAGTGTAGAGGTTTGTAGGATAGTAGCAAATTTCCCTCAAGTGGATGACCTAAGGTTTATCAATCCGTAGGAGGTGTAGGATGAATATGGTCTCTCTCAAGCAACCATGCAACCAAATAACAAAGAGTCTCTTGTGTCCCCAACACACCCAATACAATGGTAAATTCTATAGGTGCACTAGTTCGGCGAAGAGATGGTGATACAAGTGGTATATGGATGGTAGATAAAGGTTTTTGTAATCTGAAAATATAAAAACAGCAAGGTAACTAATGATAAAAGTGAGCGTAAACGGTATTGCAATGATAGGAAACAAGGCCTAGGGTTCATACTTTCACTAGTGCAAGTTCTCTCAACAATAATAACATAATTTGATCACATAACTATCTCTCAACATGCAACAAAGAGTCACTCCAAAGTCACTAATAGCGGGGAACAAACGAAGAGATTATGGTAGGGTACGAAACCACCTCAATGTTATTCTTTCCAATCAATTCGTTGGGCTATTCCTATAAGTGTCACAAACAGCCCTAGAGTCCGTACTAGAATAACACCTTAAGACACAAATCAACCAAAACCCTAATGTCACCTAGATACTCCAATGTCACCTCAAGTATCCGTGGGTATGATTATACGATATGCATCACACAATCTCAGATTCATCTATTCAACCAACACATAGAACCTCAAAGAGTGCCCCAAAGTTTCTACTGGAGAGTCAAGACGAAAACGTGTGCCAACACCTATGCATAGGTTCATGGGCGGAACCCGCAAGTTGATCATCAAAACATACATCAAGTGAATCAATAGAATAACCCATTGTCACCACGGTTATCCCACGCAAGACATACATCAAGTGTTCTCAAATCCTTAAAAACTCAATCCGATAAGATAACTTCAAAGGGAAAACTCAATCCATTACAAGAGAGTAGAGGGGGGGAAGAAACATCATAGGATCCAAATATAATAGCAAAGCTCGCGATACATCAAGATCGTACCACCTCAAGAACACGAGAGAGAGAGAGAGAGAGATCAAACACATAGCTACTGGTACATACCCTCAGCCCCGAGGGAGAACTACTCCCTCCTCGTCCTGGAGAGCACTGGGATGATGAAGATGGCCACCGGAGAGATTGCCCCTCCGGCAGGGTGCCGGAACGGGTCTAGATTGGTTTTCGGTGGCTACGGAGGCTTCTGGCAAAGGAACTCCCGATCTATTCTATTCCCCGATAGTTTTAGGGTATATGGATATACATAGGCAGAAGAAATACATCAGGGGAGCCATGAGGGGCCCACGAGGGTGGAGGGCGCGCCCAGGGGGTGGGCGCGCCCCCTGCCTCGTGGCTTCCTCGTTGATCCCCTGACGTGCACTCCAAGTCTATCAGGTTGCTTTCCTTCCAAAAATAACTTCTCTAGAAGGTTTCATTCTGTTTCGACTCCGTTTGATATTCCTTTTCTTCGAAACACTGAAACAAGGGAAAAACAGGAACTGGCACTGGGCTCTGGGTCAATTGGTTAGTCCCAAAAATAATATAAAAGTGGATAATAAAGCCCAATAATGTCCAAAACATAAGATAATATAGCATGGAGCAATCAAAAATTATAGATACGTTGGAGACGTATCAGCATCCCCAAGCTTAATTCCTACTCGTCCTCTAGTAGGTAAATGATAAAAACAGAATTTTTGATGCGGAGTGCTACTTGGCATAATTTCAATGTAATTCTTCTTAATTGTGGTATGAATATTCAGATCCGAAAGATTCAAGATAAAAGTTCATATTGACATAAAAATAATAATACTTCAAGCATACTAACTGAGCAATTATGTCCTCTCAAAATAACATGGCCAAAGAAAGTTCATCCCTACAAAATCATATAGTTTAGTCATGCTCCATTTTCGTCACACAATAATGCTCTCATCATGCACAACCCCGATGACAAGCCAAGAAATTGTTTCATACTTTAGTAATCTCAAACTTTATAAACCTTCACGCAATACATGAGCGCGAGCCATGGATATAGCACTATGGGTGGAATAGAATATGATGATGGGGGTTATGTGGAGAAGACAAAAAGGAGAAAGTCTCACATCAACGAGGCTAATCAATGAGCTATGGAGATGCCCATCTATTGATGTTAATGCAAGGAGTAGGGATTGCCATGCAACGGATGCACTAGAGCTATAAATGTATGAAAGCTCAACAAAAGAAACTAAGTGGGTGTGCATCCAACTTGCTTGCTCATGAAGACCTAGGGCACTTGAGGAGGCCCATTGTTGGAATATACAAGCCAAGTTCTATAATGAAAAAATCCCACTAGTATATGAAAGTGACAAAACAAGAGACTCTCTATCATGAGGATTATGGTGCTACTTTGAAGCACAAGTGTGGCAAAGGATAGTAGCATTGTCCCTTCTCTCTTTTTCTCTCATTTTTTTGGGCCTTCTCTTTTTTTATGGCCTTTCTCTTTTTTATGGCCTTTCTATATATATATATATATATTCCTCAATTGGGACAATGCTCCAGAAAATGATGATCATCACACTTCTATTTATTTACAACTCAATGGTTACAACTCGATACTAGAACAAAGTATGACTCTATATGAATGCCTCCGGCGGTGTACCGGGATATGCAATGAACCAAGAGTGACATGTATGAAATAATTATGAATGGTGGCTTTGCCACAAATACTATGTCAACTACATGATCATGCTAAGCAATATGACAATGATGGACGTGTCATGATAAACGGAATGGTGGAAAGTTGCATGGCAATATATCTTGGAATGGCTATGGAAATTCCATAATAGGTAGGTATGGTGGCTGTTTTGAGGAAGATATAAGGAGGTTTATGTGTGAAAGAGCGTATCATATCACGGGGTTTGGATGCACCGGCGAAGTTTGCACCAACTCTCAATGTGAGAAAGGGCAATGCACGGTACCGAAGAGGCTAGCAATGATGGAAGGGTGAGAGTGCGTATAATCCATGGACTCAACATTAGTCATAAAGAACTCACATACTTATTGCAAAAATCTACAAGTCATCAAAAAGCAAGCATTACGCGCATGCTCCTAGGGGGATAGATTGGTAGGAAAAGACCATCGCTCGTCCCCGACCGCCACTAATAAGGAAGACAATCAAATAACACCTCATGTTTCAAATTTGTTACATAACGTTTACCATACGTGCATGCTACGGGACTTGCAAACTTCAACACAAGTATTTCTAAAATTCACAACTACTCAACTAGCATGACTTTAATATCACTACCTCCATATCTCAAAACAATCATCAAGCATCAAACTTCTCTTAGTATTCAACACACTCATAAGAAAGTTTTTACTATTCTTGGATGCCTAGCACATTAGGATTATTTAAGCAAATTACCATGCTATTTAAGACTCTCAAAATAATATAAGTGAAGCACGATAATTCATCTATTTCTTAAAAATAAAACCACCACCGTGATCTAAAAAGATATAAGTGAATCACTAGAGCAAATGACAAACTACTCCGAAAGATATAAATGAAGATCAATGAGTAGTCGAATAATTATGCAACTATGTGAAGACTCTCTAACATTTAAGAATTTCATATCTTGGTATTCTATTCAAACAGCAAGCAAAACAAAATAAAATGACATTCTAAGAATAGCAAACATCATGTGAAGAAGCAAAAACTTAGGATCAACCGAAACTAACCGATAGTTGTTGAAGAAGAAAGGTGGGATGCCAACCAGGGCATACCCAAGCTTAGAAGCTTGAGACTTCTTGAAATATTATCTTGGGATGCTTTGGGCATCCCCAAGCTTGAGCTTTTGTGTCTCCTTAATTCCTCTCATATCACGGTCTCCCTAAATCTCAAAAGTTTCATCCACACTAAACTCAACAAGGACTCATGAGATAAGTTAGTATAAACCATTGCGAAAACCTTATCATACTCTACTGTAGCAAATCACTAAAATAATTATTCAACATTGCATACTAAATGCCTGTGCATATTTAATAGTCCTATCCTCAAATAGAATCATTAAAGAAGCAAACAGTGCAAACATAACAGCAATCTGCCTAAACAGGACAATCTGTAAAGAGTGCAGCAAGATCCATAATTTCCTAACCCCAAAAATTATGAAAGAAAATTCCCACTGTAGTAAATTTATCAGATCTTAATATGCAAAAGGTTTCAACATTTTATCACATTCTGAATTTTCTAAGGAATTATTGCAACAGCGGTAAACTTTCTGTTTTCAAACAGCAACATGTGGACTTCTAAAATAGGCATAGTAAAGGCTATCAATGCCACTTTTATTGAAATAAAAGATGCAAAACATTGTTCTAAATAACAGCAAGCAAATTCTAACAAAATAAATTGACGCTCCAAGCAAAACACATATCATGTGGTGAATAAAAATATAGCTCCAAGTAAAGTTACCGATGAACGAAGACAAAAGAGGAGATGCCTTCCGGGGCATCCCCAAGCTTAGGCTCTTGGTTGTCCTTGAATATTACCTTGGGTTGCCTTGGTAATCCCCAACCTTAGGCTCTTTCCACTCCTTATTCCATAGTTCATCGAATCTTTACCCAAAACTTGAAAACTTCACAACACAAAACTTAACAGAAAACCCGTAAGCTCTGTTAGTATAAGAAAGCAAATCACCATCATAAGGTACTGTAATGAACTCATTCTAAATTCATATTGGTGTAATATCTACTGTATTCCAACTTCTCTATGATTCATACCCTCCGATACTACTCATAGATTCTTCAAAATAAGCAAACAACACGATGAAAACAGAATCTGTCAAAAACAGAACAGTCTGTAGTAATCTGTAGGTTTCGACCACTTCTGGAACTCATACAATTCTCAAATAAATTGGTGGACCTGAGGAATTTGTCTATTAATCATCTTCAAAAAGAATTAACTAAATATCACTCTCCAATAAAAAATGGCAGCAATTCTCGTGAGCGCTAAAGTTTCTGTTTTTTACAGCATGATCATAAAGACTTCACCCAAGTCTTCCCAAAGGTTCTAATTGGCACAAACACTATTTAAAACATAAAACCACATCTAAACAGAGGCTAGATGAATTATTTATTACTAAACAGGAGCAAAAATCAAGGAACAAAAATAAAGTTGGGTTGCCTCCCAACAAGCGCTATCGTTTAACGCCCCTAGCTAGGCATGATGATTTCAATGATGCTCACATAAAAGATAAGAATTGAAACATAAAGAGAGCATCATGAAGAATATGACTAGAAAATTTAAGCCTAACCCTCTTCCTATGCATAGGGGTTTTGTGAGAAAACAACTTATGGGAACAATAATCAACTAGCATAGGAAGGCAAAACAAGCATAACTTCAAAACTTTAAGCACATAGAGAGGAAACTTGATATTATTACAATTCCTACAAGCATATGTTCCTCCCTCATAATAATTTTCGGTAGCATCATGAATGAATTCAAAAATATAACCAGCATCTAAAGCATTCTTTTCATGATCTACAAGCATAGAAAATTTACTACTCTCCACATAAGCAAATTTCTTCTCATGAATAATAGTGGGAGCAAACTCAACAAAATAACTATCATGTGATTGAAAATTAAGATCAAGATGACAAGTTTCATGGTTACCATTGTTCTTTAAAGCATACGTGTCATCACAATAATCATCATAGATAGGAGGCATGCTTTCATCATAATAAATTTGCTCATCAAAACTTGGGGGACAAAAAATATCATCTTCTTCAAACATAGCTTCCCCAAGCTTGTGGCTTTGCATATCATTAGCATCATGGATATTCAAAGAATTAATACTAACAACATTGCAATCATGCTCATCATACAAGGATTTAGTGCCAAACATTCTAATGCATTCTTCTTCTAACACTTTGGCACAATTTTCCTTTCCATCATATTAAAAAGATGAAGCGTATGAGGCAAACTCAATTCCATATTTTTTTAGTTTTCTTTTATAAACTAAACTAGTGCTAAAACAAGAAACAAAAAGATTCGATTGCAAGATCTAAAGATATACCTTCAAGCGCTAACCACCCCGGCAACGGCACCAGAAAAGAGCTTGATTATACAACCTTCTTCTTGTAGACGTTGTAGGGCCTCCAAGTTCAGAGGTTTGTAGGACAGTAGCAAATTTCCCTCAAGTGGATGACCTAAGGTTTATCAATCCGTAGGAGGTGTAGGATGAAGATGGTTGTTGGGTTTCGTAGTAATTTCAAAAAAATTCCTACGCACACGCAAGATCATGGTGATGCATAGCAATGAGAGGGGAGAGTGTTGTCTACGTACCCACGCAGACCGACTGCGGAAGCGTTGACACAACGTAGAGGAAGTAGTCGTACGTCTTCACGATCCAACCGATCAAGCACCAAAACTACGGCACCTCCGAGTTCGAGCACACGTTCAGCTCGATGATGATCCCCGGACTCCGATCCAGCAAAGTGTCGGGGAAGAGTTCTGTCAGCACGACGGCGTGGTGACGATATTGATGTACTACAGCAGCAGGGCTTCGCCTAAACTCCGCTACAGTATTATCGAGGACTATGGTGGCTGGGGGCGCCGCACACGGCTAAGGAATAGATCACGTGGATCAACTTGTGTGTTCTTTGGGGTGCCCTGCCTCTGTATATAAAGGACTAGAGGGGGGAGGCTGGCCGGCCAAGGGAGGGCGCGCCAGGAGAGTCCTACTCCCTCTGGGAGTAGGATTCCCCCCCCCCCAATCCTAGTTGGAATAGGATTCCTTGAGGGGGGAAAGAGAGAGAGGGGGCCGGCCACCTCTCCTAGTCCTAATAGGACTAGGAGAAGGGGGGAGGCGCACAGCCACCTTGGGCTGCCCCTTTCTCCTTTCCACTAAAGCCCACGAAGGCCCATATAGCTCCCGGGGGGTTCCGGTAACCTCCCGGTACTCCGGTAAAATCCCGATTTCACCCGGAACACTTCCGATATCCAAACATAGGCTTCCAATATATCAATCTTTACGTCTCGACCATTTCGAGACTCCTCGTCATGTCCGTGATCACATCCGGGACTCCGAACAACCTTCGGTACATCAAAATGTATAAGCTCATAATATAACTGTCATCGTAACCTTAAGCGTGCGGACCCTACAGGTTCGAGAACAATGTAGACATGACCGAGACTCGTCTCCGGTCAATAACCAATAGCGGGACCTGGATGCCCATATTGGTTCCTACATATTCTACGAAGATCTTTATCGGTCAGACCGCATAACAACATACGTTGTTCCCTTTGTCATCGGTATGTTACTTGCCCGAGATTCGATCGTCGGTATCCAATACCTAGTTCAATCTCGTTACCGGCAAGTCTCTTTACTCGTTCCGTAATACATCATCTCACAACTAACATATTAGTTGTAATGCTTGCAAGGCTTATGTGATGTGCATTACCGAGAGGGCCCAGAGATACCCCTCTGACAATCGGAGTGACAAATCCTAATCTCGAAATACGCCAACCCAACATGTACCTTTGGAGACACCTGTAGTACTCCTTTATAATCACCCAGTTACGTTGTGACGTTTGGTAGTACCCAAAGTGTTCCTCCGGTAAACGGGAGTTGCATAATCTCATAGTTATAGGAACATGTATAAGTCATGAAGAAAGCAATAGCAACATACTAAACGATCGGGTGCTAAGCTAATGGAATGGGTCATGTCAATCAGATCATTCAACTAATGATGTGACCTCGTTAATCAAATAACAACACTTTGTTCATGGTCAGGAAACATAAACATCTTTGATTAACGAGCTAGTCAAGTAGAGGCATACTAGTGACACTAAGTTTGTCTATGTATTCACACATGTATTATGTTTCCGGTTAATACAATTCTAGCATGAATAATAAACATTTATCATGATATAAGGAAATAAATAATAACTTTATTATTGCCTCTAGGGCATATTTCCTTCAGTCTCCCACTTGCACTAGAGTCAATAATCTAGATTACACTGTAATGATTCTAACACCCATGGAGCCTTGGTGCTGATCATGTTTTGCTCGTGGAAGAGGCTTAGTCAACGGGTCTGCAATATTCAGATCCGTATGTATCTTGCAAATCTCTATGTCTCCCACCTGGACTAGATCCCGGATGGAGTTGAAGCGTCTCTTGATGTGCTTGGTCCTTTTGTGAAATCTGGATTCCTTTGCCAAGGCAATTGCACCAGTATTGTCACAAAAGATTTTCATTGGACCCGATGCACTAGGTATGACACCTAGATCGGATATGAACTCCTTCATCCAGACTCCTTCGTTTGCTGCTTCCGAAGCAGCTATGTACTCCGCTTCACATGTAGATCCCGCTACGACGCTTTGTTTAGAACTGCACCAACTGACAACTCCACCGTTTAATGTAAACACGTATCCAGTTTGCGATTTAGAATCGTCCGGATCAGTGTCAAAGCTTGCATCAACGTAACCTCTTACGGTGAGCTATTTGTCACCTCCATATACGAGAAACATATCCTTAGTCCTTTTCAGGTATTTCAGGATGTTCTTGACCGATGTCCAGTGATCCACTCCTGGATTACTTTGGTACCTCCCTGCTAAACTTATAGCAAGGCACACAATAGGTCTGGTACACAGCATTGCATACATGATAGAGCCTATGGCTGAAGCATAGGGATCATCTTTCATTTTCTCTATCTTCTGCAGTGGTTGGGCATTGAGTCTTACTCAACTTCACACCTTGTAACACAGGCAAGAACCCTTTCTTTGCTTGATCCATTTTGAACTTCTTCAAAACTTTGTCAAGGTATGTGCTTTGTGAAAGTCCAATTAAGCGTCTTGATCTATCTCTATAGATCTTAATGCCTAATATGTAAGCAGCTTCACCGAGGTCATTCACTGAAAAACTCTTATTCAAGTATCCCTTTATGCTATCCAGAAATTCTATATCATTTCCAATTAGTAATATGTCATCCGCATATAATATCAGAAATGCTACAGAGCTCCCACTCACTTTCTTGTAAATACAGGCTTCTCCGAAAGTCTGTATAAAACCAAATGCTTTGATCACACTATCAAAGCGTTTATTCCAACTCCGAGAGGCTTGCACCAATCCATAAATGGATCGCTGGAGCTTGCACACTTTGTTAGCTCCCTTTGGATCGACAAAACCTTCTGGTTGCATCATATACAACTCTTCTTCCAGAAATCCATTCAGGAATGCAGTTTTGACATCCATCTGCCAAATTTCATAATCATAAAATGCGGCAATCGCTAACATAATTCGGACAGACTTAAGCATCGCTACAGGTGAGAAAGTCTCATCGTAGTCAACCCCTTGAACTTGTCGAAAACCTTTCGCGACAAGTCGAGCTTTGTAGATAGTAACATTACCATCAGCGTCAGTCTTCTTCTTGAAGATCCATTTATTCTCAATTGCTTGCCGATCATCGGGCAAGTCAACCAAAGTCCATACTTTGTTCTCATACATGGATCCCATCTCAGATTTCATGGCTTCAAGCCACTTTGCGGAATCTGGGCTCACCATCGCTTCTTCATAGTTCGTAGGTTCATCATGATCTAGTAGCATGACTTCCAGAACAGGATTACCGTACCACTCTGGTGCGGATCTTACTCTGGTTGATCTATGAGGTTCAGTAGTATCTTGATCTGAAGTTTCATGATCATTATCATTAGCTTCCTCACTAACTGGTGTAGGTGTCACTGAAACAGTTTTCTGTGATGTACTACTTTCCAGTAAGGGAGCAGGTATAGTTGCCTCGTCAAGTTCTACTTTCCTCCCACTCACTTCTTTCGAGAGAAACTCCTTCTCTAGAAAGGATCCATTTTTAGCAACGAATGTCTTGCCTTCGGATCTGTGATAGAAGGTGTACCCAACAGTCTCCTTTGGGTATCCTATGAAGACACATTTCTCCGATTTGGGTTCGAGCTTATCAGGTTGAAGCTTTTTCACATAAGCATCGCAGCCCCAAACTTTAAGAAACGACAACTTTGGTTTCTTGCCAAACCATAGTTCATAAGGTGTCGTCTCAACGGATTTTGATGGTGCCCTATTTAACGTGAATGCGGCCGTCTCTAAAGCATAACCCCAAAATGATAGCGGTAAATCTGTAAGAGACATCATGGATCGCACCATATCTAGTAAAGTACGATTACGACGTTCGGACACACCATTACGCTGTGGTGTTCCGGGTGGCGTGAGTTGCGAAACTATTCCACAGTTTTTCAAATGTACACCAAACTCGTAACTCAAATATTCTCCTCCACGATCAGATCATAGAAACTTTATTTTCTTGTTACGATGATTTTCAACTTCACTCTAAAATTCTTTGAACTTTTCAAATGTTTCAGACTTATGTTTCATTAAGTAGATATACCCATATCTGCTTAAATCATCTGTGAAGGTGAGAAAATAACGATATCCGCCACGAGCCTCAATATTCATCGGACCACATACATCGGTATGTATGATTTCCAACAAATCTGTTGCTCTCTCCATAGTACCGGAGAACGGTGTTTTAGTCATCTTGCCCATGAGGCACGGTTCGCAAGTACCAAGTGATTCATAATCAAGTGGTTCCAAAAGTCCATCAGTATGGAGTTTCTTCATGCGCTTTACACCGATATGACCTAAACGACAGTGCCACAAATAAGTTGCACTTTCATTATCAACTCTGCATCTTTTGGCTTCAACATTATGAATATGTGTATTACTACTATCGAGATTCAATAAGAATAGACCACTTCTCAAGGGTGCATGACCATAAAAGATATTACTCATATAAATAGAACAACCATTATTCTCTGATTTAAATGAATAGCCGTCTTGCATTAAACAAGATCCAGATATAATGTTCATGCTCAACGCTGGCACCAAAAAACAATTATTTAGGTCTAATACTAATCCCGAAGGTAGATGTAGAGGTAGCGTGCCGACCGCGATCACATCGACTTTGGAACCGTTTCCCACGCGCATCGTCACCTCGTCCTTCGCCAGTGTTCGCTTAATCCGTAGTCCCTGTTTCGAGTTGCAAATATTAGCAACAGAACCAGTATCAAATACCTAGGTGCTACTGCGAGCTCTAGTAAGGTACACATCAATAACATGTATATCACATATACCTTTGTTCACCTTGCCATCCTTCTTATCCGCCAAATACTTGGGGCAGTTCCGCTTCCAGTGACCAGTCTGCTTGCAGTAGAAGCACTCAGTTTCAGGCTTAGGTCCAGACTTGGGTTTCTTCTCCTGAGCAGCAACTTGCTTGCTGTTCTTCTTGAAGTTCCCCTTCTTCTTCCCTTTGCCCTTTTTCTTGAAACTAGTGGTCTTGTTAACCATCAACACTTGATGCTCCTTCTTGATTTCTACCTCCGCAGCTTTCAGCATTGCGAAGAGCTCGGGAATAGTCTTGTTCATCCCTTGCATATTATAGTTCATCACGAAGCTCGTGTAGCTTGGTGGCAGTGATTGGAGAATTCTGTCAATGACGCAATCATCTGGAAGATTAACTCCCAATTGAATCAAGTGATTATTATACCCAGACATTTTGAGTATATGCTCACTGACAGAACTGTTCTCCTCCATCTTGCAGCTATAGAACTTATTGGAGACTTCATATCTCTCAATCCGGGCATTTGCTTGAAATATTAACTTCAACTCCTGGAACATCTCATATGCTCCATGACGTTCAAAACGTCGTTGAAGTCCCGATTCTAAGCCGTAAAGCATGGCACACTGAACTATCGAGTAGTCATCAGCTTTGCTCTGCCAGACGTTCATAACATCTGGTGTTGCTCCAGCAGCAGGCCTGGCACCTAGCGGTGCTTCCAGGACGTAATTCTTCTGAGCAGCAATGATGATAATCCTCAAGTTACGGACCCAATCCGTATAATTGCTACCATCATCTTTCAACTTTGCTTTCTCAAGGAACGCATTAAAATTCAACGGAACAACAGCACGAGCCATCTATCTACAATCAACATAAACAAGCAAGATACTATCAGGTACTAAGTTCATGATAAGTTTAAGTTCAATTAATCAAATTACTTAAGAACTCCCACTTAGATAGACATCCGTCTAATCCTCTAAGTGATCACGTGATCCAAATCAACTAAACCATAACCGATCATCATGTGAGATGGAGTAGTTTTCAATGGTGAACATCGTTATGTTGATCATATCTACTATATGATTCACGCTCGACCTTTCGGTCTCCGTGTTCCGAGGCCATATCTGCATATGCTAGGCTCGTCAAGTTTAACCTGAGTATTCTGCGTGTGCAAAACTGTCTTGCACCCGTTGTAGATGGACGTAGAGCTTATCACACCCGATCATCACGTGGTGTCTGGGCACGACGAACTTTGGCAACGGTGCATACTCAGGGAGAACACTTCTTGATAATTTAGTGAGAGATCATCTTATAATGCTACCGTCAATCAAAGCAAGATAAGATGCATAAAAAGATAAACATCACATGCAATCAATATAAGTGATATGATATGGCCATCAACATCTTGTGCTTGTGATCTCCATCTCCGAAGCACCGTCATGATCACCATCGTCACCGGCGCGACACCTTGATCTCCATCGTAGCATCGTTGTCGTCTCGCCAATCTTATGCTTCCACGACTATCACTACCGTTTAGTAATAAAGTAAAGCATTACATCGCGATTGCATTGCATACAATAAAGCGACAACCATATGGCTCCTGCCAGTTGCCGATAACTCGGTTACAAAACATGATCATCTCATACAATAAAATTCAGCATCATGCCTTGACCATATCACATCACAACATGCCCTGCAAAAACAAGTTAGACGTCCTCTACTTTGTTGTTGCAAGTTTTACGTGGCTGCTACGGGCTTAAGCAAGAACCAATCTCACCTACGCATCAAAACCACAATGATAGTTTGTCAAATAGACTCCGTTTTAACCTTCGCAAGGACCGGGCATAGCCACACTTGGTTCAACTAAAGTTGGAGAGACAGTCGCCCGCAAGCCACCTATGTGCAAAGCACGTCGGGGGAACCGGTCTCGCGTAAGCGTACGCGTAATGTTGGTCCGGGTCGTCTCGTCCAACAATGCCGCCGAACCAAAGTATGACATGCTGGTAGGCAGTATGACTTATATCGCCCACAACTCACTTGTGTTCTACTCGTGCATATAACATCAACATAAATAACCTAGGCTCTGATACCACTGTTGGGTTTCGTAGTAATTTCAAAAAAATTCCTACGCACACGCAAGATCATGGTGATGCATAGCAATGAGAGGGGAGAGTGTTGTCTACGTACCCATGCAGACCGACTGCGGAAGCGTTGACACAACGTAGAGGAAGTAGTCGTACGTCTTCACGATCCAACCGATCAAGCACCAAAACTACGGCACCTCCGAGTTCGAGCACAGGTTCAGCTCGATGACGATCCCTGGACTCCGATCCAACAAAGTGTCGGGGAAGAGTTCTGTCAGCACGACGGCGTGGTGACGATATTGATGTACTACAGCAGCAGGGCTTCGCCTAAACTCCGCTACAGTATTATCGAGGACTATGGTGGCTGGGGGCGCCGCACACGGCTAAGGAATAGATCACGTGGATCAACTTGTGTGTTCTTTGGGGTGCCCTGCCTCTGTATATAAAGGACTAGAGGGGGGAGGCTGGCCGGCCAAGGGAGGGCGCGCCAAGAGAGTCCTACTCCCTTTGGGAGTAGGATTCCCCCCCCCCCAATCCTAGTTGGAATAGGATTCCTTGAGGGGGGAAAGAGAGAGAGGGGGCCGGCCACCTCTCCTAGTCCTAATAGGACTACGGGAAGGGGGGAGGCGCACAGCCACCTTGGGCTGCCCCTTTCTCCTTTCCACTAAAGCCCACTAAGGCCCATATAGCTCCCGGGGGGTTCCGGTAACCTCCCGGTACTCCGGTAAAATCCCGATTTCACCCGGAACACTTCCGATATCCAAACATAGGCTTCCAATATATCAATCTTTACGTCTCGACCATTTCGAGACTCCTCGTCATGTTCGTGATCACATCCGGGACTCCGAACAACCTTCGGTACATCAAAATGTATAAGCTCATAATATAACTGTCATCGTAACCTTAAGCGTGCGGACCCTACGGGTTCGAGAACAATGTAGACATGACCGAGACTCGTCTCCGGTCAATAACCAATAGCGGGACCTGGATGCCCATATTGGTTCCTACATATTCTACGAAGATCTTTATCGGTCAGACCGCATAACAACATACGTTGTTCCCTTTGTCATCGGTATGTTACTTGCCCGAGATTCGATCGTCGGTATCCAATACCTAGTTCAATCTCGTTACCGGCAAGTCTCTTTACTCGTTCCGTAATACATCATCTCACAACTAACATATTAGTTGTAATGCTTGCAAGGCTTATGTGATGTGCATTACCGAGAGGGCCCAGAGATACCCCTCTGACAATCGGAGTGACAAATCCTAATCTCGAAATACGCCAACCCAACATGTACCTTTGGAGACACCTGTAGTACTCCTTTATAATCACCCAGTTACGTTGTGACGTTTGGTAGTACCCAAAGTGTTCCTCCGGTAAACGGGATTTGCATAATCTCATAGTTATAGGAACATGTATAAGTCATGAAGAAAGCAATAGCAACATACTAAACGATCGGGTGCTAAGCTAATGGAATGGGTCATGTCAATCAGATCATTCAACTAATGATGTGACCTCGTTAATCAAATAACAACACTTTGTTCATGGTCAGGAAACATAAACATCTTTGATTAACGAGCTAGTCAAGTAGAGGCATACTAGTGACACTAAGTTTGTCTATGTATTCACACATGTATTATGTTTCCGGTTAATACAATTCTAGCATGAATAATAAACATTTATCATGATATAAGGAAATAAATAATAACTTTATTGTTGCCTCTAGGGCATATTTCCTTCAATGGTCTCTCTCAAGCAACCCTGCAACCAAATAACAAAGAGTCTCTTGTGTCCCCAACACACCCAATACAATGGTAAATTGTATAGGTGCACTAGTTCGGCGAAGAGATGGTGATACAAGTGGTATATGGATGGTAGATAAAGGTTTTCGTAATCTGAAAATATAAAAATAGAAAGATAACTAATGATAAAAGTGAGCGTAAACGGTATTGCAATGATAGGAAACAAGGCCTAGGGTTCATACTTTCACTAGTGCAAGTTCTCTCAACAACAATAACATAATTGGATCACATAACTATCCCTCAACATGCAACAAAGAGTCACTCCAAAGTCACTAATAGCGGGGAACAAACGAAGAGATTATGGTAGGGTACGAAACCACCTCAAAGTTATTCTTTCCAATCAATCCGTTGGGCTATTCCTATAAGTGTCACAAACAGCCCTAGAGTTCGTACTAGAATAACACCTTAATAAACAAATCAACCAAAACCCTAATGTCACCTAGATACTCCAATGTCACCTCAAGTATCCGTGGTTATGATTATATGATATGCATCACACAATCTCAGATTCATCTATTCAACCAACACATTGAACCTCAAAGAGTGCCCCAAAGTTTCTACCGGAGAGTCAAGACGAAAACATGTGCCAACCCCTATGCATAGGTTCATGGGCGGAACCCGCAAGTTGATCACCAAAACATACATCGAGTGAATCAATAGAATAACCCATTGTCACCACGGTTATCCCACGCAAGACATACATCAAGTGTTCTCAAATCCTTAAAAACTCAATCCGATAAGATAACTTCAAAGGGAAAACTCAATCCATTACAAGAGAGTAGAGGGGGGAGGAAACATCATAGGCTCCAAATATAATAGCAAAGCTCGTGATACATCAAGATCGTACCACCTCAAGAACACGAGAGAGAGAGAGAGATCAAACACATAGCTACTGGTACATACCCTCAACCCCGAGGGAGAACTACTCCCTCCGCATCATGGAGAGCACCGGGATGATGAATATGGCCATCGGAGAGAGATTGCCCCTCCGGCAGGGTGCTGGAATGGGTCTAGATTGGTTTTCGGTGGCTACGGAGGCTTCTAGCGGCAGAACTCCCGATCTATTCTGTACCCCGATAGTTTTAGGGTATATGGATATATATATATATGCGGAAGAAATACATCAGGGGAGCCATGAGGGGCCCACGAGGGTGGAGGGCGCGTCCAGGGGGTGGGCGCGCCCCCTGCCTCGTGGCTTCCTTGTTGATCCCCTGACGTGCACTCCAAGTCTATCCGGTTGCTTTCCTTCCAAAAATAACTTCTCCGGAAGGTTTCATTCCATTTCGACTCCGTTTGATATTCGTTTTCTTCGAAACACTGAAACAAGGGGAAAAAACAGGAACTGGCACTGGGCTCTGGGTCAATAGGTTAGTCCCAAAAATAATATAAAAGTGGATAATAAAGCCCAATAATGTCCAAAACAGAAGATAATATAGCATGGAGCAATCAAAAATTATAGATACGTTGGAGACGTATCACGAGGCAAAAGAACTTTGACACGCCCCTACCTGGCGTGCTGAATGTCGGAATCGAGGCTCCACGGACCCAAACAAGGTTCGAACACTGGGGCGTGTGCGAAGGACTCTGCTAGGCTATGACTTGCTGCTCACTGCCTCATGGCCAAGCTCCGGCGTGTTCGAGTGGGATGAGAGGGGAAAGGGACGCTAGATTTACCCAGGTTCAGGCCACCTTGCAGTGTAAGACCCTACCCCTGCTTTGTGGTGGATTGCCTCGCGAGGAGGATGAGTATGAACTGGTACAAGGGATGAATCGCCTCGTGAGGGCTCGAGGGGTGAATGGATCGGATTCGGTCTCTCCCTCTCTATGGTGGAGGCTAGTCCATATTTGTACTGGCCCGGTCCTCTTCCCTCATGGCATAGGCGGGAAGGGATACCACAGTAGCCAATTTTGAAGGGGGCAGTAGTACACCCTATCCTGACTAAAGGTGGTCTTCACCTGAAAAGCTTATGGTCGTGATGCAGTGGTGGACTCGGTGATGACCTTCGTCCTGCTGAGCCCGTGGTCTTGATCTTATTGCACTGGAATGGAAACCCTTGGGGATTCCTTGGGAAACCGCATACATCCTTGCCTACTTAGCACCAAAGAGAAAATTGTCCTGGACTGCGCCCGCTGGCGCCCTTCTGGCTCCCTTCATCATGGCTCATGTCACCACATGCCTCGTGAGGCGGGGTGCGAGCCTCGGGATGTCCGCCCCTCCGGAGGCGGCCTCGGGAGACCCTCGCGGGAGGCCACGATGTAGTTCGCCTCGCGAGGCCAGGGGCACTTGCGAGGGTCTTGCTCAGGAAGTCTTGATGCTGGGCCGCGCCAGGCAGTTGGTGAAGTTGCGGGCTGGGCCGTAGGCAGACGGGTCTGGGTACCCTCGGTCCCAGAACCCTGACACATGTGCCGTACAACTTCTAAATCCGACCATGGCATGAGAAGGAAAATATTGAAACTTCCCTCTTGCGATGGCGGTTGGGAATGGAGCGAGCTCCATACGGGACCTCCCCAGCCTCCAAATATGGACAACACGAGGTCGATTACGGAGTGAGCTTCATAAATTATGCTGATCGACACCCTTGTGGCGACTCTGCAAGAGTGTCATTTTTGACGCAAAATCGCCATATGGGCGATTGGGGTCATATGGCCAGTTTGCTATAGTTGCTCTAAGAAAAGAGATATTTCCCACGAAATTGCGTTGGAGCACTCGGCGACGAACCCCATCGGAATCACGCCCACTTAGTTGTCTCGGGATTGACACTCACTATATTAGACCCTCTGTATTGGCATCATTAATCGTCTCAGTATTATCTCTAGATTCACATGCACTCGAAGTGTTTGGAGATGCTTCTGACCACACCTAGCTACCAACACCCAACTACCTACTAGTCCATTCAATGCAGACATGCTCCTCTTCTTCCCAGCCATTTCATCTCATCTTCCACGCATCGGCTCCCCCCACACCCCCTTGCTATTACCATTGTTTCTTCATTGTTCTTTCAATAGCTCAAAGCGTCAAGACTTCGTTCTACCCTGGTCTCTCGATGGTCCTGACAACCATGTCAAGTTCAAGCACATCACATGTCAGCCTCGACGAGCAATCTCCGTTGCCGCTAATGGTTTATCCATACTGCAACAAGGGCATGGTATAGTGGTGGGTCTCTCGTACAATTTCCAACTCGAGGAATCACTTATACAAGGGTTAGCATAAATGGGAAAGTCTATCGCACATAAATCTATAATTTCAGCCCCATCTAGCACAGCTGGATTTGATCTTTTCCTCTGTCTGTTATTGTAGTCTGGCAAGTGCATCTTTTGAAAATGGGAGGAATGCTATGTCAACATTATCCGTGCAAAGTGGCCGATGATGTTCACTATCCCAAATCGCAAACAGAGGATATTTCACCGTATCATCATCGGGCTTCTAGTCCTCAACCTGCTTGCTTTGCTCTACGTTGTCTCAAAGGTCGCCTAAGCAGTGGGATGCTGCTACCGAGACGCCAATGCTACCGCACCATCCTCTGTCCGCGTGTGCTAGACATGGATTATCAACTACTATATATTTTTTTATTCCAAAGCACCGGACCTAGTTGCTACGTGTTGAGAAACTTGTATGACCTACTTTGGGTTAATCTTAAATGTGTTTATGTGAATCTTTGGACGAAACAAATTATTAATTACGGTCTTCAATTTGTACTATGCATTTCGCCTGGCGGCATGTGATAATGCATCGTATAAATTTACAATTACTGTCACATCCCCCAGCACCCACATTTTCACACACCAATGTTTACCTGGGCTTTGTTTCACTAGTGCAGAATTGTGTTTTAGCGCCGGTTCGTAAGGGCCTTTAGTGCCGGTTCTACAACCGACACTAAAGAGTGGGGACTAAAGCCCCCCCTTTAGTACCGGTTCGGCACGAACCGGTGCTAAAGTGCCACCACATGGTGAAGGAAATATTCCCTAGAGGCAATAATAAAGTTATTATTTATTTCCTTATATCATGATAAATGTTTATTATTCATGCTAGAATTGTATTAACCGGAAACATAATAAATGTGTGAATACATAGACAGACAGAGTGTCACTAGTATGCCTCTACTTGACTAGCTCGTTGATCGAAGATGGTTATGTTTCCTAACCATAGACATGAGTTGTCATTTGATTAATGGGATCACATCATTAGGAGAATGATGTGATTGACTTGACCCATTCCGTTAGCTTAGCACTTGATCGTTTAGTTTGTTGCTATTGCTTTCTTCATAACTTATACATGTTCCTATGACTATGAGATTATGCAACTCCCGTTTACCGGAGGAACACTTTGTGTGCCACCAAACGTCACAATGTAACTGGGTGATTATAAAGGTGCTCTACAGGTGTCTCCAAAGGTACTTGTTGGGTTGGCGTATTTCGAGATTAGGATTTGTCACTTCGATTGTCGCAGAGGTATCTCTGGGCCCACTCGGTAATGCACATCACTTAAGCCTGGCAAGCATTGCAACTAATGAGTTAGTTGCGGAATGATGTATTACGGAACAAGTAAAGAGACTTGCCAGTAACGAGATTGAACTAGGTATTGGAATACCGACGATCGAATCTCGGGCAAGTAACATACTGATGACAAAGGGAACAACGTATGTTGTTATGCGGTTTGACCGATAAAGATCTTCGTAGAATATGTAGGAACCAATATGAGCATCCAGGTTCCGCTATTGGTTATTGACCGGAGACGTGTCTCGGTCATGTCTACATAGTTCTCGAACCCGTAGGGTCCGCACGCTTGAAGTTCGGTGATGATCGTAATTAGGGTTTTTGTGTTTTGATGTACCGAAGGTTGTTCGGAGTCCCAGATGTGATCACGGACATGGCGAGGAGTCTCGAAATGGTCGATACATAAAGATTGATATATTGGAAGCCTATATTTGGATATTGAAATTGTTCCGGGTGAAATCGGGATTTTACCGGAGTACCGGGGGGTTACCGGAACCCCCCCGGGGGTTAATGGGCCTACATGGGCCCTAAGGGAGAAGAGGAGGGCCGGCCAGGGCAGGCCGCGCTCCCCCTCCCCCCTAGTCCGAATAGGACAAGGAAGGGGGGGCGCCCCCCTTTCCTCTTTCCCCCTTCCCCTTTCCTTCTCCAACAAGGCAAGAGGGGGGAGTCCTACTCCCGATGGGAGTAGGACTCCTCCAGGCGCACCCCTAGGGGCCGGCCGCACCTCCCCTCCTCCCTCCTTTATATACGGGGGCAAGGGGCACCCCATAACACACAAGTTGATCTTCATGATCATTCCTTAGCCGTGTGTGGTGCCCCCTTCCACCATATTCCACCTCGGTCATATCATAGCAGTGCTTAGGCGAAGCCCTGCGTCGGTAGAACATCATCACCGTCATCACGCCGTCGTGCTGACGAAACTCTCCCTCAACACTCGGCTGAATCGGAGCTGGAGGGACGTCACTGAGTTGAACGTGTGCAGAACTCGGAGGTGCCGTACATTCGGTACTTGGATCGGTCGGATCGGGAAGACGTACGACTACTTCCTCTATGTTGTGTCAATGCTTCCGTTGCCGGTCTACGAGGGTAAGTAGACAACACTCTCCCCTCTCGTTGCTATGCATCACCATGATCTTGCGTGTGCGTAGGAATATTTTTGAAATTACTACGTTCCCCAACAGTGGCATCCGAGCCAGGTTTTATGCGTTGATGTAATATGCACGAGTAGAACACAAGTGAGTTGTGGGAGATATTAGTCATACTGCTTACCAGCATGTCACACTTTGGTTTGGCGGTATTGTTGGATGAAGCGGCCCGGACCGACATTACGCGTACGCTTACGCGAGACTGGTTTTACCGCCGTGCTATGCACACAGGTGACTAGCGGGTGCCAGTTTCTCCAACTTTAGTTGAATCGAGTGTGGCTACGCCCGGTCCTTGAGAAGGTTAAAACAGCACTAACTTGACAAACTATCGTTGTGGTTTTGATGCGTAGGTAAGAATGATTTTTGCTAAGCCCGTAGCAGCCACGTAAAACTTGCAACAACAAAGTAGAGGACATCTAACTTGTTTTTGCAGGGCATGTTGTGATGTGATATGGTCAAGACGTGATGAGATATAAGTTGTTGTATAAGATGATCATGTTTTATTGAAGTTATCGGCAACTGGCAAAAGCCTTATGGTTGTCTCTTTATTGCATAAGATGCAAGTGTCAAATAATTGCTTTACTTTATCGCTATGCGATAGCAATAGTTGCAAGAGCAATAGTTGGCGAGACGACCATGTGATGACACATTGATATAGATCAAGATGATGGAGATCATGGTGTCATGCCGGTGACGATGGAAATCATGACGATGTTTTGGAGATGGTGATCAAAGGCACAAGATGATGATGGCCATATCATGCCACATATTTTGATTGCATGTGATGTTTATCTTTTATGCATCTTATCTTGCTTTAATTGACGGTAGCATTATAAGATGATCTCTCACTAAATTTCAAGATAAAGTGTTCTCCCTGAGTATGCACCGTTGCCAAAGTTCGTCATGCCCAGACACCACGTGATGATCGGGTGTGATAAGCTCTACGTCCATCTACAACGGGTGCAAGCCAGTTTTGCACATGCAGAATACTCAGGTTAAACTTGACGAGCCTAGCATATGCAGATATGGCCTCGGAACACTGGAGACCGAAAGGTCGAGCGTGAATCATATAGTAGATATGATCAATATAATGATGTTCACCATTGAAAACTACTCCATTTCACGTGAAGATCGGTTATGGTTTAGTTGATATGGATCACATGATCACTTAGATGATTAGAGGGATGTTTATCTAAGTGGGAGTTCTTAAGTAATATGATTAATTAAACTTTAAATTATCATGAACTTAGTCCTGATAGTATTTGCATATCTATGTTGTAGATCAATAGCTCGCGTTATTGCTTCCCTGTTTTATTTTTGATATGTTCCTAGAGAAAACTAAGTTGAAAGATGTTAGTAGCAATGATGCGGATTGGATCCATGATCTAAGGTTTATCCTCATTGCTGCACAGAAGAATTATGTCCTTGATGCACCGCTAGGTGACAAACCTATTGCAGGAGCAAATGCAGATGTTATTAACGTTTGGCTAGCTCAATATGATGACTACTTGATAGTTTAGTGCACCATGCTTAAACGGCTTAGAATCGGGACTTCAAAGACGTTTTGAACGTCATGGACCATATGAGATGTTCCAGGAGTTGAAGTTAATATTTCAAGTAAATACCCGAGTTGAGAGATATGAAGTCTCCAACAAGTTCTATAGCTAAAAGATGGAGCAGAATAGCTTAAGCAGTGAGCATGTGCTCGGATTGTATGGGTACTACAATCGCTTGAATCAAGTGGGAGTTAATCTTCCAGATAAAATAGTGATTGACAGAATTCTCTAGTCACCATCACCAAGTTAGTAGAACTTCGTGATGAACTATAATATGCAAGGGATAACGGAAACGATTCCCAAGCTCTTCATGATGCTGAAATCGACGAAGGTAGAAATCAAGAAAAGCATCAAGTGTTGATGGTAAACAAAACCACTGGTTTCAAGTAAAGGGGCAAAGGAAAGAAAGGGAACTTCAAGAAGAACGGCAAGCAAGTTGCTGCTCAAGTGAAGAAGCCCAAGTCTGGACCTAAGCCTAAGACTAAGTGCTTCTACTGCAAAGGGACTGGTGACTGGAAGCGGAACTGCCCCATGTATTTGGCGGATAAGAAGGATGGCAAAGTGAACAAAGGTATATTTGATATACATATTATTGATGTGTATTTTACTAGTGTTCATAGCAACCCCTCGGTATTTGATACTGGTTCAGTTGCTAAGAGTAGTAACTCGAAACGGGAATTGCAGAATGAACAGAGACTAGTTAAGGGTGAAGAGACGATGTGTGTTGGAAGTGGTTCCAAGATTGATATGATCATCATCGCACACTCCCTATACTTTCGGGATTAGTGTTGAACCTAAATAAGTGTTATTTGGTGTTTGCATTGAGCATGAATATGATTTGATCATGTTTATTGCAATACAGTTATTCATTTAAGTAAGAGAATAAATTGTTGTTCTGTTTACATGAATAAAACCTTCTAGGTTCATACACCCAATGAAAATGGTTTGTTGGATCTCGATCGTGGTGATACACATTCTCATAATATTGAAGCCAAAAGATGCAAAGTTAATAATGATAGTGCAACTTATTTGTGGCACTGCCATTTAGGTCATATTGGTGTAAAGCGCATGAAGAAAATCCATGCTGATGGGCTTTTGGAATCACTTGATTATGAATCAGTTGATGCTTGCGAACCGTGCCTCATGGGCAAGATGACTAAGACTCCGTTCTCCGGAACAATGGAGCAAGCAACTGACTTATTGGAAATAATACATACTGATGTATGCAGTCCGATGAATGTTGAGGCTCGTGGCGGGTATCGTTATTTTCTGACCTTCACAGATGATTTGAGAAGATATCGGTATATCTACTTGATGAAACATAAGTCTAAAACATTTGAAAAGTTCAAAAAACTTCAGAGTGAAGTGGAAAATCATCATGACAAGAAAATAAAGTTTCTACGATCTCATCACAGAGACAAATATTTGAGTTACGAGTTTGGTCTTCAATTAAAACAATGTGGAATAGTTTCACAAAATCATGACACCTGGAACACCACAGCATAATGGTGTGTCCGAACGTCATAACCATACTATTATTGGATATAGTGCAATCTCTGATGTTTCTTACCGATTAACCACTATAGTTTTGAGGTTATGCATTAGAGACAGCTACATTCACGTTAAACAGGGCACCATATAAATCCGTTGAGACGACACCGTATGAACTATGGTTTGGCAAGAAACATAAGCTGTCGTTTCTTAAAGTTTGAGGTTGCAATGCTTATGTGAAAAAGTTTCAACCTGATAAGCTCAAACCCAAATCGGAGAAGTGCATCTTCATAGGATACCCAAAAGAAAATGTTGGGTACACCTTCTATCATAGATCCGAAGGCAAGATATTCATTGCTGAGAATGGATCCTTTCTAGAGAAGGAGTTTCTCTCGAAAGAAGTGAGTGGGAGGAAAGTAGAACTTGATGAGGTAACTGTACCTGCTCCCTTATTGGAAAGTAGTTCATCACAGAAATCTGTTCCTGTGACTACTACACCAATTAGTGAGGAAGCTAATGATGATGATCATGTAACTTCAGATCAAGTTGCTACCGAACCTCGTAGGTAAACCAGAGTGAGATCCGCACCAGAGTGGTACGGTAATCCTGTTCTGGAGGTCATGTTACTTGACCATGACGAGCCTACGAACTATGAGGAAGCGATGATGAGCCCAGATTACGTGAAATGGCTTGAGGCCATGAAATCTGAGATGAGATCCATGTATGGACTTTGATTGACTTGCCCAATGATCGACGAGCCATTGAGATTAAATGGATCTTCAAGAGGAAGACAGACGCTAATAGTACTGTTACTATCTACAAAGCTAGAATTGTCGCAAAAAGGTTTTCGACAAGTTCAAGGTGTTGACTACGATGAGAGTTTCTCACTCGTATCTATGCTTAAGTATGTCCGAATCATGTTAGCAATTGCCGCATTTTATGAAATCTGGCAAATGGATAAACAAAACTGCATTCTTTAATGGATTTATTAAAGAGGAGTTGTATATGATGCAACCATAAGGTTTTGTCAATCCTAAAGGTACTAACAAAATATGCAAGCTCTAGCGATCCATCTATGGACTGGTGCAAGCATCTCGGAGTTGGAATATACGCTTTGATAAGTTGATCAAAGCATATAGTTTTATACAGACTTGCGGTGAAGCCTGTATTTACAAGAAAGTGAGTGGGAGCACTACAACATTTCTGATAAGTATATGTGAATGACATATTGTTCGGAGATAATGTAGAATTATTCTGCAAAGCATAAAGGAATGTTTGAAAGGAGTTTTTCAAAGAAAGACCTTGATGAAACTGCTTACATATTGAGCATCAAGATCTATAGAGATAGATCAAGACGCTTGATATTTTTCAATGAGTACATACCTTGACAGGATTTTGAAGTAGTTCAAAATGGAACAGTCAAAGAAAGAGTTCTTGCCTGTGTTACAAGGTGTGAAACTGAGTAAGACTCAAAACCCGACCACGGCAGAAGATTGAGAGAGAAAGAAAGTCATTCCCTATGCCTCAGCCATAGGTTCTATAAAGTATGCCATGCTGTGTACCAGACCTATTGTATACCCTGCCCTATGTTTGCCAAGGGAGTACAATAGTGATCTAGGAGTAGATCACTGGACATTGGTCAAAATTATCCTTAGTGGAATAAGGATATGTTTCTCGATTATGGAGGGTCCGCACGCTTAAAGTTCGGGGACGATCGTAATTAGGGTTTTTGTGTTTTGATGTACCGAAGGTTGTTCGGAGTACCGGATGTGATCACGAACATGACGAGGACTCTCGAAATGGTCGAGGCATAAAGATTGACATATTGGAAGCCTATATTTGGATATCGGAATCGTTCCGGGTGAAATCGGGATTTTACCGGAGTACCGGGGGGTTACCGGATCCCCCCCGAGGGTTAATGGGCCTACATGGGCCCTAAGGGAGAAGAGGAGGGCCGGCCAGGGCAGGCCGCGCGCCCCCTCCCCCCTAGTCCGAATAGGACAAGGAAGGGGGGAGGCGCCCCCTTTCCTCTTTCCGCCTTCCCCTTTCCTTCTCCAACAAGGCAAGAGGGGGGAGTCCTACTCCCGGTGGGAGTAGGACTCCTCCAGGCACACCTCTAGGGGCCGGCTGCACCTCCCCCCTCCCTCCTTTATATACGGGGGCAGGGGGCTCCCCATAACACACAAGTTGATCTTCGTGATCGTTCCTTAGCCATGTGCGGTGCCCCCTTCCACCATATTCCACCTCGGTCATATCGTAGCGGTGCTTAGGCGAAGCCCTACGTCGGTAGAACATCATCACCGTCATCACGCCGTCGTGCTGACGAAACTCTCCCTCAACACTCGGCTGGATTGGAGCTGGAGGGACGTCACCGAGTTGAACATGTGCAGAACTCGGAGGTGCCGTACGTTCGGTACTTGGATCGGTCGGATCGGGAAGGCATACGACTACTTCCTCTACGTTGTGTCAACGCTTCCGTTGCCAATCTACGAGGGTACATAGACAACACTCTCCCCTCTCGTTGCTATGCATCACCATGATCTTGCGTGTGCATAGGAATATTTTTGAAATTACTACGTTCCCCAACACGTGGCACGAGCCAGGCCCGGGTGCAGGTAGACCATTAGTACTGGTTGGTAACACCGACCGGTACTAAATGTTTGGGGGGGTTGGTTTTATTTTTTATTTTTCCTTTAATTTTGTGTTTTCCATTTAATTCTTTTTTGTTTTGCTGGTATTTTACGATACTACATAGTATACACGTTATGCATATATATAAATAGATTTTCTCGTAGAAACGATCATATATATATATATATATAAACACTATTCTGATCACGGGATCAGAATAATATTCTGATCACAACCTGACCTGCCCCGCTACTAGTACGTTGAACTTCCCTGTGAACTAGGTTGAACTTCTGCCAACATTGCCTAAATGAGGCTTGCGATATACCGTTGGAAAGCTATGGACACCAATATCATGACCCAACTTAAATTTTTGGCAAAATATAAGCGGTTTAAGAGCAGTTTTGAAAACCGTTTTTTTCTTCGCACAAAAAATGTGAATCATATTTTCAATCGCATTTCTAAACCGTTTATCGGGATGAGGCATATAATATGGCGTTGGAAAGCTGCTGCAAAACCGCTCCTTCCACATGTTGAAAGTTTTCTCTAATTCCCTATGGTTAAAGTGTAATTTGAAAAAACATAAAATTCGTAAACCAAACAGCTAAGTTCATTTTTTCGATGTCATTTCTAAATGGCTAATCCAATGGAGGCATATGATACGGCGTTGGAAAGCTTATAAAAATGCACTACTTTTTCATCTTGATAGTTTTTTTTCTAATTTTGAATGGTTTAAGAGTAATTTAGAAAATGGTCCAAGTCCTACCGAGTTCATATTTTGGAGCTAATTTTTTTACCATGCGTCCGAATGCAGCAAATGATATGGCGTTGGAAAGCTTGAACAAATGCGAAACTTTTTTGTATGTATTGTTTCTCCCAATTCTTTACGGTTTTAAGTCAGTTCTGAAAATGGCGAAAAACGTATTTTCGCCGTAATTTCTACAAACTTTATCGGAATGGGGCAAATAATATACCGCTGAAAAGCTACGGAAAATGCGAAACTTTTTCATGTTGATGGTTTTCTCTGATTACTAGCCGTTTTCAAGTAATTTCGAAAATGGCGGGATCATGCGTTCTGCCTTTATCGCGAAACAGATTCTTCGAAAATGCACCGCGTGAAGAACCTGAACTTCTCAGCGTGTGTACCTGAACTTCACTCTGTTTTTCACATGATTTTTTTTCTCGTAGGTCTCCATCCACTGCTCGTAACTCTCCATCCATTCACCGGAATTGAGCAGGTGATATACGGATGGAAAGCTGCTGTAAGCACGCAAGTTTCCCGTGTTGATCATCTTTTCATACTCGCGACGATTTTAAAAGTTTTTCATCTAAAATTCATTCAGCATAGTAGTTGAACTTCCTGCTGTTTTCACGTTGAACTTCTGTGACATATTTTTGTTTGTAATTTTCTCATCCATTCGTTAGTGTTACACAAATAATATTCCTTTTGTACAAACGTCTCTCACAATAATTTTTTTATCTTTCTCCGACCGAGGACTTGAACTTACACAAATGATATTCCTGTCGTTTTGAGATAAATTAAAAAATGGCGAGATCATGATTTATGCGTTCATCGTGAATGAAAATGCACTGTGTGAAGTAGTTGAACTTCTGGGGCATGTTTGTTTGAACTTCACTCTGTTTTTGACGTGTTGTTTTTTGCACCGCGTGAAGTAGTTGAACTTCTGGGACATGTCTGTTTGAACTTCACTCAGTTTCACTTTATTGTATTTTTCTTATATGAAATACACACCATGTATTACGTGAACTTCCGATTGTTATCACTTTGAACTTCTCTCTGGTTTGAGAGAATTATTTTAAAACACAAAAAACTACATTTTTTATGTATTTTGGACATCTAAATACATGGTGAACCTCTCTCACAAGAATTTTTTGAACTTTTCCTCGCCGAGCACTTGAACTTCTAGCAACCATTTTTTCCATTTATGAGTTGTTTTTAAAAGTGCAAAAAATGGCGTTGTGTTATTTATTTTTTGAACAGGTAAATCCTAGGTTTTAATAAACTCCGAACTTCTGTGTTATTTCAGTTTGAACTTCACCTTTTTATATTTTGATTAAAGAATTGTATTCGATTTTTATATGAAAAAAATTGAGCATGGAAATACAAGGTGAACCTCTCTCACAAGAATTATGAATTTTTCTCGGGCCGATCACTTGAACTTCTAGCAACAAAATTTGTAGAGTTTTCCTTCTAATTCTTCCTTTTGTTCTCGTTTGAACTTCGTCTTTTTTTAATGATGAACTTCCTTTTTTGATTTTCGGTGACGTGATAATTTCTTCCTTTTGTTCTCGTTTGAACTTCATATTTTTTAATGATGAACTTCCTTTCTGATTATTAGTGACGTGATACTTTCTTCCTTTTGTGCTCGTTTGAACTTCTCCTTTTTTTAATGATGAACTTCTCGCGTGAATTTTACATGGCTTTTCCCATGTGTTTAGAAGTGAGAGAGTGAATGAAATCTGCTTGTTTATGTCATTGTTGTTTTTGACTTTTTTGAATGTTATTTTTCTTCTTTATTGTCAAGTATTACATATCTTGAAATTTAACTATTCTTGTTTTTGAACTGCAAGTAGTGAAAATGTTAGAGCAAATAATTTCAAATTCTTTTATAAAGTTCTAGTGTGAATTAGAGTTAAAAAAAGTTCAAGAAGTTCAAGCTTTATAGCTGATCGTGAGCACTAGGTAAATAGAATGTTGCTTTTTCTCTAAACCACAAGTTATTTTTATCACTGAATAGTAACACACATCCCTTATCCTCTCACACACCACACGTTTCATATCCACACCACGTAGGCACTCTACTCTTTTATCTCTTTCACTCCATAATTTTCTCTCTTTGTCTTCTTCCTGGTAACGCCCAAATTGGCTATGCAAGCTAAAACAAGCAGTAGCAACAGTAGCTCGGTGCTGGCCTTTCTTCTCCTCTATTGGCAGTAGGAGAAACACATAAATTAAAACAATTTCAAGAGGAAAATGGTCCTGCCGCCGCAGCCTACACCGCATAGCGAAACGTTGTTGTTGCCTTTTCTGAACCTGAAGATGTAGTAGAAGAGCAACAACAACAACCTGATATCTTGGTCGTCCTTGTGGTGTGGAGGAGGGGTGCAATGAGACGCTGGCAGTAGTGGGGCACCACCTCGGTAGGCTTCGACGACCGGCGCAGGCAACCCAGTAGATCATACAGTCTAGAACTCCAGATTTAGACGACCTGAAACAACCTGACAAATTGTACATGTTTCTAACCCAATAGAACTCTGAACCTTCTGAAGAAAAATCACGGTTTGAACAAGACTGTACGATAAGCTGAGTTCGCCTTAACCCAATAGAACTCTGAACCTTCTGAAGAAAAATCACTCTCCGACGGTCCCACACAACGCAAACACAGAAAGCACACCCAGTTCGCCATCTCACCTGGCATGCGGCGAAAAATGTATTACATGTTAAAAACAATTTGTCGCGGCACAAACTGAGCCCAGGGCGCATACAAGATTACTCTCGAAATTACTTGCTAATCCTGCTGTGTTCCCGACACCATATCTCGTTCCATCAAGTGATGCAGCAGCTCAAGATACACAAGGATGTTGTTTCTCCATGGGCTTGTCTATTTGCGGTCTTGAAGCTTCATCAGGCACTGTGGGTAGTCTGGGTACAAACAACATCAGCTAGGTAGTGGAAGGAACCAATCTGGCATGCACGCCTACTTATGTGCTATGGAAGATGAGTCCATGACGCTGCATTGATTTGTCCATGAACTGCAAAATGGGTACAAGAAATGAAGGAGATCAATACTTGGCGAACAAGTAGGCCGATAACAATCAGAATTCAGAACATCCAACCACGTATATCTAAGCATTCCAACAAGGAGTAACTAATGGAACTTATCATGCTTTGCTTGAAAGTATACACTAAAAGTAACTTCTGAGATGCTTCACTCAGCTGATCAGCTACAAGAAACCAAAAGTAATACACAGCGATCTAATATTTTCATTTTTAGGGGAGTAACATCTAAACACTAGGAAGTGCATAAACCAGAAAATTTTGTCAGCCACAAGTGTTTTTGTGTTCCCCTACATTCACACAACAATCATCATCTTCCATATGCATGGACTTCATTTTTCTTACAACATGAACTTTGTTGTTGTCGCTGTATATGAACTTCTCCTGTAAACAAAGAGAGAGAATGCACTGATCCAAGGTAGAATATTACAAAGAAAACACCCTTTTTGTTTGAGGCATATACACAAACAGCTTGTGTGCACTGCCAGTTGAAGGAGAGGGCAGCTCAATGCGGAGGCTATGGAGTGCGGGGGCAGATTCGAAGGCAGCAGCAGCATGGAGGAAGAGGGCAGCAACAGCATGGAGGAAGAGGGGCGCTAATGCTGACTAGTGTGGTGCGCGGTGGCACTGCTCTGTACAGGAGCGCCGGATCCGGGAGGTCGACCGGGAGGAGCAAGGTGGTAGCGCGGGGTGGCGTGGGTAGCTCTCAGGCCGGCGATGGAGGGAAGAGAGTGAACTCAGGGGGAGGGTCATCGGTGGGGGAACGTGCATCGCGTCGCCGATCTGGGGAGGCACGTGAGGGAAGAAGGCCGCAGTGGCAGAGGTGGAAGGTCGCGGCAGCAGAGGAGAAAGGCCGCTGAGGGGCGAATTCCGGCGACGCGGGAGGTGAGTTGGTGGCTGTCGCGCGACGGCAGGATCCCGGCGATGGGAGGTTGGGTTGGTGGCGGATGTGCAGCGGCAGGGAGGTGGATTGGCGGCTAGATCCCGACGGCGGAGCGGTGGATTCGTGGTTGGATCCCGGCGGCGGGAAGGTGGGATGGTGGAGTTCGGGACGCGAGGTGGAAGAGATGGGGTGCAGGGATAGTGGGGGCGCTGTTTTTTCCTCTTTCCCACCGTTCGGGAGTTCGGGAACACCTAATCGGCCCTATATATGGTGATCGTGATCCAAATAGTTATTCTAATCTTGGGATTAGAATAGTGCTACTATATATATATATATACATACATATAAACACTATTCTGATCACGGGATCAGAATAATATTCTCATCACAACCTGACCTGCCCCGCTAGTAGTACATTGAACTTCCCTGTGAACTAGGTTGAACTTCTGCCAACATTGCCCAAATGGGGCTTGCGATATACCTTTGGAAAGCTATGGACCCCAATATCATGACCCAATTTAAATTTTTGGCAAAATATAAGCGGTTTAAGAGCAGTTTTGAAAACCGTTTTTCTTCGCACAAAAAACATGACGTATTTTCAATCGCATTTCTAAACCGTTTATCGGAATGAGGCATATAATATGGCGTTGGAAAGCTGCTGCAAAACCGCTCCTTCCACATGTTTAAAGTTTTCTCTAATTCCCTATGGTTAAAGAGTAATTTGAAAAAAAATGTAAAATTTCGTAAACCGAACAGCTAAGTTCGTTTTTTCGATGTCATTTCTAAACGGCTAATCCAATGGAGGCATATGATATGGCGTTGGAAAGCTTATGAAAATGCGCTATTTTTTCATCTTGAAAGTTTTTTTTCTAATTTTGAATGGTTTAAGAGTAATTTAGAAAATGGTCCAAGTCCTACCGAGTTCGTATTTTCGAGCTAATTCTTTAACCGTGCGTCTGAATGCAGCAAATGATATGGCGTTGGAAAGCTTGAACAAATACGAAACTTTTTGGTATGTATTTTTTCTCCCAATTCTTTACGTTTTTAAGTCAGTTTTGAAAATGGCGAAAAATGTATTTTCGTCGTAATTTCTACAAACTTTATCGGAATTGGGAAAATAATATACCATTGAAAAGCTACGAAAAATGCGAAACTTTTTCATGTTGATGGTTTTCTCTAATTCTTAGCCGTTTTCAAGTAATTTCGAAAACGGCAGGATCATTTGTTCTGCCTCTATCGCGAAACATATTCTTCAAAAATGCACGGCGTGAAGAACCTGAACTTTTCAGCATGTCTACCTGAACTTCACTCTGTTTTCGACGTGCTTTTTTCTCTCACAGATCTCTATCCACTACTCGTAGTTCTCCATCCACTCCCCGGAATTCAGCGAGTGATATACCGATGGAAAGCTGCTGTAAACACGCAACTTTCCCGTATTGATTATTTTCTCATACTCGCGATGGTTCTAAAAGTTTTTCATCTGAAATTCATTCAGTGTAGTAGTTGAACTTCCTACTGTTTTTCATGTTGAACTTCTGTGACATATTTTTGTTTGTAAATTTTCTCATTCATTTGTCTGTATTACACAAATGATATTCCTTTTGTACAAACCTCTCTCACAATAAATTTTTAACTTTCATCGACCGAGGACTAGAAATTACACAAATGATATTCACAAGTGATATTCCTACCGTTTTGAAGTAATTAGAAAATGACGAGATCATGATTTGTGCCTTCATCGTGAATGGAAATGCACTGTGTGAAGTAATTGAACTTCTCGGACATGTCTGTTTGAACTTCACTCTATTTCTGACATGATTTTTTTGCCCATAACTCCCAGACAACTTACTGGAATTGAGCAAATGATATACCGATGGAAAGCTGTTGAAAACACACAACTTTTTCGTGTTGTTCAGTTTTTCATACTCGAGATGGTTCGAAATATTTTTTTGAATGGGTAAACCATTCATCAGAATATAGCATATAATATATCATTAGAAAGCTTATGAGTAGGAACATCTTTTTCATGTAGACACATCTTACAATTTTTTTTGTTTGAGAGCATTTTTAATAATAGCAAAAACAACATTGTTTTTGCCTGTTTTTTACCTGTAATTGAAGGTCGGACGTCTCGCACTAGAGATCTTGAACTTCATCGGGAGGAGCACGTGAACTTCTTGCAACAATCCTTTTAAGCTCTTTGTTTTCTATTCATATATTCTTACGTGAAACACATTCCGTGTAGTAGTTGAACTTCCTGTTGTTTTCACTTTGAACTCCTGCCACGTATTTTTGTTCGTAATTTCTCACCCGTTCATCGGAGTTGCACAAATAATATACCATGGCGATTACCTCTCTCATAAGAAGTTTTGAACTTTGCCGTGCCGAGCACCTGAACTTCTTGCAACGAAAATTTTATAGTTTAACCTTTTATTCTGTTTTCTCATTTGAAAACACACACTATGCAGTACGTGAACTTTTGCAGTTATTAATTTGAACTTCTCTCTGTTTTGCTTTTAGTAAGGAAAAAGTCTGAGTTTTTTATTGACATAGAACTGCTCTAACTTTTTTATTTTAAGTTCTTTGTGTTTTTTTAGAAATGTGAAAATTAAAGTTTTTTAGAAACATCAAACTTCTTCATTATTTCGAATGGAACTTATTAGTTTTATTCTTTTGCAACCGGAAAAACTGAGTTTTGAAATAAATATCAAACTGCTCCACTTTTTAAAAATTGAACTTCTCGGTTTTATTCTTCAGTAACAAGAAAAAACTGAGTTTTTTATATGCATTGAACCACTCTATTTTTTAAAATTGAACTTCTTGGTTTAAATCTTTAGTATCGGGGAGAATATGAGATCTTATAAACATCAACTTCAAATTTGAATTATGAATTCTTGGTGTTATTCATTAGTAACGGGAAAAGTCCTAGTTATACAAAAAAATGTTCCTTTATTGCAATTTTCTTGGTTTTATTATTAGAAGCAGGAAAATTTGTTATTTTTATTAAAATTGAACTACTCTGTATTTTAATTTGGACTTCTTGGATTTATTTATAGAAACGTAAAAAACCAAGTAGTACAAGCACATACAGACATGCCACTAGGCATGGTGATTCACAAGCAAAATATTCAAGATAAGGCCACTATTTGAACTTGCGTGCACTTGTTCTTTCAGACACAAACAATTGTAGTTAAAAATTGGATCTTGTGTTTTTCAAGATAGGGCCAATATTTGAACTTGCGTGCACTTGTTCTTTCAGACACAAACAATAGTAGTTAAAAATTGGATCTCATGTTTTACGTGTACCTTCTCCTGTAAACGAGGTTAAGGAACCTTTTTTCACAAGCGAACTTTTGACATTTGAAAAGGAAAAATTACTATGAACCTTCAAATATGTCAAGAACATACATATGTGAGGAACACCTCCAGATTTGCATTATCTTTTAAACACATAACAAACATTAGACCGCGTACATTTTTCAACCATAACGGGCAACATTACAATAGCCAAGGAGATGCTGGGAAGAAACAAGCAGAGCAGACGCAGTTATAACCAATAATATGCCACAAGTACCAAAGTTTATGGGTCGACAGCCGAGGGGCATCTAAGAAAATTACAAACATAGAACGGATACTATGGCTGCACTTTTTGTCATCGTAGTCTTGACTTTTCAAAAGAATCTACATTCCCAAACTAAAGAGGTCGTATGTGTTGACAACTAGAGGAGACAGACTAGAGAGAGCTTCTCGCAATCTCTAATGCATCTTCGACCGCAGTCGCACTCTTGAGCTTAGCTTTGTTGAAAATGGGCCGTGATCTTGCGAGCTGTGGAATAAGAGAGAATTCCTGAAATTTTGCAGAGATGTTGTTACGAATCCAGAATGGTTCTTACAAATGAAGTTGCAAGAAGATATTGCCATGTTGAAGGTGATGTCCGCTCGTTGGTAAAAAAGGTGTTGTCCGCAAGTTATTACCTCTGAGGTTCCACTCTCAAGGAAAACACCCTCAATCGCCAATCTACAAGATATAACAAGGTAGTAAAAGATTATAAAAGAGGTCAAGAAAGATTGCTGCGGCTACACAACAGGAAAATTTGTCAGCCACAAGTTTTTTGTGCTCCCCTGCATACACACAACAACCATCAACTTCCATATACATGGACTTCAATTTTCTGACAACATGAACTTCTCCTGTAACCAAAGAGAGAGGATGCACCCAGCCAAGGTAAAATCTAAAAAAACACGTTTTTGTTTGAGCCATATACACAAACAGCAACATGGAGGAAGAGAGCAGCAATAGCATGGAGGAAGATGCAATGAGTAGGCACCAGGAAGTTGTTCGGGGCAGGAAGGGTGGGGATGGGGCTGCGGCGAAGTAGGAGGGCAAGCCGGAGGGAAGGGAAGGTCGCAGCGGCATAGAAGGAAGGTCGCGACGGACGGGAGGGAAATTCGCGTTGGAGCAGAGGAAAGCTCGCGCCATAGGGGAAGTTGGGGCGAGGCAGAGGGCGTGTGGCCGGCGAGTGGTGGCGACGGATCTGGGCAGGTGCCGGTGGTTGGCAGGGAGTTTGCCGACGCATGGTGGCAATGTATCCGGGCAGGCACCAGTGGTTGGGGCAGAGGGTTTGCCTGTTGTGGCAGGGCGGGGTCGGCGACGCCGATTGTGGGCAGTGTGGGGGGCGGCAGCACGATTGGAGGTCGGGCCTCGGTGGCGGCGCGGTTGAAGGTCGGGCCTCGACGACGGCGTGTTTGGAGGCGGGCCTGGCTGCGGCGCGGTTGGTTGCAGGGGCCGGCAGAGGCGCGGTTGGAGGCGGGATCCGGGGAGGGAAGCGACGGCGACATGATCCATGGAGGGTGATGGGGGCAGCGGTGCGATCCGAGGAGGGAAGCGGCAGCCGGTTCTCAGGGTGGGGGCGGCGTGGCGGCTGTGCGGTGGACGTATCCCGCGGTGGGCCAACGCCGGCGATGGTGGGTAGCTGGATCGGAGAGGGACTGGGGGCGTGGGGATGGTTGCTGGATCGGGGAGGGAGTGGGGGCGTGGGGAGGTACGGGTTTTTTCTTTTCTTTTTGTGTTCGGTGGCATTTTCAGATCTCAGGAACCTCCAGCGGGCCCTATATAGGGTTGGCTGTGATCCAAATAACTATTCTAATCCCAAGATTACATATATATATATATATATATCATCGAATGTCTCACAACCACCATTAATTACTCACACATACACATGTATATATATATATATACAATTTCTCCTACATGTTGCCTTGGTGCCTTCGGAGCACGATGACAAGTGGTTCATGGGGGCGGTAGCGGGTAATAGTATTCTCCTTTGGGATCTATGACCTGGTCGAGCAAAAATCCCGCTATTTCCTCTTGAAGTGCTCATTTGTGCTCCGTTGGTAGGAGCTACTCCCACACCTCTTTGAACTGTTAAGAAGGAGATCAATATGCATGTGTATTAGTTGTGTGACTAGATATAGATAATGGTGTAAAAATTGTGAATAGTGTTTTGGCAAACGTACCCATTCTTGTCTTTGAGATTTGCTCCTTTCGGACGCCATCATGCGAATGTTCTCGAAAACGTAGTATGCACACACATCAGTCCCCGGCACCTGCTTCAGGGCCTTTACGAGAATAGAATTTAATTAGATAATAATTAATCAAGCATGATAATTATTTAATGGTATTGAAACAATAATTAAAGAGATGGTAGCTAGTTAGTACTACTTAATTACTGACCTTGGGTCGATACCACAACAGGTTTTTTCGCCATTTTCCTGGAGTCACCTTGATGAACTTTGCCCAAGCCCTGCCCGCCGGCAAAGAAAATTAATAAAGGGGTTATTAAATATAGTTGATATCAGAAAATGACGAACTAAATAGGCCGAGATATAGTTAATGATGATTGAAATTACCTGTCGAGTATCCCCTTCACGATGGTGAAGGCACTTTATTTCTTAAGTAGTGAGTCCAGTACTTCAACTTATCCTTCTTCAACTTTAATGTCTAACAAGACCCAGTGGTAACTGCATGCGCACACGTTTGCATGTCTTAATTAAGTGGGCATGTGCATAACACTAATCAACTACCCTAAACCCTATACACTTAATTATTAACATCTAGCTAGCTAGTAAGCAAAAACAGAATTTGTACTACAAGACAGTGTGACTCACTTGAATTTGTAAGGAAGTAGTATATCTTCATTCCTATTGAGGCGCTTCAAGAACTCTAGCATTTTATTCTCTACATCTTGTTTACAATAATCATATGTCCATGTCTGTTCATTAATGGTATTTGGGTCAATGAACCCAATGTCATAGCGTCCAGCTTTTTTCATTTCATACATCTTCATCCTGCATAATACCACAAAAAGAATATAGTGAGGATAATTACAGGTAATGATCGATCAATGAGCACTAAATATAGCTTGAGACTTAAATTACAAAAAGAAATCACTTACAGACAATAGAAACTGACAGGAGATTTGTCGAGTGCATCTTGATTGAATAACTGAAATAGTTCTAAATACTCAACGCACAGAGCTAGCTTATGGAAGTAATGCTCTTCCTCGACCTTCACCATGAGGGACTCTCGATTGGAACTCTTGGTAATTTTCATGTACCAATCATGCAATTCATACATTCTCGTTGGGAGGTTCTTGACCTCGTTGGGCTCGACCAAAGGTTCGCCACAGACATATTTCCGTTTCATTTCCTCCTCTCTAAGCGGAGACATGGGCTCGATCTCGAGGAGTTGTCCAACAATGATTTTGAGGATTTGAGCGTGCATTATATGCTCCTCGGTTATTACCTATTGCCCAGTTGGGGAACGGTTTGCCCACATCTATATAGGGTGGCGGTACTCTCATGTGTTGTTGGCACAACAAGCAGGGGCATCGACTGCGCCGCCTGTTCTCCCAACTGGGGAACAGTTTTCCCGCATTTCTTGCCAGCTGCTTGGCTCGAGCTCGAGCTTGACTCCTTCTGTAGTCGTGCTCGATGTGCCTTCCTGATTTGGCACTCATAGTCTGAGTCAACAGGCTTGGGAGCTGGTGGTCTAGCCATACGAATGAAGTGGTCAATCTTTTCCTTAGGCACTTTCTCCCTTGGCGGCGGTGCCGGTTTTGGTCCAAAATGGGCGTCCACTTGGGCCTGCACTATGGATGTGTTTTGCTCCTCGGTCATGTCGTAAGGCCTCTAAGGAAGATGACTGAGGTTTGGACCATATTTATATCGCTTGCCTCCGCCTGTACCTCCTGTACTACCTCGACTCGTAGCGCTACGCACCATAGCTGCGGCGGCTCTCTTTGCGATTGCTGAGGCGGCGGAGACGGCTGACGTGGCTGAGTTGGAGCAGGAGTATGCTCACGCATTGGTGGACTTGGAGGAGCAGGAGTCCGCTGACACGGTGGCGGACTTCGAGGAGGAGTCGGCTCACATGTTCGTGGACTTGGAGGAGCGGGAGTCTGCTGACACGGTGGCGGACTTCGAGGAGGAGTCGGCTCACGCGTTCATGGACTTGGAGGAGCGGGAGTCTTCTGACTCGGTGGCGGACTTCGAGGAGGAGTCGGCTGACGCGGTGTCAGTGGCCTTCGAAAGATGATGCAATCCTTTCTCCATAGGATGATACGATATATGGCCTCTCCCAGTGTGTGCTCATCGTCACCTCCGGGAATGTCAAGCTCTGGCCCCGAATATTGGTCCACCACCTCATCAACCAACACACAAGCATAGCCCGCTGGAATCGGGTTGCAATGGAAGGTTGCTTCGGGGGGATTTGTAAAAGCAACGACGTCCGCCACCTTCATGGATATGTTCTTCATTTTGAAATGTAGCTCACAGTTAGTGTTCTCTATGATGCCATCCATAGGGTATGTATCCAGCAGTGCGTCGCCCGGGGGCGGAACCAACGCTGCTTCTCGTCATGGATGTGACGGTGCTATCCAATGATGGATCATCCGCTAGCTGCTGCCGCTGCTGAGACCCCCTTTCCTGGCTAAGTGAGTCAATCTGCTGCTGCTGCCGCTGGAATTTGAGTGCCAAGTCTGCGTGCCTTGCTTCTAGGCCATGAAGGAGTTCTGCTTCCTGCTTCCTCCGCTCCTCCTCCAGCTTCCTTTTCTTCTCCTCCTCCATCTTCTTTCTTGCATGACACCTTTAGTCGTCGTTCCATTCCAAAAATCCCTCATACCAGGGAATAACGCCCTTGCCTCGTGTTCTTCCCGGGTGTTCAGGATTTCCCAGGGCGCGCGTAAGCTCGTCGTTCTCTCTGTTGGGCGTGAACAGCCCCTTTCGAGCATCTTCTATTGCGTCAAGTAACTTTTGTTCGGATCCTTTTAGACTTGCCTTCTTTGAAACCATGCATGTCTTCGGGTCCAACCCCCCCCCCCCATGCGCATAGAACCAAGTTCTGCACCTGGAGGGCCAGCTCCTAGTAACTGGAGTGACCCCTGCATCCACCATTTCTTGCTCAGACTTATCCCACTTAGGCATTGCCACCGCGTAGCCACCTGGCCCCAGCCTATGGAACTACGTCTTTTTTGCGGCATTGGCCTTGTTTTTCTCGACCGTTCCTTAGATAATCCTGATTCCTTGAATTTCACGAAAGCGGGCCAGTGTTCTCTTTGCTTCTCCAGTGTTCCCTTGAATTCTGGAGTCTTCATTTTTGCAGCGACGTAGTTGGCCCATACAGTTTTCTCGTGGGTGTTGAATGCAATTGCCATCTTCCTAAGAGCAGCGTCCTTGACTTTCTACACATCTGCATTAGTGAAATGATCTTATAGGGTGAAATGTTCCATCAGAGATTCCCAAATCTTTTCTTTTGCTCTGTCGTCTACCCAAGTAACATCTAGACATTTAGTTTTTGGCTCTTTCCATTCTTGAATGGAGATCGGGAGTTGGTCCTTCACAAGAACTCGGCACTGACGAACGAACTTGTTCGCAATGTTCTTAGGCATGAGGGGTTCGCCATTAACTTTGATGGAATCGATGTTGTACTTTACACCCTCCTTCAACTTTTTGCCCGGGCCTCGCTTTGTCCTGCTGTCTGTAGAAGCAGATTTGCTCGATCTGGATGGCTGAAAGAAGAAAGATTGATTCGTTAATATATCTTCAAATCAAAAAAACATGAGATGATCACCAGATGCCTGCTTATATAAATATACCTCGCCGGTAGTCTTTGTTATTTCAAGATCAACATTGTCTGCATCATCATAAACATTGTTTGTGTCATCATAATCATAATCATAGTTCATGACTTCATCAGCTCGGTCGTCGAGATCGAATATCTTATCATCACCCTCACTGGTATTGTTCAGATATTGGGAGCCGTCATCTGCTTCATTCAGATCATCTGGCCTGCGAGGGCTGCGTATGATCTCGAACAGGGCCTCTTCTCCCTCTCTGCCGGTATTGTCCGCCATAGCTTTTATTTAACTAATCCAGAAGAAATATAAAACAATTTAGTATTCAAATTACAATGCATGGATGCAATCAATAAGGAAAAACTGAATCATATAGTACATAATATGTATCGTCTCGAATAATATATAATCTCGAATACATCGTCTCGAATAATATATAATCTCGAATACATCGTCTCGAATAATATATAATCTCAAGTACATCGTCTCTAATAATATATATAATCTCGAATACATCATCTCGAATATTATATATCGAATACATCACTGGCTAGGTAGCTAATAAAGATCGAATACTACAGAAGAATCTAGGCCACTCTCGGTTCCTGGGGCGCGGGCGGTGGACACCCAAAGAGAAGGAACCATCATAGGATCATATCTCCGGTCATCTGCCCAAAGAACCTGCCAGGTATTGGAGAACCTGACGTCCATAGCAGCCATGTAGCGATGGACGTGCTCGCCCTCCTCCCTGACACGGCGACACACCACCTCCGGCAGGGCTGGCTACCTCTGCATCGAATGTGGCCCACGCGAACGCCAGCAAAGGAGATCAGGGTCGACCACGGGACCTGAGGCCGGGTTCCTCACCAAGTGGCGCGCCCCTGCAGGTAGCACCTCCCAGTGCCAGCCCGGCGGAGCCCAGTCCCGGACATGGGTTAGCTGGACGTCATCGCGAACGGGTCGATGGCGAGGATGCGGGCCGGGCATCGTCGAGAACAAATACTATATGCCCGCAAAAAGTAACATTTGTTAAATGATTGGATTGTGATAACTAAAATTCTATATGCAAATTCTAAATTTTTCTATAACTAAAATTATAAGAAACTAAAAAAAACATCGATCATCATCTAACAATTTGACATTAATCTAATTCATCTAGCTAAAACTAATTCTAAAATTTCTAACATTTCTATATAACTAACATTTCTAATATTTCTATAACTAAAAAACAGAAAAATTGCTAACATTTCTATAAATATTTCTATAACTAAAAAACAGAAAAATTTATAACATTTCTATATAACTAACATTTCTAATATTTCTATAACTAAAAAACAGAAAAGTTTCTATAACTAAAATTTATAACTAAAAAACTAAAAAACAATGTGTGTGTGTGTGGACATGGCGGCCGGGGCAGGAGCTCACTGGTGAGGCGAGGCGACGGGGGGCCGATGACGACGGGGTGGGGACGGGGCGGCGACGACGGGGACGGGGACGACGGGGCGGGGCGCGGCACGGCGACGGGGACAACAGGGACTGGGATGGCCGGGGCGGCGGCGACGGCGACGGACGGCGACGGGGGCGGCGACGAGGGGCGGTGACGATGGGGAAGAGGAGAAGAAGCAAAGGAAGAGATGAGAAACTGGTTTTTTTGAAGTGTTTTCTTATATAGAACCCCCCTTTAGTACCGGTTGGAGCCACCAACCGGTACTAAAGGTCTGTTTTGGCCAGGCGAAGCGGCGGGAAGTGCACCCCCTTTAGTATCGGGTGGTAGCTACAACCGGTACTAAAGACCCCCCCCTTAGTATCGGTTGGAGCCATGACCCGGTACTAAAGGGGGTGCGCTGGCGCAGGTGCGGTGTGGCAAGTTTAGTCCCACCTCGCTAGTCGAGGGGCGTCCACACTAGTTTATAAGCCCCAGTGCGGTAGCTCTCTCGAGCTCCTCTCCAAAGTAGGCCTACCGGGCCTACCTGTTCTGTGCTGCCCTGTGGGCCTACTGGGGCCTTTGCGCGCGTGCATCCTGGCCCAACAACACGTTGGGTTTCTAGTCGTATGCAGGCCGCTGTGGCGCACTAGGCGGGATTTTTTTTGCTTTATTTATTTTTGTTTTATTTATTTTTGAGTTGTTTTTTGCTGTATTTAGAGTTTCTTTGTGACTATTTTTGCTTTAGATACAAAAAAATACAAACTTTCTGTTAGTGCCGGTAGTTTTCAAATTTGAATAGTTTAAATTTTGAATTATTTGAAATTTGTGTGAATCACTAGTTTGTTAATAACTTAACTTTGAAAATAGATTTTTCAGTGATTTTTTTCTTATGTTTAATATTAGTGTGTTTTATCATTATATTCAATATGGTAATGCGTAGGTTATTTAAAAAATGAAATGCCTTTGTAACAGATGAGTTTTCGTCCGAAACCCTGATACTTCGAAAGAGATTGTCCAGTTTGTACACGAAGTGCATCCAGTTTTTGTGGTAACCCTCTCTACTTGTTTGCACATGCTATGTGGGTGAAATTATGATACCATGCCAACGTTCAATCTTTTCTGAGTTCATTTGAAGTGCTTTTCAATTTCAGGGTCATTTAGCTGAAAAAATCAGTAAATGCATGAAAGAATTTGTTTGCACATAAAATTTCTTTGCGTTTCAAATGCCGAAACACATAACTACCCTAACTATTACAGAGATTCCCTCCTAGGTATGAAACACAGAAGAAAGTGATGATAGTGAAGCCGATCACATCCTAGATCTTTGGGTGTGAAACTTTTTCTTCGCGTGTGTCCCTTTGCACCATAACCATGGAAAATCTTCATCATTTAACTGGATGCTTGGATCAATATTCACTGTGAATGGAGCAATTGCATCAAACTTTTCATAATCTTCTGACATGTCTGTCTTGTCATCCACTCCCACGATGTTTCTCTTCCTAGAAAGAACTATGTGACGCTTTGGCTCATCGTATGATGCATTCGCTTGCTTATCTTTTCTTTTTCTTGGCTTGGTAGACATGTCCTTCACATAGAAAATCTGTGCCACATCATTGGCTAGGATGAATGGTTCATCTGCATACGCAAGATTGTTGAGATCCACTATTGTCATTCCATACTGCGGGTCTTCCGTTACCCTGCCTCGTTGCATATTGACCCATTTGCACCGAAACAAAGGGACCTTCAAACCACGTCCATAGTCAAGTTCCCATATGTCCTGAACCATAATATGTTTCATTTCATGTCTTGGTTGCTGCATCAAAGCGGACACCACTGTTTTGGTTGATGCTCTTCTTATCTTGGGCGATCGTTTAAAATGTATTCCCATTTATCTCGTACCCTTTGAATGTCATTATATTCGAAGATGGTAACTGGGACAGCGAGTACAGGTCATCTTCAATGGAGGCGTCATGCATGGTACGTGTGTGGAACCAGCCGGCGAAAGTCCTCGTTTGTTCACGTGTAATCCAGTCATCAGACCGCTCCGGGTGTTTGGAGCGTAGAAAATTCTTATGTTCATCCATATACTGAGCCACCAAGGCGGAATTCTGTAGAACTGTGTAGTGTGCTTCGGTGAGAGAATGTTCGTCCATACATATCATTTGATCCCCTCCTAGCGTGCCTTTTCCATCCAGTCTGCCCTTATGCCGCGATTCAGGAACATCAATCAGCTTAAGGTCAGGAATAAAGTCAATAAAAAACTCAATGACCTCCTCATTTTCATGGCCCTTGGAGATGCTTCCTTCTGGCCTAGCACAGTTATGAACATATTTCTTTAAGACTCCCATGAACCTCTCAAAGGGGAACATATTGTGTAGAAATATAGGACCCAAAACGTTAATCTCTTCGCATAGGTGAACTAGGATGTGCGTCATGATGTTGAAGAAGGATGTTGGGAACACCAACTCGAAACTGACAAGACATTGCACAAAATCATTCTCTTACCTTGGTATGATTACTGGGTTGATTACCTTCTGAGAGATTTCATTGAGGAATGCACATAGCTTCACAATGGCTAATCGAACATTTTTCGATAGAAGCCCCCTCAATGCAACCGGAAGCAGTTGTGTCATAATCACGTGGCAGTCATGAGACTTTAGGTTCTGAAACTTTTTCTCTATCATATTTATTATTCCTTTATATTCGATGAGAAGCCAGACGGTACCTTAATACCGAGCAGGAATTTAAAGAAGATTTCCTTCTCTTTTTTGGTAAGAGCGTAGCTGGCATGACCCTGATGTATGCCGTCTTTTCCGTGCATACGTTGCTGGTCCTCCCGTGCCCCAGGTGTATCTTTTGTCTTCCCATACATGCCCAAGAAGCCAAGCAGGGTCACGCAAAGATTCTTCATCACGTCGATTGTGGAGCGGACCTCTAGGTCTTTCCAATAGGGAAGGTCCCAAAATATAGATTTCTTCTTCCACATGGGTGCACGTCCGTCAGCGTCTTTCGAAATAGGTTGTCCGCCAGGACTCTTTCCAAAGACTACCTTCAAATCCTTGACCATATCATGTACATCAGCACCAGTACGGTGGCGAGGCTTCGTCCGGTGATCCGCCTCACCTTTGAAATGCTTGCCTTTCTTTCTTATGGGATGCCTGCTCGGAAGAAATCGACAATGTTCCAGGTACACATTCTTCCTACAATTATCCAAATATATACTGTTGGTATCATCCAAACAGTGCATGCATGCGTGGTATCCCTTGTTTGTCTGTCCTGAAAGGTTACTGAGAGCAGGCCAATCATTGATGGTCACAAACAGCAACGCCTTTAGGTCAAATTCTTCCTGTCCGTGCTCATCCCACGCACGTACACCTGTTCCATTCCATAGCTGTAAGAGTTCTTCAACTAATGGCCTTAGGTACACATCAATGTCGTTGCCGGGTTGCTTAGGGTCTTGGATGAGCACTGACATCATAATGAACTTCTGCTTCATGCACAACCAAGGAGGAAGGTTATACAAATATAGAGTCACAAGCCAGGTGCTATGGTTTTTGCTCTGCTCCCCAAAAGGATTAATGCCATCTGCGCTTAGACCAAACCATACGTTCCTTGCGTCACCTGCAAACTCCTTCCTATACTTTCTCTCAATTTTTCTCCACTGCGACCCGTCAGTAGGTACTCTCAACTTTTCGTCTTTCTTACGGTCTTCACTGTGCCATAGCATCGCCTTGGCATGCTCTTTGTTTTGGAACAAATGTTTCAACCGTGGTATTATAGGAGCATAGCACATCACCTTGGCAGGAATCTTCTTCCTGGGGCGCTCGCCCTCGACATCACCAGGGTCATCGCGGCTGATCTTATAGCGCAATGCATCGCATACCGGGCAAGCGTTCAAATCCTCGTACTCACCGCGGTAGAGTATGTAGTCATTAGGGCATGCATGTATCTTCTGCACCTCTAACCCTAGAGGGCAGACAGCCTTCTTTGCTTCGTACGTACTCTGGGGCAATTCGTTGTCCTTTGGAAGCATATTCTTTATCATTACCAGCAACTTTCCAAATCCCTTGCCAGATACACCATTCTCTGCCTTCCATTGCAGCAATTCCAGTGTGGTGCCCAACTTTTTCTTGTCAGCTTCGCAATTCGGGTACAAAAATTTCTTGTGATCCTCTAACATGCGCTGCAACTTCTTCTTCTCCAAATCACTTGCGCAGTTTCTCTTTGCATCGGCAATGGCCCAACCTAGATCATCAGCGGGCTCATCTGATGCCTCTTCTTTTGCTTCTTCCCGCATTGCCGGCTCGGCTTCTTCCCCCATTGTTGTATCATCATATTCAGGGAACCCATGGCCAGGATAGCTGTCGCCGTCCTCTTCTTCTTCATTGTCTTCCATCATAACCCCTCTTTCTCCGTGCTTGGTCCAAACATTATAGCGGGGCATGAAACCAGACTCAAACAGGTGGACATGAATGGTTCTTAACGTAGAGTAATTGTGATCATTCTTACAGCCAGCACATGGACAAGGCATAAAACCATCCGCCCGCTTGTTTGCCTCAGCCGCAAGCAGAAAAGTATGCACACCATTAATGAACTCGGGAGAGCATCGGTCATCGTACATCCATTGTCGGCTCATCTTCATTACACAACACTGAAAAGACCAAATTAATACAAGTTCATACATAAAGTTCATACAACACTTAAATGCAACAAACAAATAACTCTCTAACTAACGAATTTAAATGCAACAACAAATGCGATCAAGATCGCAACTAAGGTAACAATTGATCCAACAACATAATGATACCAAGCCTCACTATGAATGGCATATTTTCTAATCTTTCTAATCTTCAGCGCATTTTATCCATCTTGATCTTGTGATCATCGACGACATCGGCAACATGCAACTCCAATTCCATCTTCTCCCCCTCAATTCTTTTCAATATTTCTTTCAAATCTTTGTTTTCTCTTTCAACTAAATTTAACCTCTCGACAATAGGGTCGGTTGGAATTTCCAGTTCACATACCTCCTACATACAAATATCTATACCAACTTGATGGGCATAATTTATCATAAACACGAAATGCAACAAATAGTTTTAAAAGAGAATATACCACATCTGAATCATAACAAGGATGAGGGCCGACGGGGACGGATATCAAAACCATGGCACTATGTATAACAAACAACGTACGGGTAACATAATTATACGAGTAACTATATATTTAAATCACACAAACATCAATTTTTTATATAAAACATTTATGAACAAGAGGCTCACCGCAAGGTGGTGCCGGCGACGGGACGGTGCGGGCGATCGACGGTGGTTACGACGGAGATTTAGAAGGCACTAAGTAAACCACACCTACATATGCAAACTAAGTGTTATTTTTTTACCTCAAATTGCATATAAATCAAATATTGGCACATATAATTCCTCCCAAATTACTAAACTCACAAATTAATCACTATATAAAGCATTGCAAGGGCTAATCTAGCAATGAGAAATGAAAGGACAAAGTTGCTAACCTTTGTGATCATTTGAATGGATGGGGCCCTTCAAATCTTGACAAATTTTGGACAAAATATGTGATGAGCTCGAGAGGAAGAGGGGAAGAGCAGAGAGGAGAGGGGAAAGGGAAAGAACAGAGCTCACTCGGGTGGACGAAGGCTTTATGTAGGACGACCTTTAGTATCGGTTCGTGCCACCAACCGGTACTAAAGGTGCTGGAGGGGCCCTAGACTGACAACATCCTGCCACCACTCTCTTAAGTACCGGTTCGTGGCACGAACCGGTGCTAAAGGTTCGCCACGAACCGGTACTAATGAGAGCGGCCCGGCTAGCCATTGGAACCGGCACTAATGGACACATTAGTGCCGGCTCAAATTCAAACCGACACTAATGTGCTTCACATTTGACCCTTTTTCTACTAGTGAAAAGTCGTTCCTGTAGTCTTTATTTTGGAAACTTTACAACACTATAGACCCACCGCGCTGCCATATATTGTATGGACATGTACGAACTGTTTGGGTGTACGCATCGGTCAGGTATTCACAAATAAGAAATCATTTCGTCAAAAGGTGCACACATCCCAAGTGAGCACGAGAGCGCATATGATTTTAGCGTGTTGCGTCGCCGAGTGCTCCTAGATTGCTTTCATGTTTCCCACATATTCAAGAATTGCCATGCTAGATCATAGGAGAGTCTCATGCTACAAATATGGCTGAGAGGGTGTTTGAGAGCGAACGTGTGTGCCCTTCACTTGAAATGATGCATGAGAGTGAACAAGCATTGCCATGCTGTCATCGCTTTGAGATTCATGTTCGTGTCTGGATGCATTGGTGAGCATTAAACATATAAAAACATTCCGTTTTTATGATGTTTGCGTGATTTAGGCTTCAAATATCTTAAAGCATGTACGATGATACTATATTAGAAATGTCACGTAGGATAAACGTTGACGTAGAGAAGAGAGAAATAATAAGAAACGCCTTGTATTCTCTTATTTAGAAATGATCTCTTAGCACAATATACCTCATCATATTTTTTGAAAGAACTACTCATTAAAGATAAGAGGAAGAGTCTGTTCGGATCTCATCAACTCTGCAACTCCTCTCCTAGAGTGGCCAGAGTGACGCCGAACGCCACACCTTCATGGAGTTAGAAAAGTGGAGCGGAGCCGGCCGTAGTACAATCTGGTGGAGTGGCAAAAACCGAGCTCCGTGTGCGACACCGCAATTTACTGGTTGGCTCACCAAAATGTCCTCTCTCACGGATATCAACCCCCTCCCCTGACCATATGAAGTGGAGTTGGTAGCCGAACATGTTATCTAACTCTCGATTTTGCACGTGGAGCCAACAATTCAGGAGCAGGGAGCGGAGTCAAGAATTTGAAGGAGGGGAGGGGATCCGAACAGACTGGAAGAAATAACTGAGTGTAGACATTCTAACAGGTTGATGCCTCGTGGTGAACTTAATATTTCCTCCATTCCAAAATATAGTGCGCCCGCGTTTTCCGAGGTCTAACTTTGATTATAAATTTAACCAACGAGACCAACTGCGGCGGGAGAAAAAATTACATAATTGAAAACTTCTTTCGAATAAGAATTCACTGATATAATTTTTGCTCCCGTCGCAATTGATTTTAGTTGTTAAATTTATGATCAAAATTAAAACACGTGGATAAAGAAAGCATTACATTGTGGAATGTGGAATGGAGGGAGTATCTCTCGGCAGTCTGATCACCCCTCAGAGGCTCAGATCTCCACCCTACCCTAGCCTTTCGATGTTGGATAGAGACCGTGCCCGAAGGAAGGGCACGTGTCGGCTGCAAGACCAAGGTTCCCGTTCAACTCCAGATAAGTACGATCCGAGTTGTACTACCATCTGCCGTGGCGAAAGCGAAACGCAGCGAGAGGCGTAGAGTAGCACGCACGCCGCCGCCGCCGCCGTCGTCTTCGTCTTCTCCACTGCTAACCCAACAGAGGACGAAACCAAATAGCGCAAATTCCTATCCGGCCTCCAACAAGCAACCCCGCGGAAGCTCTGCCCGTCGGCGTGTCTCCTTGGTTCCTCGCGCCCGATTCTCCCCGATCCGAAGCAAGCAAGCGCGAGTGCGTGCCCCGCCCGCGCCTTGCCGCAGATCGGGGAGTCCCGAGAGCCCCAGGTAGCCTTTTCCTCTTCGGTTGTGGTTGTTGTTGCGGGTGACGGAGAGATGGCCGGGGGAGGCAACAGGAAAGGGTCTGGCGCCGAGGAGCTGAGGATCGGCAGCGGCAACGTGTTCGCGGCGCTCGAGACGCTCAAGAAGAAGAAGAAGAAGCCGGCGGCGGCCGAGAAGAAGCAGGCGCCGTTGGTGGAAAAGCCAGAGGTGTTCTGGGCGCCCGCGCCGCTCACGGCCAAGTCCTGGGCCGACGTTGAGGACGATGACGATGATGACTACTTCGCCACCACCGCGCCGCTGTGCCCCGTCCGGGAGTCCCAGGGGGGCGACGCTGATGCCGGCCATGAGGACGACATTGAACAGGTCCACCTCGCTTCTCCCACTGCTCGCTTGCGTCCCCTTCTTTATATTCTTTACATGCATGTTTAGTTGTTTGCATATGTGCTGTCTCTGGACTACAACGATTCAGCGACACCTCACCATTGCAAGGCTCTCCTCGTGTGCCGGTTTATTTGTGATACATGGCATGATGTAATGCCGTGGGAACAAGTGGTATTGGGGACTTCAGGATAGAAATTCCCAGCATGAGCCAATTTTTGTCTGTCGTCTTCAGGGCATCGATTAGCTCTACGGTGTCACGCACTGCATTCACGGGTAGCACATGGACGGTTGACTGCTATGGGCAATTTATTGTTGCATGAAAATGTGATTTGTCCATTTTTCCCATTACCGGAATGTTTTGAGATCGTTGGCATGCTCTATTTATGAAGGCTCAAATTTGCTATTCACGAAGTAGTCAATTTAGGTAACGTTGTTGCACGGGTATTTGATGTGAGGATATGGCGATATGTAACTAAAATTAGTTTATTTATGGCGTACTTGATATTGGTGGCACCGATAGTATAGTTCTTGCTGACCCAGTCTGTAGAAATTAATCTGGTTATAGCTTTGTGACGCAAGCTAATTTGTGCCTGTATGTAATTGGGAAGAAAAATAATGCAAATTATTAAGTGAAAAAATATGTCCTGATTACAATAAGATAACTGATTACAACTTACTAGTGGCACATCTTGAAGAATATTTATGTTAGACTAATAGTCTTTGGGCAATCAGGTTGAGTTAAAGATAGATTTGGATGTGTGAGGATTTACCTGGCATAATTAGCACGGAATCACCTGCCTACATTCGGTGTATGCCTTCAGCATACTCTTGGTATGGAAGCAGACAAACTATAATGCAAATAATTAAGTGGGAAAAAACTAGTCCCTCTCTAAACTTTTATAAGATGTTTTAGATCACTGCTTCAGTGACCTACTAACGGCCCATATCAAAACAATACTGATGTCAGAGCCCTTTGTGTAATCAGTTGGAATCTACATATATATATTTGGATGGTGGCATTACTACCACTTGCCTGTTTGGGTATGTGCCATGGAAGCGTTTTTGGGCAGGTGTGTATTTTGATTGATAAGAAATGTCTGGCCATAGTTATTCTAGGGTTCTAGCTCAAACTGATACATTTATTTTCTTTCCAGATTTGGTCTTATTTATTCTCATTTTATTTACTCCAGAAATCTAGCTGGTGTTCTGCCTTCCGTTGAATCAAAGGAAACAGGGTGGAATTTTTTTTTCCTGTAAGAGACTATCACTCATGGGTGTGAAACAATGCCATCAGCCAGGGCGTTATTTTTATTTCCTTTAGCATTTCCTTCTGGTTTTGGGTCCAACCAATGATAAAAAGAAAGTGCTTAAGCTTGTGCCTAGGTGTTAGGTGTCAGCAGAATGCCTGACCTTAAGCTTAGTGTGCTTCCGCGAGATATGCACTGGGCAGAGGCAAATCTAGGAATTTATGCCCAGTGCATTTTTTTCTTTTTATCTTGGGTATAATCAAGGATATGTTTCATCGTAGCCCACAACGGTCCAGTACCCAGCCTGGGGCTTGGCAAATTCCCTGCTCTGCCTGACTCAATTGTGACATGGGACCACTTGTACTCGATGTTGACTTGTGCTGTGAACTGCATCCTGCATCTTTAATTATGTTTTAATTCTGTTGAGTTCTACACAACTGGATTTTTGTTGTATAAGATGTTATGTTGACTTCTAGAATATTCCGAGTATCAGAAGAAGTGACTTTACTGGGTTGTACCTCTGGAAAACCTGAATTCGAGGTCACGTGTGTTATCTGTGAGCAATTCCTACTACTTGAAAACAGAAAATGTACTTCAACTGATCTGTTTTATTTAGCTTTCTCCATATCTTGCGGTGTTAGCTTTAGATTCTAGGTTTTATGATGAATGAAATTGGGGGTGCTGCTCCTACATTCGAGAAAACTTTAGATTTCAGGTCAAATTGAATGGGATCACACAAAACATCTACTACTTAAAGCACAGTATAGTATGTGCCCTTTACATTTTGTAGTATAAGGGTTAACTCTCCATATGCCAAATGCACTGCAGGAAATTGAGAGTGAAGATGATAGCCTTGATGATGAGGTTGATGCTTCTGCTGAGGATGAACATGAAGCAGGAGATGCTGTCCTCTCTGAGCCGGCAGTTCAGAAAGCTGTAGCTCCACTAGTACCTCCTAAAGATACAGAAAGACAGCTCTCCAAGAAGGAGCTAAAGAAAAAGGAGTTGGAAGAGCTTGATGCTGTATTGGCTGAGTTGGGAATCTCACATGAATCAAGTAATGCTACTCAAGATGAAACAAATGGTAAGTTAGAATATCTTCTTGCCATTAAATTATCCCAGAAGAAACATTTTGTGAAAACTGAGCATACCTAGATATATGTTTTTATATTGGTAATTGCTGTGCTGTTAACATTTTGTGACTAATTTTGGAAGGCCTGAAGATGGTTATTTTTGAAAGTTTAAGCATTGTGTTCATGTGTTGAGCATATTTTGCAGACAAGAATGGTATGTGTCAGGCTGCTGATGGAGGGAAAAAGGAAGATGCATCCGCTCCTCTGGAGAGTAAGACCTCCAAGAAGAAGAAAGCTAAGAAAGACAAGTCCTCAAAGGAGGCAGAAGAAACACTGGATCAGAACAATGTGGTCGACGGTGCTGCTAGTGTGGAACCTGATGAAGATGTTGCTTCAGTGGATGTCAAGGAGCGCATAAAGAAGGTAGCATCAATGAAGAAAAAGAAGTCGAGCAAAGAGATGGACGCAGCAGCAAAGATTGCAGCATCTGAGGCGGCCGCTAGGAGAGCAAAGCTTGAGGCAGCGAAGAAGAAAGACAAGAACCACTATAATCAGCAGCCCCTGCGGTGAATTACTCCTCAGATTATGCAATTCCTTAGATACTGTGTGCCTCGACTAGGAGGAGGCCACCGTCTGGTGCGCATCTTGGAATTCTCTATAGATGGACTTGTGGTGTACTGAGCTCTGAATTGTTCATCACATAAACCCTTTTGAATACATGGTAAATGTGGATATTTAGTACTACATGTTTTCTTTTGTGGTTGCTTGCGTTGGTTTGCTGATTTGCTTTGATTTTGCTTGTTGTTTTGATTTTTCTTTAACGGAATCCGCTACACTCTAATATTGTGAGTCGGGTTGAGTTATTTCTATTGATTTTCTTCTTCTGTACAATTCATCCAGTGTTTTTTTGTTGTTGGAAAGGCCTTGATAGCTAGCTTTATTAGAACTGTGGTTGGGGAGCTAATGCGATGGCATACCTCTTGAGGCGGTCTTGTGCGTTTCTTTCTTGTCTACCTGCAACTAATCAAACAAAGAATTGTTGAAGATTACATGAGCCAAACAAATGCATGTTGTCAAGTCAAGCAAATGGGCCTAAATCTACTTGCACATGCAGCGGAAAAAGGAACATCACCTCCATCTTAAAAATAAAACCTTTTCTCGCCTTGCCCAACCACCGGCTGCCACTTGGCATAGCCCATAGCTCGCCCTTATTTCCCTCTCACCTAAAGTTAAGTATTTAATGAATATATTTATATGTACTTAAAATGCGCACATGAAATCTTAGTTGGTGTACTCACGTCATATATTTTGGGGTCTAAAATAGTCAGTGTTTTTTTAACATAATTTAATTTAGTCTTCTACCCCTCCCCCTCCACCTAAAAAAACCAAGACATTGAAACGACCCAAAAAAAGACCGTGGTAGTTACGTACTTGCTAAGATTTTCAACAAAGTCATAATAAAATTGCAATAGACACATAATTGTCGAGTACCAAACTGAACAAAGTTATGCGAGTGTGTGTGATAGTCTGACTTATTAGGGATGATAGACTACTCATATCAATAAGGAATTCCTTCTTTTCTGGGAGCCCATTCGGACAGAACTCCAAAGTTAAGTATGCTCAGCTTGAAGTAGTGTCAGGATGGGTGACCGACCAGGAAGTTACTCCCGGGTGCGCACGAGTGAGGACAAAGTGCGCAGAAAAGACTAGTATTGATCTGTGAGGCCAGTCTAGATCCCGCCAGGAGTAACGACCACCGGCGGCTGTGTCTGGGGCGTTACAAGTTGGTATCAGAGCCGACCCTCGCGGTTACACGGATGGTTGCCGACAAGTGCGTGGTCAGGTTGTTCATGACGTTTGTGACCCCTCGTGGCACCCGACATGGCACATGTACCGGACTGGAAGCACAAACGTTTGTGCCAAGAGGGAACGTTCCTGTGGCCCGACGAGGACGTCGGTTCCTCTGAGTGGGGGTGTATGTGATAGCCTGGTTTATTACGGATGATAGACTACCCATATCAATAAGGAATTCCTTCTTTTCTGGGAGCCCATTCATACAGAACTCCAAAGTTAAGCGTGCTCAGCTTGGAGTAGTGTCAGGATGGGTGACCGACCAGGAAGTTGCTCCCGGGTGCGCACGAGTGAGGACAAAGTGCGCAGGAAAGACTAGTATTGATCTGTGAGGCCAGTCTAGATCCCGCCAGGAGTAACGACCACCGGCGGGTGTGTCTGGGGCGTTACAGTGTGCCTGACAAAAACATCACCACACAAAGAGTAGGAGGAACCAACCATCAAGTTCTGTAGCAAGGTTCTCCATGGTTCAGAACATTAACATGATGGCAAAGGCAAAATAATAGTCAACAAATGATGATACCAGAGGTGCTCTTCTGCCATCCAGAATGTTCAGTTATTTAACTAGCAACCCTAAGAAGAACAAGTAAGAATAAAATACAAGACTCATACATTATAGATACTCCAATGGAGTAGCAAACCATCAATAATGCAGAACATCCATATCAAGCACTTCCTATAGCCCTATAAAAATGGAGGACCCTGAGTTGCACCATCTTGTTCTCTCATCTCATCGAATAGTGGAAGGGGAATACAACTTTACTGGAAGTAATACTTGGTAATCCACATGCCGATTCTTGGTCACCCATTGTCGGTGTCAAAACTGGCGGATCCCGGGTAGGGGGTCCCGAACTGTGCGTCTAGGCCGGATGGTAACAGGAGGCAAGGGACACGAAGTTTTACCTAGGTTCGGGCCCTCTCGATGGAGGTAAAACCCTACGTCCTGCTTGATTAATATTGATGATATGGGTAGTACAAGAGTAGATCTACCACGAGGTCAGAGAGGCTAAACCCTAGAAGCTAGCCTATGGTATGATTGTTGATGTGTATGTTGTCCTACGGACTAAAACCCTCCGGTTTATATAGACACCGGATAGGGTTAGGGTTACATAGAGTCGGTTACAATGGTAGGAGATCTTCATATCCGTATCGCCAAGCTTGCCTTCCACGCCAAGGAAAGTCCCTTCCGGACGCGGGACGGAGTCTTCAATCTTGTATCTTCATAGTCCGGGAGTCCGGCTGAAGGTATAGTTCGGCTATCCGAACACCCCCTAATCCAGGACTCCCTCAGTAGCCCCTGAACCAGGCTTCAATGACGACGAGTCCGGCGTGCAGATTGTCTTCAGCATTGCAAGGCGGGTTCCTCCTCCAAGTACTTTATAGAAGATTTTAAACACGAAGATAGTGTCCGGCTTTGCAAAATAAGTTTTCCACATATTGCCATAGAGAGAATAATATTTACACAAATCTAATCTGCTGACGTATTCCGTAGTGCGACACACCACGGCCAAGCTTTTATCCGAGTCATTTCATTATCCCACCTCAGCGCGTCATGCGAGGCGGTTTCCTTGGCATGTCTTGTCAAAGCAGAGATCGTGTCCCCTTATTCCGGGATTCTCATCAATACGGGCATGGGTAACCCAATCGCGCCTTTGATTACGGCGCTTGGAGATAAGCGAGTTTTACCAGGCTGGTGGGGACATGTAGTTGCGTCCACCCATATAAGGGGATAAGGATCCACCTTTTCACCCACGCCTTCTTCCTCCTTTGCCTATCCATTCTTGCGCACTCGAGCTCCAGCGCCCAAGTCCGCACTACCACCTCAACCTTCTCCAGTCATGTCCGGAGCGGGAGGCAAGTGGATGGTCTCCTCCGTCACAGAGGGACACATCAAAAAGCTGAGGAAGGCCGGATATCTGGCTAGCGACATCGCGCACCGGCTTCCCGAAAAGGGGCAACTCATCCCCACTCCTAGGCCCCATGAGAGGGTGGTATTCCTCCCCCATTTCCTCCGCGGACTGGGCTTCCCTCTGCATCCATTTGTCCGGGGGCTCATGTTCTACTACGGCCTGGATTTCCACGATCTGGCCCCAAACTTCATCCTCAACATCTCGGCGTTTATCGTCGTGTGCGAGGCGTTCCTCCGCATCCGCCCCCATTTCGGCCTATGGCTTAAGACTTTCAACGTCAAGCCAAAGGTGGTGCGCGGCAGCCAGGCGGAGTGCGGCGGTGCCATGGTTGGCAAGATGGCCAACGTCCTGTGGCTCGAGGGCTCCTTTGAGGAGACCCTAAAGGGGTGGCAATCATGGTGGTTTTACGTCACTGAGCCACGCGACGCCGAATGGGTCGCACCCCCTGAGTTTCGATCCGGCCCCCCTATGCGGCCCACCTCCTGGAAGGAGACCGGCCTGTCTTGGGGTAAAAAAGGAGAGCTGACCGGACTCCAAACATGCATCCAAACCTTGATGGACAAGAAGCTCAAGCTTGTCAACGTTGTCCAGGTTATGCTCATCCGCCTGATCCTCCCGTGTCAACGACGGGCCTTCAACCTGTGGGAGTTCGACCCGGCGCAGGATCGAACTCTAAACAGGCTCTTTGACACGACGTATGAAGATGCCTGGAGGATGCTTTTCAAAGGCGCCGAGGCTCCCGCATCCGCTACCGAGGATCGCGGATTCAGTACTCAGCATCACGCTCATGCGGTAAGCTATTTTTGTCCTTTTACAGGGTATCAGTTTTTCATAGTTTGACTCTATGCGGGATCTAAGCTCCCTTATCTTTGACAGGATTGGGAGGTGACGTCCGGACAGATCAACTGTCCGGCTCCTTTGCCCGAAGGCCCAGCGGACGCTCGCTTGGCGAAGCTGCTGGTTCCGGCGCCCTATGTGGTGCCGGAGAAGAAGGCCACGAAAAGGGCCACGGGGACTCGAAAGAGTGCCCGACGCCAGGAGGTGTCGGATTCATCATCCGACGGTCCCGAAGCACCTTCCTCTCGTGAAGACGAGGAGGAAGAAGAAGAGACCTCTCCCCCTCCAGCGGGAGGAGAGAAGAAAAGGAAGGCCGCCCTCTCTGAGGAGGCCGGAGGGTCCAAGAAGGGGAAAACCCTTCCTCCGGACTACTCCAACGACGCCGACGACGGCGGAGAGGAGTGGCAGCCCAGGGCCAAGCCCCTGGAAAAATTGTAAGTATCCGGATACCGGAGTAATTCATAGTATTCGTTTATTGCACAGCTTTCCCTTATGTCGAACATGCTTATGCAGCCCACCCAAAGACCGGCTCGACGCGTCGTCAGCGGCTCACTGGACTCGTCGGATGTGAACTCGCTTCCGACGGCTTCCTCCCCCCGCCCTATGGACGACACCGAGGTGTTGTCCCAACAGGTTCCAAGCAGGGAGGAGGTGGTCCCGGAGGCGCCGCAAGGCGACCTCCCGGACTCCAGGAGTAAAGGGGATGAAACCCCCCAGGGCTCCAAGTCCGGCTCTAGGCCGGACACCGCTCCGGAACCTTCAAGGGTTCCAGAGTCTGGCGGGGGACCTCCTTCCAAGAGGAGCAAGTCCACCATGCCGGCGACCCCCGTCCACCCGGAGGCGCCGGACAATATGTTGGAGGCGCTCCAAGGCGCCTCCATCGACGAGGAGCACCGCGCTATTATGAGTGCGGTGGTCCAGAAGGTTCAGTCCGCCAAGAGCGGACTGACTGAAGCTTGTACTAGCCTTTTGACAGGCTTTGAGGTAAGTAAATAATGTGTAAATAATATTACCGCATAGACAGTAGCCCCTGATGCTCTGTTGGGCGTTCGGGAAGAAAAGCTGAATAGAGGATCAAAAAAATTCGCAGGAGTCTAACAAAAGGAGTCAATATGCGTGTGCAGGCTTCTCTGCTGGCATCCGCCGTACTCACTGCGGAAGTGGACACGCTGAAGCAGAGCCTCGAGAAGTCCGAGCAAGAGCTTGGGCGTGCCAAGAAGCAGCTCGAGGAGAAGGAAGGTAAGAAATACCTTGGTTGAATATGTATATAAAAAGGTGCAATTGCAAGAAATGACAGGATTAACATGGCTATTGTAGGGGCCACATCTGAGGTGGAGACCCTTAAGCAAGCGCTGCTCGAGGCCGAGAAGAGTGCGGCTGCGGAGTGCACCGAGCGGGAGAGGTATGAGGACGAGGTTGGCAAGGTGCGGCAAGAGCTCCAGGTTCTCATGAAGAAACATGAGAGTTTGGAGCTTGACTCGAAGACGTGAGCGTCCGAGCTCGCGGCGGCTATTGAAAATGCCAAGTCTGCCAAGGTCGAATCCCAGAAGACCCTCCAGGAGTTGGATGAGGTGAAGAAAATAGCGGCGGGTAAGGCATTCTTTATGCAAAGTAAACACATAAACGTGAGTTACTTGATACTTACCCGAATCCGGAGCTCTCCAGGGGCATTTGCAGATCTTCCCCGGAGTGTATCCGATGCCGCCGCATTCTATCGAGCCGAGGAGGGCAGCTCGACGGAGAAGGTGTTCTGGTCTCAGTATGCTGAGGCCGGACACCCCGTGCCCCTAAGTGACCAGCTGAAACAACTGGTCGAGCTCCACAAGGCGGCCGAACAGGCCATGAAGGGCCTCCTAGTTCGGCTGTGGCCTGGAGAGGCTCTGCCTGGGAGCTATCTCGGGCTGGTGCGGCGGCTGGTGGAGGCCTGTCCAAGGCTCGAAGTCATCAAGCGCTCCGTCTGTATTGAAGGTGCCCGTAGGGCCTTTGCCCGCGCCAAGGTGCACTGGGGCAGGCTAGATGCGGAGAAGCTTGTGAAGGACGGGCCACCAGCGGGGAAAGAGCATTGCAAGCCCGAAAATTACTATAAGGATGTTCTGAAGGGTGCCCGCCTTGTGGCGGATGAATGTACTAGGGATGTAATTTTTGAGTAAAACTCGCTCATTTTTGTCCTATGCGCTGAAAACTTGTTCATATGCGCTGAGCAATGCTGCTTGAATTTAAAATATTACCTTCTGTGCGGCTGTTTATCAATACTGAGAGATGGCGAGTCGTCGGCTTCTGCCCCCTTGCCACTAGTGCTGGGGTGTTCGGGGATAAATCTGGGCGCTCTTTTCCCCATGTTTGGGTCCTTTGAGGGAGGCGCTCAGCCCGACGATTGAGGCAATCGGACTATAATGCGTGAACACTCTCACTTAGCCATATAATTCTATAATTTTAAATTTCGGTGAAGCCCCTAGTATTCGGAAGACCGAGTTCGGGGCACTATCCACGCCTTGGCCGAACAGAGCCGACTCGTCGCCCTAAGCGGCATAAGTCTTTAGGGACTCGAAAAAAAACCTCTCGAACAGCAACCAGCTCTCGCTTCATCATGACAGTCAGTTTTAGCTTTCTCCACTGAGGTGCTCGGCCCAGCTCAACTGGGGCACAATCGCAGTGGTTCTCCTAGTGCTACCTTAGCCGATATAGAGGAACGTAAGGCACCAAAACATAGGAGCCGGGCAAACCCAACTATTGACCCAAGACATGATTCAGAGCCGATGCATATAATGCTATAAGTTCGGGGTGCCGCACTTGTGAAAGTGTTCGAACTTCTCACACCATATTGAGGGGTGCTAAAAGCCCCTGGCGTATTTTGGCCGTACCAAGTTGTACGGGTGCAACATGTCGTTAAGGAACATTTATTTATAAAAAGATAGTGCAAAAATAGACAAAAGCTATGCATTGTTTATGAAAAATAGTTGCGATCAAAGCAGAACGATACAAGTAATGCAATAAACGAAAAGTTGGACTATTTAACATGTCTTCTCCAGGGGCAAGCTGCGGAATAGTATGCGAAACAGGTATACTGCTCGTGATAGAGACCACCTGGGATTTGCGTAATGCGGCATGGCTTGTGTGCTTCCCTGGTTCTTGCATTGTTTGTGCGGCAATTGAACTGCCGAACAGGCCTTCCGAAGAGTAGAGTCCTGGAAGTAAGAGAAAAGTAAAAAATCGGCAGCCCCTGGTGCGGTTTAAGCCGTGTTTTGGGCGTGCCGTGATGGTGCCCCTCCCCCTATGCCCATGGTATTTCCAGAGCATAATTATGTACGCGAAGTACTGGCGTCACCTTTTTTGCTAGGGTTGGGGTTGGGGCCGTATTTCTATGCCTGCTCGGAACGTGCCAGGCGGTCTTGTTGTAGGTTACTCCGGACGCGCTTGACGGTGTTCGGACGTTTAATGGCCGGATTGGAGATCTGCCTGGAGAGGCTGCTTTGTACTTCCGCTGCAAGGGCAGCCGTGTGCTCCTCCGTTCGGAGGGAGCGTTCGGTGTTTCCATTGACCGTAATTACTCCATGAGGGCCTGACATCTTGAGCTTAAGGTATGCGTAGTGCGGTACCGCATTGAATTTGGCGAATGCGGTTCGTCCGAGCAGTGCATGATAGCCACTGCGGAATGGGACTATGTCGAAGACCAATTCCTCGCTTTGGAAATTATCCGGGGATCCGAAGACCACTTCAAGTGTGACTGAGCCTGTACAGTTGGCCTCTACACCTGGTATTACGCCTTTAAAGGTCGTTTTGGTGGGCTTAATCCTCGAGGGATCGATGCCCATTTTTCGCACTGTATCCTGGTAAAGCAGGTTCAGGCTGCTGCCGCCGTCCATGAGGACTCTAGTGAGATGAAATCCGTCAATAATTGGGTCTAGAACCAATGCGGCAAATCCGCCATGACGGATGCTAGTGGGATGGTCTCTTCGATCAAAGGTGATCGGGCAGGAGGACCATGGGTTAAACTTTGGGGCGACTGGCTCTACCGCGTATACGTCCCTTAACGCGCGCTTTCGCTCCCTTTTTGGACGTGGGTGGCGTATATCATGTTCACCGTCCGCACTTGTGGGGGAAAACCCTTCTGTCCATTGTTGTTCGGCGGCCGGGGCTCCTCGTCGTCATCGCTATGCAGCCCCTTGTCTTCATTGTCGGCGCTTAACTTGCCTGCCTGCTTGAACAGCCAACAATCCCTGTTGGTGTGATTGGCCGGCTTTTCGGGGGTGCCATGTATTTGGCACAAGCGGTCAAGTATTCGGTCCAAGCTGGACGGGCCCCTAGGATTCCTTTTGAATGGCTTTTTCCGCTGACCGGATTTAGAGCCTCTGAATCCGGCATTAACTGCTGTATCCTCAGCATTATCGCCGTTAATGCGGCGCTTCTGCTTGTTGCGACGCGACCTGCCACTAATGTCCCTAGTGTGCAAACTACCAGGGTTCTTGGTCATATTGTTTCTACGAGCAAGCCAGCTATCTTCTCCCGTGCAAAAGCGGGTCATGAGTGTCGTGAGTGCTGCCATAGATTTCGGCTTTTCCTGCCCAAGGTGCCGAGCCAGCCACTCGTCACGGATATTGTGCTTGAAGGCTGCTAGGGCCTCAGCGTCCGGACAGTCGACTATTTGATTTTTCTTTGTTAGGAACCGTGTCCAGAATTGCCTGGCCGATTCCTCTGGCTGCTGAATTACGTGACTTAGGTCATCGGCGTCTGGGGGTCACACATAAGTGCCCTGGAAATTGTCGAGGAATGCGGCTTCCAGGTCCTCCCAACAACTGATTGATCCTGTTGGCAGGCTGTTGAGCCAATGCCGAGCTGGTCCTTTAAGCTTGAGTGGGAGGTATTTGATGGCGTGAAAATCGTCGCCGCGGGCCATGTGGATATGAAGGACATAATCCTCGATCCATACCGTAGGGTCTGTTGTGCCATCATATGATTCGATGTTTACGGGTTTGAAACCCTCGAGGATTTGATGATCCATTATTTCGTCTGTAAAGCACAGTGGGTGTGCGGCGCCTCTGTACTGGGCGATATCATGACGTAGCTCCAATGATTTTTTGTCTACTGTGTTCAGCCCTGCCGAATTTGTGGCCGGCGTGAAGGTTACCATCTCGAGACATGGGGTGCCCACGCGATCCGTAGATCGATAGTGTTTGCCCTGCCTTGTCCTCCAACATGTCTCATAAGTCCGGCGCATATTCCCGTGCCTTGGTACGGGGTGCGGCTTGAGTGGAGGGCCGGGAGGCCTCTCTGTCGCGGCCACGAGGTGGCCGTTCGGCCGCATCAAGTGCTTCCTCCTCTAATTGGGGTAGCAACCTGCGCTTTGGGTAACTCTTGGAGGGGCGTTCGAGTTTATGCTCTTTGGCCGCAAGGGCTTCGGTCCATCTGTCAACCAGCAAATCTTGATCAGCTCGGAGCTGTTGCTGTTTTTTCTTGAGGCTTCTTGCCGTGGCCATAAGCCTGCGTTGGAAACGCTTTTGCTCAACGGGGTCCTCTGGCACGACGAATTCGTCGTCGTCGAGGCTTGCCTCGTCTTCGGAGGGAGGCATATAATTATCGTCCTCGACCTCTCTGTCTGCCGCTCTCTCATGAGGGCTGGTTTCTCCATCCTCCTGCGCTAAACCTTGCTGGAGGGGGTTTTCTTCGGCACTCTCCGGAGTATTATTATCTCCCGTGCTGGAATCACCGTTTTTCTGTTGGCGGGATTTTGAGCGGCGCCGCTGACGCCGACGCTTGGGCTGTTTCTTGGAGGGGTCATCCTCCGCTGTTCCATCGCCCTCTCCCTCTTTTTGGGTGTCCACCATGTATATGTCATATGAGAGGTGGCTTTTCAGGGCCTAGTAGGCGCTGGTTCTTCATCATCTCCTTCATCGGCGTCCATACCGTCGATGTCTTCGGAGTCGAAGTCGAGCATGTCGGTTAAGTTGTCGACAGTGGCTACAAAGTGGGTGGTGGGTGGGTTTTGAATTTCTTCATCGTCCGTACCCTAACCTTGCTGACCGTAGTCTGGCCAAGGCTCTCCTGATAAAGAGAGAGACTTCAGTGACTTCAGGATATTGCCGAAAGGCGAGTGCTGAAAGACGTCCGCGGCCGTGAACTCCATGATCGGCGCCCAATCGGATTCGATCGGCAGGGGCGCGGAGGGTTCGGAGTTCGGAGAAGAATCCGGCTCTGTGGAGTCACGAGTCTCGCAGAGTACGGGGCTGGTGTTCGGCTCAACCGCTGTTGGGATCACAGCCCCCGAGGTGGCGTCCAACCGCCCATCCTTGATCGGCGCGGTTGGCCCCGGACTAAGGGTCGGAGCCGATGCGGGTGCGGCCTCCAGGGCACTGTTCGGCAGCAGCGCTAGATCATGCTCGTCGTGACAGTGCGGCGCGCTTGGCGGTGGTTCGAATCCGCCGAAGATCAAGTCCCCGCGGATGTCAGCCGTGTAGTTTAAATTTCCGAATCTGACCTAACGGCCAAGGGCGTAGCTTTCGATCTGCTCTAGATGGCCAAGTGAATTGGCCCACAGTGCGAAGCCGCCAAAGACGAAGATCTGTCCGGGGAGGAAGGCCTCACCCTGGATTGCATCGCCATTGATGATCGTAGGAGCCATCGGGCCTGACGGCGATGGCACAGAGGAACTCTCAATGAAAGCACCAATGTCGGTGTCAAAACCGGCGGATCTCGGGTAGGGGGTCCCGAACTGTGCGTCTAGGCCGGATGGTAACAGGAGGCAAGGGACACAAAGTTTTACCCAGGTTCGGGCCCTCTCGATGGAGGTAAAACCCTACATCCTGCTTGATTAATATTGATGATATGGGTAGTACAAGAGTAGATCTACCACGAGATCAGAGAGGCTAAACCCTAGAAGCTAGCCCATGGTATGATTGTTGATGTGTATGTTGTCCTACGGACTAAAACCCTCCGGTTTATATAGACACCGGATAGGGTTAGGGTTACATAGAGTCGGTTACAATGGTAGGAGATCTTCATATCCGTATCGCCAAGCTTGCCTTCCATGCCAAGGAAAGTCCCTTCCGGACGCGGGACAGAGTCTTCAATCTTGTATCTTCATAGTCCGGGAGTCCGGCTGAAGGTATAGTTCGGCTATCCGAACACCCCCTAATCCAGGACTCCCTCACCGATGCTTTTCAGATATTCTAAGAACTTGCCATCGATTTCACAATGAAACACACGACCACGACCACGAGTGAGATGGATTAGCAACTCACCGTCATTGAGCACAACCATCGTAGGGAACCACATAACCTTTGAACATAGTATGGGATCAAATCTCGACAAATTAATCTGATGCTTGAAAGTCTAGGTTTCCGTTGCAGCGCCGTAGTCTTCTATTACCCAAACATCTATGGTCATTTGGTCACGCTAGTGCTGCACAAAGCAATAGTGCCATCCATCTTCAACAACTCGTGGAAGCTCAGCTGGAACAGATGACCCATTGACCGAAATGTTTCGGCTGCTATGTTGAACACCATTATTGTGCAACCGGGAAGACCCCAATGTAGGGTGCCCTGGTGGTGGACCGGTGGACACTGGAAAACCAGACGAATTCGGTAGGCCTGCACATAGCACAATCTTCATGGGTGTTGTTTTCGTGATATTTCCTTCTACGAAGCAACTTGTGTCACTGGATCCCACTGCTACAATGTAGTAAAATGTCATAAAGGTTGTTTATGCTATGTCATAGTATGTCAGAGTAGAGGTATTCTTCAGATGGTTGGTGCCGATACAAGCCGACGATGTGATGCACGAATCAATGTAGGCCTTGGGCCCTAAGGGAGCACACTCATGAGTAATTGGGTTGAAGACGGAGAAGTTTTCAGGAGGAGTGCGAAGAAGTTTGCACACTCACGGATCCATGGGAGACGATTATGAGGCCATCATGGATAGCCTGGAGTTTATTGTAGGCCTGGACCATGTGGCAATAGTTGTTGATGGCTTGCACCGGTGTCGAGCGAAAACACGAGGCAGGTGGTCTATGGCTAGATGACGTGGCTGAGGAGCGGGAGCCAGGGCTGGTGGCGACGGTGGTCTAGCATGAACTTGTCGGTGAAGGTGGCATTGCGCCTCCATTGGTTATTGCTGTTCCATCAGATCCAGTTCTGAATAACTAGAAACAAGAGAGATGTAAGAATGGTGCATAATGGATTTGCCGCAGGGGCGAAAGGATTTTAGCTGGGGCGGATAAAGGAGATAGATGATGCCTTGTCTGTACAGACATGGTAGGTCACCATTGTCTGACTCCTCTGTCCACCCTTGGTGAAATCCTCTCGCCCCTGCGACAAACCTATCATGCACCATTCTTACATCTTCTCTCTTGTTTCTAGTTATTCGGAATCGGATATGATGGAGCACCAGCAACCAGTAGTCACCATGCCAGGCCATGGAGTCGTGACCGTGCTCGACAAGCTTCCCGAGTTGATCATTGTCAAAGAGATCCTCGTCCTTTTGCCGGCCAGGGACGTCATGCGCTGCAGTCGTGTCCGCAAGTGGTGGTGCAGTGCCACATCCACCGATAAGTACATGTGTACCACCACCACCGCCTGCCCTTGCTCCCGTTGCTCAGCCACCTCATCCAACAACAAACCACCCACCTCTTGTTTTCGCTTTACACCAGTGCAGGCAAACAACAGCTATGCCCCGAGGTCCGGGCCTACAATAAACTCCAGGCTGCCCATGATGGCCTAATCACCGTCTCTCATGGATCCGTGAGTGTGCGAACTTCTTCTTCTCCTCCAGAAAATTTCTTCGTCAGCAACTCGATCACCCATGGGTGTGCCCCCCTATGGAGTCCAAGCCTACAATGAATTATGCATCACATTGCTAGCTTCTATCTACACCAACCATCTAAAGAATACCAGGTGCTTCGGTTCTCTACTCCAATAGTGGGATCCAGTGACCCAAGATGCATCGTAGAACGAAACATCACACGGACAACACCCATGGAAATTGTGTTATGTGTGGGCCTATCGGATTCGTCCGATTGTCCACCAATTCACCACCATATTAGCCTCCACTGAGGACTTCGTGGCTGCACAATGATGGTGTTCAACACAACAGTCGAAACATCCCGGTTGATGGCTCGTCCATTCCAGCTGTGCTTCCATGAGTTGTTGAAGATGGATGGCACTCTTGCTTTATGCAGTGTCATCCGTGACCAAATGGCCATAAATGTTTTGGTAATAGAAGACTACGATGCTGAAACGGATAACTTGGACTTTCAAGCAACATATTATTATTTGGGGATTTGGTCCAATACCACGTTCAAAGGTGACGAGGTTCCCTAGGACGGCTGTTCACAATGATGGTGAGCTACTAATCCAACTCACTCATGGTCGTGGGCGTGTGTTTCATTGTGACATCGATGGCAAGTTCTTAGGATATCTGAAAAGCATGGATGCCCAAGAAATCAACCTTTGGATCACCAAGCATTACCTCAAGGATAGCCTTATTCCCCTTCCACTATTCGATGATATGAGAGAAGAAGATTGTGCAACTTAGGGGTCTCCGTTTCTTGTAGGGCTATAGGAAGTGCTTGATATGTATGTCCTACATCATTGCTGGTTTGTTACGCCATTGGAGTATCTATTATGTATGAGTCTTGCCTTTTATTCTTACTTGTTCTTCTTAGGGCTACTAGCTAGTAGAATTGAACATTCTGGATGGTAGAAGAGCACCTCTGCTACCATTATTTGTTGTCTAAAAGTTTTGAACCATGGAGAATCTTGCTATAGAACTTGAAGGCTTGCTCTTTGTGTGGTGATGTTTTTGTTTGGCACTCTCGCATAACTTTGTTCAGTTTGGTACTCGGCAATTATGTGTCCATTGTAATTTTATTACGGCTTTGTTGAAAATCTTAGCAAGTAATTACCATGGTCTTATTACTGGTCGTTTCTATGTCTTGGATTGTTTGTTGTACTGGCATATACTGTATGTGTGTGTGTAAATACTAAAAATTATCATACCAATTGCAAGATAAAGAGGGCATTGGTTGCTTTGTTTTAATAGTGACATACATGTTTTCCTTGTTTTTATAGCTATATGTTCCCTACCTTCCAGTTTGAGGGCCTATCTCAAAATGTTTGTTTTTTCGTTTGATAAGTCTCATTTTATTGCTCCTCGTCACATGTTAAGATTTTGAGGTGCATTAAATCGTTGAATGTGAGGACTAAGAGAAAATTCACCAATGCATGTAAACAATCTTGGTCATTTAGTGGCCAGGCGTGCATGCATTGCAGTTAATGCATTGATAAACACAATGTTTGGAGAAAAACGGGCATGTTAATTGAGCACTTTTGCAAATTACATGACTCACAATCTATCTTGATTGGCTAGATCTTTGAATCGAGCTCTTTAAACCGAAAGGAAGGGAGTACTATCATTGACATCATCTACTTGATATCATTATATTGTAAAATTTGAACGGTCCATATATACTTGTGAGCATGTTATAAAAGAGCTTTGTAAACACATACCTTATTTCTCTTCATGATATCGTTCTCACCTTTCCTCCTAAATTTCACCTGATATGACGTGTACATGAGGATGCCGCATAAACTCTCCTCAGCGTGACCACTAACGTTGTGCGCCATGCGGATGTAGTCGTTTTCACCCCAATCTGGCCCAATGAGTATTTGACGATCCAGTAACTTATGGGTCCCTTTGACTCATACTCATCGGTGATGCCATATACTACCACCATCATTTCATGGTTCAGGTTTGTCCCACGCGGCCCAGCGAAGACGCCTCTGCCATAGCGCTGAAATGCCGTCGAGTTGGCGTTGATTGCCATGATGACGGGCTGTGGCACCACTGCCTGCATCAACACAACCTCATTCGGCGACATTTGTTGTAGCTGTTGATAGTGATGACGGGGCTCCGTTCGGCTTGCGAATCAAGTAGTAGTCATGCTCATGGCCAACATATGGGTAATCAACCTCTGTTTTGATGCCGCCATGGTGGATGTACTTGAAGGCCCCTTCCATGTTGCCGCCATGACAACCCTCATCCCCTTGTCATGGTCTAGAAGTTGTTGCACAAACAATGACTCTAGGTTTCCAGTCCTGATGGAGTTGATGCCCTCCACCGCCGCTATCGTCGCGAAGGCCCAATAGCCCCCACAGGTCCCCTGGTGCTTCGCATTCGTCACCGGCGACGAACGTTGGTCATATCCCATCATTCGCTAGTCCACAATAGCTGGGTGGTCATCATGGGCGGTGATGGTGCCATGCGTGAGCAGACCCTGGCGCTAGCGCTTTCGGTCATTGGACATGATGTTGGAGCAGCGACCATATGTGCGGTCGACTTCTTCATCGGCCATGCCGCCGAAGAGGTTGAGGCTCAGCTTCTAGGGCACATTGCGTTGGTTGAACTCATGGACCATGGGTGCGTTCTCCTTAAACATGTTGAAGCATTGGGCCTTGTCGCCGAGGTCGCATGCCACCCTGTGGTGCTTGCCCCGGTGCTCATATAGCGCCCACATGGACTCCTCAGATGCTAGGTCCTTATCTACGATGTCCATGGTGCTTGCCGCCGGTGTAGTGGCAACCAGCGCGATGGCCATGAGTAGCATCACCGCAAGTGCTCCTGCCATTGTGTGTAGTTACTTTGAGTATCCTAGGTAACGATGGAGCTTCTTACAACAATCTAACACCTCCTTATATATGGAAAATTCTCTTTGCGAACCATCCTAAAGTACTAGACCGATCGTACGCAAGGTCGTCACTGAAAATTTTGAGCCGTGTGGCGAATCAGGTAGTAATTGAGCAAAACTTGTACTATCTCCATCTCTGTTTATCAATCCCTATTGTTTTTGGTTTAAATTTTGACCACACATTTGACTAACAAAATGTTAATGCATGTCATGATTTGTATTTTAATGTAGTTCTCAATGATATTATATTTGCTACACATAACTTATATTTTATTAGTTAAAATCATGATCAAAATATGATCCAAAATGAACAATCAGGATGTAGATAGTATATTTCATGTGTAGATCTTAACCGATCCTGAACAATTCTTATTATATATCAGGGAAGAATGAACAATCAACCGTGTGGCCTTCGAGAAAGAGTAGACAAAAAAGTAAATGTGAAGACCATCTGTTAGCCACTCACACCTAGCAAATATGTCTATTTAATATAAGATCATCTGTTAGCCACTCACACCTAGCAAATCTGTCTATTTAATATAAGATCATCTGTTAGCCACTCACACCTAGCAAATTTGTCTATTTAATATAAGATCATCTGTTAGCCACTCACACCTAGCAAATCTGTCTATTTAATATAAGATCATTAGAAAAAGCAACAAAATCACCATATTCATTCTCATATGCTACAGATATATAATACATTGATTGTAAGTTTTAATGGTCTAGATTTCAAATTAAACTAAATCAATGTATATCTCGGTTGATTAGATGCTAGGTGAAAGTGCGTTATATCGACTAGAGGGGGTGAATAGGTGATTTTTATGAAATTCTTCACTGAGGAATTTGCCGGTGAGGAAATTCCTTAGCGAAGAACTACTAGCAGCGGAATAAGTACTCAAAGGTAAACATAACAGAATACAAGCATAGTCATCATGATGAAATGAAGACAGGCACAGAGTACAGGAAGCGTAAGCACAAGATAACACAGGATGAAGACAAACAGACTGAAGAAATTGAACTGAGGAAATTGAGAAAGTCTTCAGTCAAAGTCTTCAAACACATATATGAACAAACACACAACACAGTTATGAGGAAATGAACGAGTTGAGGGAATAGAAACAGTAAGCTTGGTGAAGACAATGATTTGGTAGACCAGTTCCAACTGCTGTCTCAGTTGTACGTCTGGTTGGAGCGGCTGAGTATTTAAACTCGAGGACACACAGTCCCGGACACCCAGTCCTGAACACGCAGCTCAGGACACCCAGTCCTCACCGTATTCTCCTTGAACTAAGGTCACACAGACCTCGTCCAATCACTCGTGGTAAGTCTCCAGGTGACTTCCGAAACTTCACAAACTTGGTCACTCGGCGATCCACAATTCCTCTTGGATGCTCTAGACCATGACGCCTAACCGTCTGGAAGAAGCACAGTTTTCAAAGGTAACAAGCATCAGATCCACGCAGGATCAATCTCTTCAGTGATGCTCAATCACTTGGGGTTTGTAGGTGTTTGGGTTTTTGTTTTTTTCCTCACTTGATGATTTTCGCTCAAAGTCCTCGGAGGATGGGTTGCTCTCAAATGACAAGTGTCAGTTTCTCTCGGAGCAGCCAGCCAGCTAGTGGTTGTAGGGGGCGGCTATTTATAGCCTAGGGAGCATCCTGACATGATAAGACATAAATGCCCTTCAATGATATGACCGTTAGATGGATAGATATTTTGGGATAGCTGGCGCATAGCACAGCAACGGTCAAAATTTTGAGTAGCAAAATCCTCAAGGCTATCATGTTCCTCACTGTGTAGGAAATCCGCACTGGCGAATTCCTAACTCCTTAGTCAGAACAAATTCCTCAGAGACCAAAATAACTTCATCTCTGTCGCTGAAGAATATGACTAGACTGTATGAGATTTCCAATGGCTTCACTCGAAGGGATTGGTAGGTGTAGGATTTTGAGTTGAGCATCACATGGAAATTTTTCCTTAGTATTTCCTCGACCCCCTTTAACAGTACGGTGTTTCCTATGACTCAAGAAAGAGAAAATGAAACTACGAAAACAAAAGTCTTCACGCTTCATGTTCCTCGAATGAATACCAAGTCTTCAAGGTCACACCAATTTCTTCACTTTCAAAGTCTTCAGGAAGTCTTCAGAGATTTAAAGTCTTCAGTCGAAGAACTTCATTTTTAGGGGTCGACTTTCTCTGTAAAGATCAAACTCCTCATTGACTTATAGACCTGTGTACACTCACAAACGCATTAGTCCCTTAACCTATAAGTCTTCAATACACCAAAATCACTAAGGGGCACTATATGCACTTACAATCTCCCCCTTTTTGGTGATTGATGACAATATAGGTTAAGTTTTCAACAGGGATAAACGTATGAAGTGTAAATACTGATATTGAGGAATTTGATTGCAAGATATAGAAGAACTCCCCCTGATGATGTGCATAGTGAGGAATTCGCTTTTGAAGCAATGCACACTTGAAGAGTTGAATCATGGAGATCTCCCCCTATATCTTGTAATTCATACACACATTTGACATATAACAGTGAAGAATTTGAAATGCATGATGAAATATGGTGACTGATGTAATTCAGCATGCGTGCAATAATATTAACGAGGAATAAGCATGCAGAAAACGTCTCAAGAGTATCAGAGCACCATCAGGTTTAAGTTTACAACTCGATCCAATAAAGTCTCAGAAGAACGAGAGTCGTAACTTGAAAAAAATGCCCATATGGAAAGACCCGCTTGAAGACTAACTCAAAATTCTCCCCCTTTGTCGTCAAATGACCAAAAGGATCGAATATGAGGACTAATGCCCCTGAAGAATATCAAGTTGATGAAGGAGCGCCAGCGTTGTTGGGGTCGTTTGTTGTAGTAGGGCCTGCCGCAGTGTCGTCCAATTCTTCATTTTCATCAGTGTCGCGCGATGAAGAATATGAGCTGGCCACTAAGGAAGGAACCTTGACCTTCTTGAATTTCTTCGGTGGAGGTGCAGACTAGTCAAAATCTTCCTTGAGACCCATTTTCTTCAGATCATCTTCACCATACAGATGTGACAGAATGGCCCAGGTGCGACCGAACACTTCATGGAGGTAGTAATGGTTTTTCTTCACTGCATTGTGTGTAGCAGTCATGTTGTGAAGAAATGAACCAAACTAACGCTTAACCCATTTATGATTTTGATCCACCTTCTGGTGAAGACTAAGCAGAAGCTCATGATCAGTCATCACACGAGGAGCAGTGGCTTGAGGAGTAGACTTGGGTGCATTGGCAGAGTCATGTGTGGCAGAGTCATGATTGGTGGAATAAGAGGCAGCTTTGTGAAACTGTCCATCCAATGGACGAATGCTTTCATCTATAACAGCTGGTGCCTTGCCCTTTTCATCAACTGAGGAATAGGTCTGCTTGAAGACTTCAATTGGGGGCAACTAGCTAAGGTGATTCTGAAAATCAGCTTTGTAGTTGAGTGAAGACCTTGTTGTGAGGAATCTCATAATCCAAGGTGCATAAGGCTTCAACTCAAACGGAGACAGTGCAACATTTGCCAGAGTCCTGATGAAGAAATCGTGATAATTGACAGGAATGCCATGAACGATGTTGAATACCAGATTCTTCATGATGCCAACAATTTCCTCATCAGATGAGTCATGGCCTTTGATAGGACTCATTGTCCTCGTAAGAATACGATGGACAGTTCTGGACACATAAAGTAATTCCTTCACGAGGAATTTGGTTCGTGGGGCCTGACCTGGCTTCAAAGGTTTCATCAGAACCTGCATGTAGTGATTTGTAAGCTCAGGTTCACTGTAGATGCAACGAGCTTCTTCAAGGGGAGGACTGAGTGGTAAGGCATGAAGCAATTTAGAAGCTGGTGCAGTGTAGTGAGTGTTTTCAGACATCTAGTCCAGCACCCATGAATTCACATCTTCAGAATCTCCTGTGATGTGCAACATTGTATAAAATTGAAGAATCAGTTCTTCATTCCAATCGCAGATGTCAGAGCAAAAATTTAACAGTCCAGCATCATGAAGAACACTGAGGACTGGTGCGAAGCACGGCAGAGATTCCATATCCACGTGAGGAATATGCTCATGGTAGAAGATTTTCTCTTTGTTGAACATCACTGAGGAATAGAAATTGGCTTGACTAGCAGTCCAGAAATGCCTTTTCCTAATGCGAGCAGAGTTATAAGGGTTGTAGTCTTCGAAGAATACATGCTCGCCGAAGAAATCATCAGCCTTGAACTTTTTCTTGCGTGAGAATGGATCCTTTGGCTTGGGCAGAGGAGTGTCAGTGAGTTGCATCACGACCTCAGGAATCACAATCTCAGGTTCTTCAGGCTGAGGAATTTCTGGTTCCTCTTCAGTGGCAGTCTGTGTCTTTAGATGTTCAGCAGCAGCAGTTTCTTCAGCACTAGTGGCTGGAATTTCCTCATGTACAGATGAAGTGGGGTGAGTTTCTTCAGAGCCCATTTGAACAGTTTGTGCGGGGGACTGAGGTATTTGCTACAATGGTGTGAACTTTGGAGAGTTTGGATGCCGACTTTCCCAGAATTCATCACTCATCACGGGTGTGGAGCAGCCAACGTCCACATCTTCATCTTCCATTTCTTCAACGCCAACCTCTTCAGCTGTGAACTGAGGCATAGACGAGGAGATAATAGGTGTTGAAGGGAGCGTATCTACTTCAATTTCTTCATCAATCTGCTCTGACGAAGTAGCAGAATGATTTTCTTCATCAGATCCGTTAGGGATATCATATTCTTCACCAAAAGGAACAAGGTCCTTTGATGGCATGGTTGAGATTGGAACAACATCAATGGGATTAGCAAATGAACTGGTCAAAGGCTTCATCTTCTTCGGAGCTGAAGAATCTGAAGTAGCTGATGCTTTCCTTTTCTTCACTGCTGCACGCTCTGCAGCCTTGGTCTTCTTCACATCTGATGCAGATGGCAGGATCGGAGTTGGTGTTGACGCAGGAGGAGCAGAGGAATTTGGTTGATTTTCTTCAGGCACAACTGATGCAGTTGCCCTGATTTCTTCAGTTTCTTCAGGCGCACCACTAGTGGATGCCCTGGCAATTTCTTCAGCAGCCGGAATGCAGTCATCAGCCCTGGAACTCACATTTTCTTCAGCAACCTGATTTTCATCAGCGGTGCTGGCATGTTCTTCAGTCGGCTGAGCAGATGCTTCAGCCTGAGGAACTTCCTGTTGCGTTGGGGCAGCAACATTGGAAGTGAAGTTATCCGCAAGTTTCACAAAACGAACCTTGGCTCCAAGTCAATCAGCATGGTATGCGTCAAATTCATCACTGAGTTTCTTGATCTCAGATTGAGTAGTGACAAGTTCTTCAGTTGTCATAGAGACAACGTTTTTCTTCAGATAGCGCTCCTTTTTGTACGGCGCTTTCTTGATCTGCCTGGCCTTCTCATATTTCCATTTTTCTTCTTGGATGAAGTGAGTCAGCATGTGACTTTGGCCAGCAGTCAGCTTGAAATCAGTCATGGGAGTGTTGGGGTCCTTGTGCCAAACATCAATGTATTCAAGGATCAACTTGGGATCCAAAAGCAGTGGCACATGGCTCTAGCGGCCCTGACTTGCCTATCTCTGCTGAAGCTCCTGAGGCAATTGAGATGCCTGCAGTCCTTTGGCACGAGGCAAGATGCACAGTTGCAGAGGACTTTGTCGGAGCTGAGGATTTTGGAAGAGCAGGAGCAGCATGAGGAATTGGCCTTGAGAGCTTTGAGGATTCTGGCCGTGAGGGCATTGCTGAGGAACTTGGCCTTGAGGGCACTGTTGGTGAAGCACTTGGCTTGCGCGTAGGCTTCTTTGACATAGCCTTCTTCGGCTTGACAGCAGAGGCCTCAGCAGAGGCAGTAGCAGCAGAGTCTTCATTGAATTTCCTCACTGCTTCTCTGGCTTGCTTAGCCAACTTGGCTTGGCTCTTGGCCCATTCATCAGGATAGTCCTCACCGTGCTTGAGGCTGGTGGGATCAGCTATTTGGCCAGGCGCCAATGGAGGTCTTGGGCATGGAGGATTGAGTGCGAATTTCTTTATGTATTTGGGAGTGACATATTTGTACTCCCTCCACTCTCTAGCTCATCTCCTCTCTATCTTCTGAATGCGCACCTTGCGCTCATTCTTGGTTTCCTCAGGAGGTGTGCAGTACCCAGCATATATTACATCAGGGATCTCAAACGTTGTATTAACCTCAGGCCTCTTTCCTCCTTTCTGTGGCTTCTTACTATCAGCCATTTTCTTCAGTTGAGGAATTTGGACAATTAAATTCTCTGAAGAAGTATGCAACTTTTCTTCGAGGAACGCTGCAAATGAGTTAAGTTGATGAGAACCTAGTGATTTAGTAGCTGACATGAGTACCTGTGAACAGAGTATAGTTGCGAGGAATTTGGAGAGGTCATATGCGTTCTCAGAAAGTTTTTAAAAAAGGAACAAGTTTGAGGAATTTGACCAGATGAGTCTTGAAGAATTTCACTAAGCGTTCTTTGTCTTAGCTTCCAGAGTTGTATAGATCGAAGATCCACACAATTGAGGAATCTTGAAGAAAAATCATGCTTAGAGAAACGAATCAAGAACAGATGACTTGTGAGGTGTTTAGTGTGTGAAGATATGAAGAGAAACACCTTTGAAGATTTTGTAGATAATCATTTGAATCAACGAGGGCAGTAAAAGTAACTTTTAATTACCCTGGATGAAGAACACGACGAACAGTGAAGTGGAGAGGTGAAGTTCGTCTGTGTAGATCTTCCACGCCCTAACTCGGCGGAGGAAGACGGCTACGGCGGCGGCAGAGTGAAGATTTCCGTGGCCGGCGCGTATACGGCGGCGACGAGGTCGAGGCAGTGAAGCTCTTCCTCACTGGCGACGATGAAGTAGCGGTGGCGCTAGGGTTTGAGAAGCTCGAGCTGGAGAGAGGTCGAGCTGAGTAAAAGAAGTGAGGAAGGGAAGGAGGGGTATTTATAGCCACGGTGAAAAACTGTTCACCTGAAGAAATTGGACGAACGTGCCCCTGACCCTTCTGATTCGCTTGACATGTGTCACCCACATACTGAGAGGTGGAGATCGTGTGCGATCGTGGGTGAATGGATAAGTGTATCATGGGATGCGGAACGGTTTGAGCGGCAAAGCCGAAAATTTAGACAGGATAGGTTTTAAAGTTTCGTTCGCAATTTCTTCAGCTGACAAGGACACAGTGAAGATTTTGAACGAGTTTCAAATAGAACGCATATGAAGAATTTGTGAACAGATTGGGTTGAGTATAGCATAGAGGGGAAGGGTCCGATCACATTCACTTAGCAGAAAAATCAACTTGAAGAGTTAGCAATAAGTGAATGCTGTAGAGGACATAAACTCATATATATATATATATATATATATAGCTGATGAAGAAAAACGACGGAAACAGTGAAGACAAAGCAAAGTTGAAGAATATGAACAACTGAGGAATTTCAACTTTTAGTGGTGGCGTGACCCACCGTATAAGAATGATGATTTCAGACACCACGTACAATTATCGTAGGGTTCTGAGAATCAAATTCTTTGTTAATTTGTTCACACTAAGAGTGTTATTCTTCATTGATTGAAGAAAAACGTTTCTTCATGTGTTGCACATCTAAGTCATCAATTTTGCATAAGTGTTAGGATGAGTGTCCTTTTCAAAGAACATTCAAAGATTCTAGGATATTTAGCTCACACCGCAACTTGCTAAATCTCTTCTCATCCAAGGGCTTTGTGAAGATATCAGCTAGCTGTTCTTCAGTCTTCACATGATCAATAGAAATGTCGCCCTTCAACACATGATCACGAAGAAAATGATGACGAATTTGAATGTGCTTAGTCTTCGAGTGCTGAACTGGGTTGTGAGCAATCTTGATGGCACTCTCATTGTCACAGAAGAGAGGCACATTCTTCATGTTGACGCCGTAGTCCTTGAGAGTTTGCTTCATCCATAGCAACTGAGCACAGCAAGAACCAGCGGCAATGTACTCAGCTTCAGCAGTAGATAGTGATACACAGTTCTGTTTCTTCGAGGACCAACAAACCAAAGATCGTCCGAGGAAATGACATGTACCAGATGTTGACTTGAGGTCCACACGATCACCAGCATAGTCAGAGTCAGAATATCCAATGAGATCAAAAGCCGAGCCCTTGGGGTACCATAATCCAAGTGTTGGCGTGTGAGCTAGATATCGAAGAATATGCTTCACAGCCTTATGGTGTGATTCCTTCGGTGTAGCTTGAAATCAGGCACACATGCAAACACTAAGCATTATGTCTGGCCTAGATGCACATAAGTACAATAAAGAGCCAATCATGGAGCGGTATACCTTATGATCGAAGTCAATACCATTTTCATCAGTGCACAGATGGCCATTTGTGGGCATAGGAATTTTGACGCCTTTGCAATCTTGCATGCCGAATTTCCTTAGTACATCCTTGAGGTATTTCTCCTGGGATATGAATATGCCATTGCATTGTTGACGAATTTGAAGACCTAAGAAGAATTTCAACTCTCCCATCATAGAAATTTGATATTCTTCACTCATCATATAGGCAAATTCATCACTATAATGTTGGTCAGTACAGCCAAAGATAATATCATCAACATATATTTGGCACACAAACAATTCACCATCATAAGATTTAGTGAAAAGAGTAGGGTCGAGTGAACCGGGTCTGAAGCCTTTCTTCATGAAGAAATCCTTCAAGGTATCATACCACGCCCGTGGGGCCTGCTTGAGGCCATAGAGGGCCTTCTTGAGTCTGAAGACTTTGTCAGGATTCTTTGGATCTTCAAAACCCGGGGCTTGAGCAACATATACTTCTTCCTCAAGCTTACCATTGAGGAATGCACTTTTCACATCCATTTGATATAAAGTGATATCATGATGGTTAGCATAAGCAAGTAATATGCGAATAGCTTCAAGTCTAGCAACAGGTGCAAAAGTTTCATCGAAATCAATTCCTTCAACCTGTGTGTAGCCTTGAGCTACGAGCCGTGCCTTATTCCTCACCACAAGGCCATTTTCATCTTGCTTGTTGCGATAGATCCACTTTGTGCCAATGATATTGTGCTTGCGAGGATCTGGATGTTTGACCAGTTCCCAGACATTGTTGAGCTCGAACTGATGTAATTCTTCTTGAATGGCCCGAATCCACTCAGGCTCCAAAAATGCTTCATCTACCTTAGTGGGCTCTGTGATAGAGACAAAAGCATAGTGCCCACAAAAGTTAGATAAATGTGAAGCTTTTGAGCGTGTGAGAGGACCTGGCGCTTTGATGTCATTGATGATCTTTTCAACATGCACTTCTTTTGCAATGCGAGGATGAGCTGGTTGTCGTTGAAGAATTTGATCAGCATTCTCTTCAGCACCATTTTCTTCAGTATTTTCTTCAGGTGCATTAGCTCGATGTTCTTCATGTTCTGGAATGAATTCTTCAGCAGATTCTTCAGTAGGAATGACATCCTCAGTAGCCTTGAACTTGATAGTTTCCTCAGGTGCTGGTTCATCTATCACAGTAGGTAGGTGCTCTCTTTGCGAGCCATTAGTTTCATCGAACCGCACATCTACAGTTTCAACAACCTTGTGAAGAACATTGTTGAAGACTCTATAGGTGTGCGAGTCCTTTCCGTAACCAAGAATAAAACCTTCATGTGCTTTCGGTGCAAATTTTGAGTTGTGATGAGGATCTCTAATCCAACATTTAGCACCGAAGACTTTGAAATAACTTACATTGGGTTTCTTATCAGTGAGGAGTTCATAGGCAATCTTCTTGAAGAATTTGTGAAGATATACTCTATTGATGATGTGGCACGTAGTATCAATTGCCTCAATCCAGAACCGACGAGGCGTTTTGTATTCATCAAGCATAGTGCGAGCCATCTCAGCAAGTGTCCTGTTCTTGCGCTCCACGATGCCATTCTGCTGAGGAATGTAAGGGGCAGATAACTCATGAGTAATACCAAGTTCATCAAGATAGTCATCGAGACCAGAATTCTTGAACTCAGTGCCATTGTCACTTCTGATGTGCTTAATCTTCACACCAAAGTTGGTTGAAGCCCTCGAGGAAAATCGTTTGAAGACTTCCAGCACTTCATGTTTGTAAGTAACAAGGTGTACCCATGTGTAACGAGAGTAATCATTAACAATAACAAAGCCATATTGAGATGCATCATTTGAAACAGCAGAATAATGATTAGGACCCAAGAGATCCATGTGAAGCAATTCAAATGGGCGAGTAGTGGTCATGATAGTCTTCGCTGGATGCTTGGCCTTTGTCATCTTCCCAGCTTCACAGGCTCCGCATAGGTGATCCTTGAGGAATTTGACATTCTCGATGCCAATGACATGCTTCTTCTTCACAAGCGTGTGCAAATTCCTCATGCCCGCATGACCAAGTCGTCGATGCCAGAGCCAACCTTCTGAAGCTTTTGCAAGTAGACACACGGCTGGTTGTGGTCCTGTAGAGAAATCAACAATATACATGTCTCCTCTCCTAAAGCCTTCGAAGACTTTGGAATTGTCAGCTTCCATAACCACAACAACGGTACTTGCCAAAGACAACAACCATATCAAGATCACAAAGCATTGAGACAGACATAAGGTTGTATCCTAAGGACTCAACAAGCATGACTTTGTCCATGTGTCAATCCTTTGTGATCGCAACCTTACCTAGACCCAATACCTGACTTTTGCCTTTGTCGGCAAAGATGATATGCTTCAGATGCGACGGAGATAATGGAGCATCCATCAATAGATTCTTGTCACCATTCATGTGATTTGTACATCCACTATCGAGGACCCACTCAGTGGCTTTGGGTTGATCATCCTGCAGATGAATTAGTGCAGCTTACAAACTCATATACTTTATCAGTGAAGAATATGACATCAATTCATGAGATCAATTTCATCAAGCAAAAGAACAGATAAAGCAATATGAGGACATGAGAAATGAAAGTTCATTTCTTCATGATTAGCCTGCGTCCTATCAGGCATTCTCGGGTCTCCAGCAAATTCTTCAGATCATTACGTACGCCTGGAGACCTGACCCTGCAGAAGAGATTAGTATTTTTTCTTCACCACCCACATCTGAAGGGGTGGCAAAGAGTTCATCATTCTGCGATCTCCATATGAGAAGGATGGCATAGAAGCCAGTCCATTTCGTTTCACATAAGAGGGGTTAGAGTAAGCATAAGAGTAAGCAGAGAAATTCTTCGAGGACTTATGGACATAATGATTTGAAGAATAATGCACATATCCATAATCCTTAGATCTTCCCTGCGAAACAGACGGGTTAGCATGATGATGTTCATATGAGGAGTTTGATCCTTTTGAGGAGTATGATCCATGTGAGGAGTTTGGTCCATATGAGGACTTGAATCCATATGAAGAATTTGGTTCATATGAAGAATTTGATCTGGGGTTCCTTTTCTTCACAGGTGGCGTCATGATGACATTCACCTGAAGATTTTCAAGGCATCTTTTGGGAACCCAGATTTTCTTCATAGGGGAACCGTTCCTGCAGTTAGTGCCAACATATCTAGCAAATACTTCACCATTCTGATTTTTGAACAGTTTATAGTTGGAGTCAAATGACTCATCATCAGAATGAGGAGATTCACATGAAAATCCAGATAAGTTAGATGGATCAACTAGAGGTCCCTTTGCAGCAACCCATGTAGTTTTGGGTTACTGCTCAGGCTTCCAATATGTACCATCAGCATTGAGTTTCCTCTCAAAGGAAATACCCTCTTTCCTAGGGTTCCTATTGAGGATCTGCTTTTTAAGCACATCACAAAGAGTCTGATGCCCTTTGAGGTTTTTGACATGCCTGTCATGTACAATTCCTTCAGCCCTGCATCGTCAGTGATACTAGCAATGTCCTCAGATGAGGAATTAGTGATAGTATAGGCATGTGAAGAATTTGAAACATTAGCAGTATTTGAACATTCAGGTGAAGAATTAGCAGATTCACGTTCAATGCATTTCAAACAAGGAGGAACAAATTCTTCCTGAGAAGCACTGATTTGTTGAGCAAGTAATGAATCGTGCTTCTTCTGAAGATCTTCATAACTCACTCTTAGCTTCTCAAGGTCTTGCTTTCTTTGAAGAAATTCATAAGAAAGCTTCTCATGATCGGATAAGAGAGTGTTATGATGACCTTGAAGATTATCAAACCTAGTCTAAAGTCTCTAAAGATTTTCAGTCAAGGCTTTAGTGCGATCCATTTCTTCACCCAACATATCATCACTTTTGTCTAGCATGTTTTGAACCTTTTTAAGAGCCCTTTGTTGTTTTACAGCAATCTTAGCAAGTTTAGAATAGCTGGGCTTAAGGTTTTCATCAGATTCATGCTCACTGGATTCAGAGGTATATTTGAGTACCTTGGCACCCTTTGCCATGAAGCAATAGGTGGGAGCGTAGTCATCATCGCCTTCATCAACCTTGTTGGTGAGGTCATTTTCTTCAGTGTTGAAGATAGACTTGCTGACGAATGCAGTAGCGAGAGCTAGGCTCGCCACTCCGGATTCGGATTCCTCAGATGTCTCCTCTTCCTCATTTTCTTCAGATTCAGCCTCAAAGTCCATTTCCTTGCCAATGAATGCCCTAGCCTTCTTGGAGCTGCTCTTCTGGTGATATGGAGACTTTGAGGATTTTGATGATGAAGATTTTGTGGATTTCTTATTTTTCTTCACATCATCAGAAATGTAATCCTTGTATTTCTTCTTCTTTGATTCCTTTTCCCACTGAGGACAATCTTGAATGTAATGTCCAGGTTTCTTGCACTTGTGACAGAGCCTCCTTTTGTAGTCACTGGATGAGGAATCATTGCTCCTTGAGGGTCTTCCAAGGCGACCACATCTTGAGAACTTTTGGAACTTCTTCACGAGCAGAGCCAGATCATGGCTTAGTTCTTCAGGATCACCAAGGCTGCTACCAGAGTCTTCATCTTTGGACTCAGATACTGCCTTGGCTTTCAGTGCGCGTGATCTGCCATAGCTCGAACCATAGATATATCTTTTTTAGCAAGTTGGAACTCATGAGTATTTAGCCTCTTGAGAATATTAGCGGGATCAAGTGACTTGTAATCAGCACGTTCTTGTATCATCAGTGCCAGAGTGTCAAATGAGGAATCAAGCGATCTCAGCAATTTCTTCACCACCTCATGATCGGTGATGTCAGTGGCACCAAGTGCTTGAAGATCATTTGAGATGTCAGTGAGGCGATCGAAGGTTTGTTGAACATTTTCATTGCCGAGTCTTTTGAAGCAATTGAAGAGATTGCGAAGAACATCAACTCGAGAGTCACGCTGTGTTGAGACTCCTTCATTCACTTTGGACAACCTGTCCTAGATAAGCTTCGCTGTCTCCAAAGCACTCACTCTGACATACTGTCCTTTGCTCAGATGGCCACATATGATATTCTTCGCTTGAGAGTCGAGTTGCTTGAATCTCTTCACATAAGCAGCATTCAGAGAAGGTGTGACTGAGGGAACACCATTTTCCACAACATACCAGAGATCGTTATCAATTGCCTCAAGATGCATTCGCATCTTATTCTTCCAGTAGGGGTAGTCCGTCCCATCGAATGTAGGACACCCAGCAGAGACCTTGATCATACCTGCGGTCGACATAACTAAACTCCAGGCGGTTAAACCAAAATCACACAGAACAAGGGAGTACCTTGCTCTGATACCAATTGAAAGTGCGTTATATCGACTAGAGGGGGGGGGTGAATAGGCTATTTTTATGAAATTCTTCACTGAGGAATTTGCCGGTGAGGAAATTCCTTAGCGAAGAACTACTAGCAGCGAAATAAGTACTCAAAAGTAAACATAACAGAATACAAGCATAGTCATCATGATGAAATGAAGACAGGCACAGAGTACAGGAAGCGTAAGCACATGATAACACATGATGAAGACAAACAGACTGAAGAAATTGAACTGAGGAAATTGAGAAAGTCTTCAGTCAAAGTCTTCAAACACATATATGAAAAAACACACAACACAGTTATGAGGAAATGAACGAGTTGAGGGAATAGAACCAGTAAGCTTGGTGAAGACAATGATTTGGTAGACCAGTTCCAACTGCTGTCTCAGTTGTACGTCTGGTTGGAGCGGCTGAGTATTTAAACTCGAGGACACACAGTCCCGGACACCCAGTCCTGAACATGCAGCTCAGGACACCCAGTCCTCACCGTATTCTCCTTGAACTAAGGTCACACTGACCTCGTCCAATCACTCGTGGTAAGTCTCCAGGTGACTTCCGAAACTTCACAAACTTGGTCACTCGGCGATCCACAATTCCTCTTGGATGCTCTAGACCATGACGCCTAACCGTCTGGAAGAAGCACGGTCTTCAAAGGTAACAAGCATCAGATCCACGCAGGATCAATCTCTTCAGTGATGCTCAATCACTTGGGGTTTGTAGGTGTTTGGGTTTTGGGTTTTTTCCTCACTTGATGATTTTCGCTCAAAGTCCTCGGAGGATGGGTTGCTCTCAAATGACAAGTGTCAGTTTCTCTCGGAGTAGTCAGCCAGCTAGTGGTTGTAGGGGGCGGCTAATTATAGCCTAGGGAGCATCCTGACATGATAAGACATAAATGCCCTTCAATGATATGACCGTTAGATGGATAGATATTTTGGGACAGCTGGCGCATAGCACAGCAACGGTCAGAATTTTGAGTAGCAAAATCCTCAGGGCTATCATGTTCCTCACTGTGTAGGAAATCCGCACTGGCGAATTCCTAACTCCTTAGTCAGAACAAATTCCTCAGAGACCAGAAGAACTTCGTCTCTGTCGCTGAAGAATATGACTAGACTGTATGAGATTTCCAATGGCTTCACTCGAAGGGATTGGTAGGTGTAGGATTTTGAGTTGAGCATCACATGGAAATTTTTCCTTAGTATTTCCTCGACCCCCTTTAACAGTACGGTGTTTCCTATGACTCAAGAAAGAGAAAATGAAACTACGAAAACAAAAGTCTTCACGCTTCATGTTCCTCGAATGAATACCAAGTCTTCAAGGTCACACCAATTTCTTCACTTTCAAAGTCTTCAGAAAGTCTTCAGAGGTTTAAAGTCTTCAGTCGAAGAACTTCATTTTTAGGGGTCGACTTTCTCTGTAAAGATCAAACTCCTCATTGACTTATAGACCTGTGTACACTCACAAAAGCATTAGTCCCTTAACCTATAAGTCTTCAATACACCAAAATCACTAAGGGGCACTAGATGCACTTACACTAGGGACATGATCCATTGATCTCTATTTTCTTTGAAGTTCCTAAACGAGGGAAGTGGAAATACAAACAGGGATAGGTAGCTCACCTCCTTTTCTTTTGTAATCCTCAAAATTATATGATGACGTTTGTTGTTTCAGGCATATGATCCTGATACGTGACGGTGTCACTTTTCTGTCCGGGAAGCTGCCCCCATGAATCATAGCTTTCTAGATGCATTGGTTCAACACCATGGAGCAAGATAGAGAAAAAACTCCTATCCCAGTTGATCGAGTTGAATCCACCCACTGTTGGGTCGGTGCATCAGCCTACATCTACGTGGACATGCAACCAAAAAGAAGCATCATCTCCATCTAAAAAAACATTTTCTCACCTTGCCTAACCACCGGCTTCCACTTGACATAGCCCACTGCTCACCCTTTCTTTCTGTCTTAATGGGTTTAATTAAAGAACACTTACATTTTCACATTATCAAACTGAACCGCAAGTTGATCAACCACTATCACATTATCCGACTAAACCGCAAGTTGATCAGTTATCGATCTAAAATCAGTAGCAAATGTCATGCATCGTGGAAGCAAATTCTTCATTGCACGGAAGCAAAATTTTGCCGCTTTTTAAGCAACAAAATCAGTAGTCTCTCACTTTTTTGGACATTTGCTAGCTATTGTATATGTAAAATGGTGAGGTTTGTTGTTGGGGCACCCTAAAAATACAGCCCCAAGTGATGTATATTTACATCATGCGCGACTACCCTAAAAATTTAACATCACATAGGATCACTAGAAAATGGTTGTTTTACATCACTTTGTACCGCAAACTTTCTAACAGCCGCCCTATAATATGGCACCCACAAAAAGATATACGTGATGTATTTTAGGGCAACTTTTGGAGATGAGAAAAATTTAGACGTCAAATTGAAGCAAATTATTTGGTTTACAGAGATGAAATTTTAATGCATATGAGGCGAGGTTTACATAGGAATCAACATGGAATAACATTGGAAACATACTATGCTTCACAAGGAACAAACTATATGTTTTTCTATTAGATTGAAGCAACATAAAAGAGGGAAAAACAAACTTTCTTTATTTTCTGAAATTTTGAAGAAAAATCCAATTGTTTTGGAACCAAAGTTAGATAACATGGGAAACTGCGCTTCATAAGGATGGAAACTATACGACATGAAAACTCATCCACTATGACGCCTGGATATTTAAGCTACAGTAACCCTCTGCTAATGAAGCCACGTCACCTCCGTTACTGTTCCTAATCCCGCATTAGTCCAAAACAGTTCAAATCCAAATTTGAATTAAAGTAAAAAAATCAAATTTGTCAAACATGGAAACTAAAATGTTCAAAGTGTGGAAAATGATCCCTGGATATTTGTGATGCTGAAAGCACATTTTTATAAAGTATTTAATTGCTCCTTGATGAATAAAACAGGGGCTAAAACAATTATTAAATACTTTTAAATGATAAACAAATGTAAAACTATTTTATTTAGTTGCCAAATTAGTTGTCACCGTAATCGTATTACTAATACTAATTTAGGGGCTAGTTGTATATTTTACAAAATACTAAAATGAAAAGAACTAATGGAAAACAGATAAAATAAATAAAGAGAAAAACTAAACTAACAAAAAAACAAAGAGAAAGCCCCCACACCCCCCCGCTGGGCCAAGTGGCCCAGCTGGCCTCCACCGTCCGAACGGGCCGGCCCGCCCGCGCGCCTTTGGCCTACCTAGGCCGGCCTCCCCCCGTAACCCTAACCCGGCGCACTCACTCCCCCACCACCTGATCCCCACTTTCCCCACTCCCCCACTCGCTCCCCACATCGCCCGCTCCTCCTCGATCTGGATCGGATCGCCCCGCCCCACGACCTCGACCACCCCGGTGCCGCCCCTCGCCGGATGCGTCGCCCTCCTCCCCGAAACCCCCCTCGTTGCGACGCCCTGCCACCTCGCCGCCCCGCGACCTCGACGCCGTCACTGGACCCCGCCCGGAGCTACCTTGACCCCGCCTTCCTCACATTGCATCGTCGGACCGCCCCGTCCTCGTCCGCCTCACCAAGCCCATTGCCTACCCCCTGCAGCTCCCCTGTGAGGAACCCCCCTCCTCTTCCCCCTCTCATCCGGTCGCCGCAATCCCCGCGCCACCGTGATGCTCGCCCTCCGCCTCCGCCTACCTCCGCCGCGGCCACGCGCCAGACCGCGTCCGCCTCCGCCCGAGCTCGCCGGCCCCGCGCTCACCCGGGCCCGAGCTCGCCGGCCCCTGCACTCCCATGCTTGCCCGCGGCTGCGCCACACGCTTGCGCGCGCCACGGCCCCGCTGCCGGTCTCGCTCGCTACGGCCCCGCCTCTGCCACTTCCCCGCACCGCTCCGCCCCGCTGCTGCTGCTCGCGGCCACTGCGCCGTCCACCGACCCGCTTCGCTCCGCCCGCCGATGCACCCTGCCCCGCGCGGCCTCCCGCCCCTGCCCCCCGCTCCTCGCCGCAGCCCGCCGCTCCTCGCCGCATCGCCCCGCGCCGCTCCTCCCGCGTCGTCCCGCCTCGCCTTTGCCTGCGCGCCCGTCGACGACCCCCATCCCCACGGCCGCCTCCACGCCCTGGCGCCGGCGCCCGCATCGTCCGAGCCCGATCGGGCGGGCGCCCACCCCATTTTGCCCAGCGCCCGTTAACCGCTCGCCTGCTATCCCCCTATGGGCCTATGACCAGTGGGCCCAGCCCCAGAACAAAAAAAAATAATTTTAAAAATAATAAATAAATAAATAAATAAAAATATTAATTATTTAATTAATAAATTAATTAAATTAATTAATGTAACTAATTGTGTTTAATTAAACTAATTAACCTAATTAACTGCTATAGTTAACTTAACTAATCTGTTAACTAAACTAATTAACCTGGTTAGTTAGTTAGCAGTCAATGACATGTGGGACCCACACGTCAGCGACCCAGTCAACATCTCTGTTGACTGCTGACGTCATACTAACGTCATGATGATGACGTCAGCATGTACTGTTCTGGATAATGTTGAATTAAATTAATTAAGAAAAATTCTAAAAATGATTTAAAACTTTAGAAAATCATATAAAATAAACCATAGCTCAGATGAAAATACTTTATACATGAAAGTTGCTCAGAACGACGAGACGAATCCGAATATGCAGCCCGTTCGTCCGCCACACATCCCTAGCATAGTGAACACACAACTTCCCCCCCGGTCCGTTTGTCCGAAAACGCGAAACGCCGGGAATACTTTCCCGGATGTTTCCCCCCTTCGCCGGTGTGACCTAATACCACGTTAGGGCATACCTAGCTCCGTGTATTACCTAGTTATGTTTTGTGATGCTTTGTTTGCTCCATATTTACTGTTTCTTCCCCCTCCTCTTCTCTCGCTAGACACCGAGACCGACGCCGCTGCTACCCAGTACGACTACACTATTGACGACCTCTCTCTCTTTCCAGAGCAACCATGCAAGCCCCCCCTTGATCACTAGATATCGCCTACTCTCCTCTATACTACTTGCATTAGAGTAGTGTAGCATGTTACTGCTTTCCGTTAATCCTATTCTGATGCATAGCCTGTCATTGTTGCTACAACTGTTGAAACCTTACCTGCAATCCTAAATGCTTAGTATTGGATGCTAGATTATCATCAGTGGCCCTACACTCTTGTCCGTCCGCCATGATATACTACTGGGCCGTGATCACTTCGGGAGGTGATCACGGGCATATGATATATACTTATACTGTTACATTACTTATGATACTATTCAGAAATGGGGGCTGAAAGGGCAGGTGGCTCCATCTCGGTAGAGGTGGGCCTGGGTTCTCGACGGCCCCCGACTGTTACTTTGTGGCGGAGCGACAGGGCAGGTTGAGACCACCTAGGAGAGAGGTGGGCCTGGCCCTGGTCGGCGTTCGCGGATACATAACACGCGTAACGAGATCTTGGCATTTGATCTGAGTCTGGCCACGGGCCTGTACGCACTAACCATCGACGCGGGGACCGTTATGGTCACTCAATGTCGTGGTATCAGCCGAAGCCTTCGTGACGTCAGCGACTGAGCGGCGCTCGCCGGGTTGGACCGCGTAACACAACTTCCTTTGTAATGGAGGTTGCTAGGTCTGCTCTCCGGCCACGTACGCAACGTGCAGGTGTGCAATGGGCGACGGGCCCAGACCCCCGCGCCATAGGATTTTGACCGACGTGCTGACCTCTCTATTGTGCCTAGGTAGGGCTGCGACGTGTTGATCTTCCGAGGCCGGTCATGACCCAGGAAAGTGTGTCCAGCCAAATGGGATCGAGATTCGAATAGCCGTGTCCCTCGGTAAAAGGACGACCCGGAGTTGTACCTTGACCTTATGACAACTAGAACCGGATACTTAATAAAACACACCCTTCCAAGTGCCAGATACAACCCGGTGGTCGCTCTCTAACAGGGCAACGAGGAGAGGACCGCCAGATAGGATTATGCTACATGTTGCTACTTGGTGAACTTACCATCTACTCTCTTCTACTGTTGCAAGATGGAGGTTACCAGAAGCATAGTCTTCGATAGGACTAGCTATCCCCCTCTTATTCCAGCATTCTACAGTTCAGTCCACATATGATACCCTTATTCCATTTGATACCAATGCATACATATGTAGTGTAGCTCCTTGCTTGCGAGTACTTTGGATGAGTACTCACGGTTGCTTTACTCCCCCTTTTCCCCCTTCCTATACCTGATTGCTGCGACCAGACGTTTGAGCCCAGGAGCCAGACGCCACCGTCGATGACTACTACTACTACTACTACTCGGGAGGTGCCTACTACTACGTGCAGCCCGCTGACGACGACTAGGAGTAGTTTAGGAGGATCCCAGGCAGGAGGCCCGCGCCTCTTTCGATCTGTATCCCAGTTTGTGCTAGCCTTCTTAAGGCAAACTTGTTTAACTTATGTCTGTATTCAGATATTGTTGCTTCCACTGACTCGTCTATGATCGAGCTCTTGTATTCGAGCCCTCGAGGCCCCTGGCTTGTAATATGATGCTTGTATGACTTATTTTATTTGTAGAGTTGTGTTGTGATATCTTCCAGTGTGTCCCTGATCTTGATCGTACACATTTTGCGTGTATGGTTAGTGGACAGTCAAATCGGGGGCATCACAGGTTGGTATCAGAGCCGACTGCCTGTAGGAATCCCCCTTTCACACTCCTTGGTCGAAGTTGAGTCTAGTCGATGAAAACTGTTTTACTAACATGGCTGTGCGGCCCATGGGCCCACGTCGCCATTGGGTGGTATTATGATCTTTTACTCCTCGATCCTTACTCTGGGACTCTGAACTCTCTTCTATTCGGGTTAAATGATTTTACTAAATTTGACTCTAGGTTCTCGTAACTACTTTCTCCCGGAGAGCCCCTTATTACAGATGAACGCCAGCTACACCAGAAGATACTCTCCGATGTTATCCCGAGAACTTGTGCTCATTGCGTTTGCAATTCCCTTCCACCATCAACCCCTATAGATAACTACATGCACTTGCTATTCTTACATTCATCCCCAGTTGGTCTTGTTATTACAAGATACCCCGAAATACTCGTTGTTGTTTCGATAATGCTTTAAGCTTACTGCCTTGCTGTTCTTTGTCACCTGAATACCCCTATGGATAATTCTCGCACTTATCGAGTATCCACTCATCCCCCAATTGTTCATGTGTTTCACAATGGTCTTTGAAATACTATTCGATCCTCCAAAAATCCTTAGTAGCTTATTGCTCTGCAATACTTGTCTGCTTGCATTATGGATGTTTTCCATATGTCTGGCAATATTCGTTAGTATCCTTAGACACCGTCATTTTGATCCTATTGATTCAACATGAGTGCGAATGCACGCAATCATCAGTTGATCCTTTCAAATTATCTTTCTGGCTCAGACGTCATTTTTGAACATGAGCTTGTTCTCGACCAATCTGTTTGCCGTCAATTGTAGCCTTAGGTCTATTGAACTTATCCACCCTTGATCAGAGCATCTGCTTCTGATCCTTCTATTTGGAAATCATAATTCCTTTCATATCTAAGCATCGAATCATTCAAGTGTTCTATAATCTGATGCCCTTGCATCCTTTCTTCAACTGATTGTGTGCCGATGCTCACATCAGCTCCGCTATGGACCATCAGATCCTTTATTGGATTATTATTCGACAGTCTCCTCCTTATTCAATAACCTCGTGAGCCTTTCCTCTGATACATAATGCTTTTGGTAAACTGTATCCTCTGTTTTCTCAACCATGCTATGTTTTCGAGCTGGTGGTATTTACGATTGAAGCTTGTGGTATATGTTTCCACGATACCCTGACGGGTTGAACCTATGCCTTTCTTAATCTGTGTGAACCCGAAAGTTTTCATGGGTCATACTCCTCTGGTAATTCACCAGGTAGGTTTTGACACTGAAATCATTTTTATCTAGAGCAGTGAATGAAAGGTTATGCATTGAAGAAGTGGGAATCAACCTTGAACTTGTGTTCATGCCCATGGACACGATGTATATCCTATCATGGAAGCTTCTTGTAATAATAACTATCCCCTTGATATAATATCATTTGGTATCTGTGAATTGATCCTTGCAATCGTGGTTCCGACCATATGTTCTTCTTTGATCCCATTTCTCGGGCAAGTTTAAGCACTTGTCTTGTATGGACCAATACACCAGTCCAACCTTTACTTTGATCTACCGTCGAGTATTACACCCTGGTATCTCGGGAATATCATGGGACATCATAACTTCTTATGGGTTCTTCATAAACTATTATCACTCGTCGGATCCAATTGTTCCTAGGTTCTGGGTTGTCGTCAACCGAGAACACCGAATAGTGAATCGAGTCCGCACTCCGATTCAATAACTCTTAAGTAATTGTTGTTGCTTACGAGTTAATAATCATTAAAGTCATTCCTAGCCTGATCGGCTATATCATCATTGTGCTAAATTTTAACTATGCCACCTGGTCCTTCTTCACGGAGCACAATTCTCGATGATGAGCTAAGCTTACGTCAATTTTCCTCATCATATCATTTCGGATTGGACCGCAAGCTTGATTTCAAGTTTGTGCCGTAACCATGGTTCCAATAACCTTCTGCTTATCATTCGTTTGACTAGATGTCATCACCGATTGATTACATCTTCATGAAATCTCTCGACAAATGTGTCGTGATCATCATCAGCATTCCGAGATGTTCGAAGATATCAATTGAGTTCATGATGAGAAATACCATCCTTGCCCTCGATGATTTGTGTTACCGTCGACCAATTTATTGACTTCCCTGCAACACAAACTTGCTCGTCTTTTGTGTTATACCTTGAGTTCCTTGCTATCCAGCATTTGTTCTTCTTTAGCTTGGAGTATTACCATCTTTAATGTCAAGGAAGTCATGAGAATTTCACCACCTCTTAAGGATTCTTGATACAGGTAATACTTCTCACCATCACATTTCTTTCTTGGTCCCTGTGTTGGTTCTAACCGGGATACCAACAGGTGAACGGTGCTATTTGGATTTTGCCCTTCTAGCAACCCTATTGCTTTGAAGTTAATGGTCGAACGTTCATTCTTTGACTATTCACTGGATCACCGTTCTAACATTTGATCATGCTACCTAAGGCCATATTTTGGGCACCCTTTTCAACTAATGTTTAACTGTGTATGTTTTTCCTTGAGCGTACATCATTTTATCATTTGATCCAACAAATGTTATCTCCTTGTTCACATAATTGTGGAAATCCATATTTTTGGATACCTCGTTGAATTATTGCTGAGTCCATCAACCACCTCCTCATCCTCTCCTTGGCTTAATCATGAATCCCTTCGTGTATCCACAGTCTGACCTTTGCCTGAAGACCATGTCAATGCTATCTCGAAGCATGTCAGTGGTACTCCGATTTTCAATAAGAACATTTGAAGCACAATGCTAAATATTTCTCGCTCGATTATCCAAACACCGTTGTATGGGTAAGGTCAGGAAATTTCTCTCACCTTACCTAAAGAGTTTTCTACATTATATCTTGTCATGGATATTATGCTTTGCTTGACCTTGGGAAGGATATACCCTTGAAATATGTGTGTAAACACATTTTCCTTTCCATTGATCTGTTTAATCTGATAAACATATTTTCTTTTCCATTGTTTGGTTTAACCTTTCTTGTGATCTATATGATCTATGCGGTAATATTCTCCTGCTTATGAAAACACCTCGGTGTACAATTCTGTCAGCAAGACCCTGTTACTATTGTAGATGACATTCTGGTAGTCACCGGTGGACGAGAACTTTGCCTATTGGTCCACCTCGTTCAACGAGCAGGAAAATGGTTCTCTTCATCCCTCGCCCTTGGTACCGCTATTGTTGACCGAAATAACCGACAGACTATCCTCTGACTTGCCATGCTTACATGGTCGTGCAAGACGTCACCGCCCTTTCTACTCTTAATCCACATGGTGGGCCCATAACCCACAGTTCCACGGGATCGAAACCTGATTCTCCTGTACACCCCTATTTCCAAAGTGAAAGAACATGCGGTGCCCCCATGTTTGGTTTTGGTAATTGTTGACAATCTCTATGGACTAATGGTTGCCTTGAGTTATATTTGAAGGTTTTGTCCATAGGCTTTTCTTGGAGTACATGTGTTGGTTTCAAGGAGAGTTTGTGTCGACCAAGGTGCTATTCAAGGAATTACCTAAAGATTGGTCTTGTGAGAGGTCAATCAAGACTAAGTTAAAGAGTGAATCAAGTTGATCAACCCACAAAGCGTAGAAGATGTACCGAGAGGGATCAAGTGATCCCATGGTATGGTAAGCATTGTCAATTACGCTTTGTGTACTAACCCATGGTCTTTGTGAGGGTTCTTTGTGGGGTTAGGTTGCGGTGTGCAAGTTCAAGTGGAGCACCATGAAGAGATCAAATGCTTGAAGCTTGCCATCCTTTGTGGTGACAATGGACTTGTGAAGATGTGCGGAAGAAAGGCTCACCCATAGTGGAGTATGGGGGAGCAATCAACTAGTCTTCATCGAGCCAACACAATCAAGAAAGGTGGTCCAACTTGAGGAAGTCAAGATCGTCATCATCTAGCTCAAGTGGACCATGTGCAAGGCAAAGGTTTGCCCTTGATAGGTTTTCTATTTTACCGGTCTCATGATGGTAGTTGGGAGACTGGGTTATAGGATCGATTGCCGTACTATCAAGGGGGGCTCTCGATGAGTAGCTTGATCGTATCATTCGTAGAGAGCTCAAACCATTGCATCCTTGCATCATCTTTCATGGTTCTTGTTTGGTTCTCTTTGTGAGTCTTAGAGCTTACGGTCATCTTGTTGACAAGCTTGAGTTCATCAAAAACGGAGTTCGCTTGCATCTTCTATGATGTTTTCGATGTTGGAGGTTTTGCCGGTTCTTCTCGGTTGGAGGTTTCACTCCTCTTTTTGTTGGCATACCTCCCCTGCCTCTTCTTACTATTACCAGTCGTTGTTTTGATGCTACTCGTCGTCTTGTTTCCAACAAGCTTGAGTTTGCTCAATTCGGAGCTCATATGCAGAAGTTATGGCAGTTCTTGTTCTCTTGAGTGTGGTTTTGTCAGGGTCCGCGTTGGAAAGGTTTGGGTGGATTCATCATGTACACGTCTCCTTCTTTTCCCCTCCTTCTTCCTTGGAGCTTCCTCCGTTTTCTTGCCTCCCTTGTGTGGCTGCTGTTGTTGGTTGCGGTAGTACTGCTCCCAGGAAAGCGGTAGTACCATAGGCATCAGCGGTAGTACCGTGCAGTGGCACGGTAGTACCGCAGGTGCCCACGGTAGTACCGCTCCCTGGAGCCGCACTACCACTGCCCACCAGGCTAGTGCCGCCCCTTTGCGGTAGTAGGAGCGGATGTAATTTTTTACATCCGCACCTACCGCGGTAGTACCGCTTTCGCCGTGCGGTAGTACCGCGCTATGCGGTCAGGCAGTAGTACCGCCCCTCGGCAGTACTACTGTGTCGGGTTTTTGCTACTTCCGTTTCTTTGCGGAAGTAGGCACGGAAGTTTCCCTTTTCCACTGGCTGGGACTTTTGCCTCGCGGTAGTACCGCATGGGGGGCGCGGTAGTACCGCGCATGCGGAGGTTCCGTCCCCAGCTCCTGTGCGTCTGTTTATCGGTTCTGTGCTGGGGTTGCGGCAGTACCGTGGGTCGGTACGGTAGTACCGCACAGCCGTGCGATAGTACCGCTTGGGTGCAAGCAGTAGTACCACACGGCCTTGCGGTAGTACCGCTGGCCAGGCGCGGTAGTACCGCTGGCCGCGGGCTGGTTGATGGGTAACGGTTGGATTTTCCCCACCTATAAAAGGGGGTCTTCTTCCCCAATGAACCTGATTTTTTGAGCTCGTGTTCTTCCCCCATTGTTGTCCTTCTTCGAGCTTGCTAACTCTCAATCCCTCCAATGTTTCTTGCTAGTTCTTGAGGGAAAAGAGAGAGGAGATCTAGATCCACGTTTCCACCAATCACTTTCTCCTCTAAGTGAGGGGAACCCCTTGGATCTAGATCTTGGAGTTCTTCGTGTTCTTTTGTTCTTCCTCTCATTTTCTTCCCTAGCATTAGTTGCTTTGGTGGGATCGGGAGAGAAGGACTTGGATACTCCGTGTGCCCTTGCCATTGCATTTGGTGCATCGGTTTGAGTTCTCCACGGTGATACGTGGAAGTGAAGTTTGAGAAGCTTATTACTCTTGGGTGTTTGGGCACCCTAGAGCTTGTTCCTCTTGGGTGCCTTGGCGCCCTAGATGGTTGGTGGTGTTCGGAGCTCAATCATTGTGGTGTAAATCTTCGGGCAAGCATCGGGGTCTCCAATTAGGTTGTGGAGATCGCCCCGAGCAATTTGACGGGTACCGGTGACCGCCCCCAAGGGTTGCCAAAGTGTACGGGTTCGGTGACCGCCCCCAAGGGTTGCCATTTGTACGGGTTCGGTGACCGCCCTCAAGGGTCCCTTAGTGGAATCACGGCATCTTGCATTGTGCGAGGGTGTGAGGAGATTACGGTGGCCCTAGTGGCTTCTTGGGGAGCATTGTGCCTCCTTACCGCTCCAAACGGAGATTAGCATCCGCAAGAGTGTGAACTTCGGGATACATCGTCATCTCCGCGTACCTCGGTTATCTCTTACTCGAGCTCTTTACTTATGCGCTTTACCTTGTGATAGCCATATTTGTTTCTTGTCATATATCTTGCTATCACATATTCGTTTATCTTGCTTAGTATAAGTTGTTGATGCACATAGGTGAGCCTAGTTGTTGTAGGTTTTATGTTTGACAAATTAACCGCTAGGTTTATTCCGCATTTGTTCAAGCCTAAACCGTAATTATTTTAAAGCGTCTATTCACCCCCCTCTAGGCGACATCCATGATCTTTCACAAAGTTATTCCTCGCGCTTGGCTTCATATGTAATTCACGAGCCACCTTCCAGAGATCATCACTTCTAGTATGAAACACAATACTTATTCCCGTTGCTCTGAACCCCTTTCACACTCTGTTTCAGGCATCGAACGATTGCTTGCTCGCTTGAAACTTCCCATGATACCTCCTTACTTTGCTCTCGATATTTTCGTAAGTTTCAATTTGAGAGTTACTTCCGCCACCTTCCTCGATATTATCGACCAGATAGTCGACCTTGCAGAGGTATGTTCTCCCGGAATGCCCACCCTTTATTCTTTCGTAAGTACGATGCAGTTTCCGAAGAAAGGATGCCTGAAAGTGTGTTATATCGACTAGAGGGGGGGTGAATAGGCAATTTTTATGAAAGTCTTCAAAACGTGGAAGTTATGAAGACAAACAGTAGAGATAAGCCTATCACTATGCAGCGGAAGTTAGATTACACTAGGCAAGCCATGGTCAAGTATTCAATAGAGTGAAAACACAATGACAAGTAGCTGCAGTGTAATAAGGATCAGGTAGGAAGAAGTTATGAAGCCAAACAAATCATACAGTTATGTTGTGAAGACAAAAGGTATAGCAAGCATGCACTGGCTTCACAATGAGTAACAGTAAGTAAAAGGAAGTGAAGATGAAACCAGTGACTCGTTGAAGACAATGATGTGTTGGACCAGTTCCAGTTGCTGTGACAACTGTACGTCTGGTTGGAGCGGCTAGGTATTCAAACCTTAGGACACACAGTCTCGGACACCCAGTCCTGAATACGCAGCTCAGGACACCAAGTCCTCACCGTATTCTCCTTGAGCTAAGGTCACTTAGTCCTCGCCCAATCACTCTGGTAAGTCTTCAAGGTAGACTCCCAAACCTTCACAGACTTCGTTCACTGGCAATCCACAATGTCTCTTGGATGCTCTGAACGCGACGCCTAACCGTCTGGGGATGCACAGTCCTCAAGTGTAATAAGTCTTCAGATCACACAGACAAGAAGACTTAAGTGATGCCCAATGTTCTCTGGCTCTGGGTGGTTAGGGCTTTTCTCCTTGGTAGGAATTTTCTCTCAAAGGCTTCGAGATGGGTTGCTCTCAAACGACAAAAGCCGTGCACTAAAATCTGAGCAGCCAACCGTTTATGGTTGTAGGGGGTGCGCTATTTATAGCCACTTGGCAACCCGACCTGATTTGTCCGAAATGACCCTGGGTCACTAAGGAACTGACACGTGTCTCAACGGTCAGATTTCAAACTCTCATGGCAAATTTACTTGGGCTACAAGCAAAGCTGACTTGTCCGGCTCTGGACAAGATTCGCTCTCATTGTCTTCACTCGAAGACATAGGTTTTTGGTTTAGGCATCACTTCAGTCATTCTGACTGGTTCTCCTGGACCCCACTTAACAGTACGGTGGTTCCTATGACTCAACACAAAAGAAAAAGAACTACGAAAGATCTAAGTCTTCGAGCTCCATAGGCTTCATAACGTGTCTTCTTTTGTCATAGTCTTCAATGTGAATATCTTCATATACCACCTTTGGCTTCAATGTCTTCATACATTTTTAGGGGTCATCTCTGGTAGTAAAACCGAATCAATGAGGGACTTCTACCTGTGTTATCCTGCAATTCTCACAAACACATTAGTCCCTCAACTAGGTTTGTCGTCAATACTCCAAAACCAACTAGGGGTGGCACTAGATGCACTTACAATCTCCCCCTTTTTGGTGATTAATGACAAACTAGTTGAAGTTTTCAACGAGGAATATAGTCTGTGAAATTGTAAAGGATAATGAATTATCTTCATAAGTTGCAAGGGCTCCCCCTGAAGATGTGCATACAAGTTAATTTGCTTTTGGAATGCAAATGCACATGGCAGGTTGTACTTGTGGAGATCCACTTCAGCTTATGATGACAATCCACTATGCATGTGAAGATATATGAAGATAATGACATGCATAATGGAAAATGGATGTCTGCAGAATGAGATGAGTGCAGAATTTATCGTCGCACATGCGGAATTTATCTTCGCAAAATAGGGTGGCAAACAAGTAGCAGACGACCATCTGGTTTAAGTGCTACAACTCATAAGAACCAAATGTAAAACAAGAGTTGTAAGCACAAAGCAAAATATAACAAAACATAAAGCACCCGCCCATATGGACCCGCTTGAAGACTATCAACCCATATGCTTCTCCCCCTTTTGTCAACAAGGACCAAAAAGGTTTGAAGACATAGAGTGTCTACTCGTTCCCAGGAGCAGCAGGGTCGTTGGAGGTGTTTGGCGGTGCAGAAGAGCTTGGAGGTGCTGAAGCAGGTGGCGGTGATGTAGCATCGTCTTCTTCATCAATGATTCTGGCAGTGACTGTGGCAGCAGATGAAGAAAACTCAGAGTCTTCAAGTGATGGTGTGTTGCGCATCACAGCCCTTCTAGGAGGTGTGGTGTCAAACTTGAATCGCTCAGTGAAGCCATCCTCTTCAAGTTCAGCTTTAGAACACATCATTGATATCCCTTTCCATGTACGACGACAGGTTTCATGAGTGACAAAAGCATTCTTGGTGGCAAGATTTCGAAGACGATTAACATCCACCAAGAGGCTTTTCATTTGACGCTTTAGCCAGTCGTGATGCCTATCTTGTTTTTGATGAAGGGCCACAAGAAGCTCTCGGTCATTGAGAACACGAGCGCGCTTCTTGGGTCTTGAAGCAGTTGCACTATCAGTGGCTTCAGTTGAAGCAGGGTGTGGCGCACGTGTAGTGCCAGCCAAAGGATACACCCTAGAGATGGCTTCAACACCTTCATCGTTCTGAGTGAAGCTCTGGTGTTCTGCATTCTGAAGACTTAAAGGTTGCTTGGCAGGCTCGGGATATATAGCTTTAGCAGAGGTATCCACATCTGGCAAGAAAATCCAATGGTTTCGGGCTGAGGGCTGATACGAGATCGCAGAGTGCAGTTTGATCAGCCTCATCACCCAAGGAGCATAGAACTTCAAACCAAATAAATCTGAGCCTGACGCTGCAAGTTGGCGTATGAAGAAATCCTATGCGTTGAAGCATTTGCCATGAAGGATATAGAATATGAGAGTCTTCATTGCACCCTCAATCTTGGCATGTGGAGAGTGTCCCTTAATGGGCAAGAGAGTCCGCCGGATGATGTGATATATGGTCCTGGGCAGGTACTCAAAGTCTTCAACGAAGAACTCTGTTGGATAAGGAGCATCGTGGGGCAATGGCTTCATCATTGAGAGCATCTGACTCATATTTGGTTCAGGCCTCTGGAATATGCTCTCAATAGCTTCAGCATGTAGTTGACAGCCTTCCTCGAAGAATTCGCCAGGAGTGGGCAGGCCGGTGAGCTCAATGATATCAAATGCATTGGCTTCATGATGGACATTGCCGGTCATCCACTCCAGGACCCAAGTCTTCGGATCTCTGTTGTATCCTTTAATGTGGAGGGTGGCATAGAACTGAAGCAGAAGCTCTTCATTCCAGTGCTCTTCATCAGTGACAAACTGAAGCAGACCCACTTGCTTAAAGCAATCCAAAGCTTCCTCTAGACAGGGCAGACCAGCAATGGCTTCAACATCAAGGCGCTTGTGCGGGAAGATGCGACCTTGGTTGTATAGGATGCATGAATAGTAGCTGCGCTGAGGATAGCTCCAGAACCTATCTGATGAAATCCTTTCCCTTGAATAAGGGTTCTTGGAGCTGTTGAAGAACGTATTGTCTGCCTTGAAGCTATTGATGTCAAAGGAGCCAGGTGCTGATGCAGGACCTGGGAACCTTGGCAGCCTTGGGACTGGCTTCTGGACATGAGGCCTGTGCTCAACATGGTAATCAAATTGAGGACCTGCAGCAGACTCAAGAACAGAAGTGTCTGGATCAGTAGCTTCGCTGTCTGCTGAAGTTTTTGGTGGGGAGGGCTCCACATTGGCTTCAGTGTTGGTTGTGGCAGCCTCAACATTTTCAGCCTCCACTCGACTAGCTGGAGGGTCAAACTTAGGCACGTTCTCCTGGAGAACTGCTTCATGGTGCAGCGGGGGAATAGGATCTTGTGGTACTTCTTCATTTTCTTCGGCTGATGCAGCCGGAATGTCTTCAGCATAGACTTGAGGCCTTGGACCTTTGCGAAGCCTGCGGAACACAGACGACGCCTGTGGGGTTGGAGTGGGCTGGGCCTCAAAGTCTTCTTCCTCTTGAGGGCGATCCTCCCATGACGCATCTTGTGCAATTGGCGTCAGAGGACGACCAATGCTGATGAGCTCGCTTTGTTCATACTGAGGAAGGGCTGCATCATCTTGTACATTGTCCTGATGACCAATGTCTTCAGCAGCAATGGGGTCGGCTGCTGGTATGTCTTCAGCTTCAGGAGCCTCTGTGGAAGCAGGCTCATGAACTGTCAGTTGTCGTTCTGCGTTGGGGTGAACCATAGAAATTGGTTCAACTATCAAGGGCTCTGTGGGAGCAGCCCGAGATTTCTTGATCTTTCGCTTCTTCTTGCTGGGGGCAGTAGGAGAGGCTTCAGAGCTCTTCCTCTTCCTGGCTTCAGCCTCAGCAGTTCTTGTCTTCTTGAGCTCTGAAGCTGTTGACCGGCTCTTTGGCTTCGAGCCAGTCGTTGCAGTTGGGAATACAATTGGAACTGCTTCTTGCCTAGGTGCCTCTGGTTCAGCCATAGCAGGCTTCTTCTTCTTCTTCTTCGCGGCCATCCTGGGGTCGATGCCGGGACGCCCAAGTGCCTTACGCTTCTCAGCCTCATTGTAGGCCTGCACACATCTGTCTGCCAGAGACTTCATTCGCTCCCGCGAACCTTGAGCTTCTGCACGCTTCTTCAGAAAGTTTTCCTTTAGTTCGTGCATCCTGACCTTGAAGCTCTTCACTTCTTGCACGCTGAGCTTGGCCATATGCTTCTTGAACTGAGCCTTTTAATGATCAATTTTCTGCTTTAGTTCAACAATGCGCTGGGCAATTGCAAGTTCTGAAGCAATAGCGCCTTGGAAGGCGACGCTGAGGCCAACGGGTAGCTGCAGATCTTCGAAGCTGATGTCTGGTGTGGCAAACCATTCGTCGATGAAGTTGTGGATGATGGCGACATCAAAGAGAGGCAAATTGTTGAAGATTTCAGCTTCCTCTTTGCTCTTGATGAGCTGCTTGAGAGCGTCATCTCCAAGATCTTCATCACTTGACAGATCAATGGCTTCGCTACGCAGAATGGCAGCAGCTGTGAGCTCTTTGCCGGTGTGTGGCTGAGGCACCTTGGCCTTCTGGGGCTTGGAGACGCGGGATACGTCTTCAGACTGCACACTGTCTTCAGGAGGTGCAGTTGCCAATGGCTTCGCCCTTGAGATTTTCGATGAAGGGGCCGGCTTTGAAGCTTTTGTCTTCTTCGACTGCTTTGGCTTCGGTACAGCAGGAGCTTCATCAGACTCAGAGTCAGCTGGAGGGTCATTCACGGCAGTCCCTTGGACTAAGATGCGTGTGATGAGGCCCTCAAGGTTGGCATACGGACCGATGATATTGGGTTCTGCGTCGCGAGTGCCATCTGCCCTTGGTGCGGAGGGACCAGGGTTGAAGTCTAACCCCAACTTCTTCTTGTTCTGCTTCGCTGATTGTTGGGCAAACTGGAAGTTGCGCTTGAATACATTGTCGTCACGACACCAGAGTAGTGACGACGGATGTGCATCATCAGGCTGTGGCCCACGAACCATGCATGGATAGAAGCTTTGGGCAATAGCTTCATCTCTGGACCTGGGTACAAGGTTCTTGTATAGGACGTCTCCCCACGGTCTTTTGATGGCACTTTTCTCAGCATACTCTTGGGTAGTGAAGCGGTATTTGAACCATTGTTCAGCCCAATAGCGTCGAATCCATTGGATTCGGGTCTTGCGCTGCCCATAATTCTCTTTAGGATCTGTTTTATACATTTCTGCCAGGTCTTCAAGCAGATCTTTGGAAGTTCCTTCACGTCGCTGTCTGCCCCCTTTCCTTGCTGCTGCTTCTGAAGCCATAAACTTTAACTTGAAAGGCTTCAAAACTTTCAAAGGCTTCAAAGGCTTTCTTTTGCTGGACCAACAGGAACTGGCTTTAGGAGAATTTATGTGATGCTGTAGGAATTCTGCAAATGAATGCAGACTATGAGAACCGAAGGATTCTCCCACAGACATGTACCTGTGACAGCATTAAGGTGCGAGGGAAGGGGAAGAGGTCATATGCATTCTCAAAAGGTTTTGAAGATTAATTAGTTTAGAAGACATTGACCTCATCGTGCGAAGACATTCACTCATAGATAAGAAGTTGGTTCCAGATTTGTACGAACCCACAGATCATTATAAGTGAGGAATCTAACTACTTCATGAAGCACAAGTGAATATACTAGGCATGTTATGAGATGTAGATTGAGAGATCTAACTTGTGTGAAGATAAACTTCTTATGTTAGAAAGTGACAGAACCATGAGATCAAACGGGGCTGTAAATAGAAGTTTTATTTACCACACTTGGAACTGCCAGACGGAAGTGGGAGATGATGCCGAGCAGTTCAGTCCTCCGTGCCCTAACTTAGCGACGGAAGACACCTACGGCGACGGCGGAGAGAACGATGTCCGCGGTCGGCGTGAGGACGGCGTCGGAGAGGTTGCGGCAGCGAAGCGCTTCGTCGCCGGCGTCGTCGAGAGCTAGTGGTGGCGCTAGGGTTCGTGCGAGGGTGGAAGAAGGAGATAATGACCGCGGTAAGTGTGAATTTATAGGCACAGGGGTGGCACTGTGCTATTACATAGGTGCCCCTGGCGATTCACATCTGAGGAACGCATGGCCTGTTTTGCGGAAGTTTGGGGTTTGTTCCACGTCCCACGCACGCCTGGATTGTCGGGCGGTCGTTCCTACTTCTCCGGATTTCACGTGGATAAATGAGCATTGAAAACGGACTTAAATGTTGTCTTTGTGTCTTCTGCTGACAAGGACGCAGAGAAGACATTCGACAGTTTCAATAGAATGCATATGACTTGGAGAGATAGAGTTTGAGATAGAAAGCATAGAGAGATTAGGGTCCGATCACATTCACTTAGTTCAAAAGATTCAACCAAGAAGACATAGCTATAAGTGAATGCTGTAGAGGACAGAACACTAGTATGTATACATCTATATAATCAACGTAGTGAAGATAATCATGAAGACATGTTGAGTTCGAAGCCAAACCAAATGTGAAGACATTGCAAGGTAGCGCCATGAGTGAAACACTTCAAAATAGAACGTTTGGTGGTGGCGTTACCCACCGTATAGGAAGTATTAGACCCAGACACGGCGCACAATTATCGTGGCGCTCCGAAGTCAAATTCCACATTAATGTATTCACACTTAGAATGTATGTCTTCATTGATTGAAGATATACTTTACTTCGTGTGTTGCACATCTAAGTCATCAATATGCATAAGGGTTAGGATGTGTGCCTGATCACAGGACATTTGAGGATTCCAGGATATTTAGCTCACACCGTAACTTGCAAAACCTCTTCTCATCCAAAGGCTTGGTGAAGATATCTGCTAATTGCTCTTCAGTGTTGACGTGTATGATATCAATGTCTTCCTTCACAACATGATCTCTGAGAAAGTGATGACGAATTTCAATGTGCTTTGTCTTCGAGTGCTGAACTGGGTTGTTGGCAATCTTGATGGCGCTTTTGTTGTCGCAGTAAAGTGGCACTTGCTTCAGATGAATGCCATAGTCCTTGAGTGTTTGCTTCATCCACAGAAGCTGAGCGCAGCAAGATCCAGCAGCAATGTATTCAGATTCAGCAGTGGAGAGAGATACACAGTTCTGCTTCTTTGAAGACCAACATACAAGTGATCGTCCCAGAAAGTGACATGTGCCTGATGTAGACTTGCGATCAACTTTGTCACCAGCATAATCAGCATCCGGAAATCCAACCAAATCAAACTCTGAGCCCTTTGGATACCATAATCCTAGAGTTGGGGTGTGAGCCAAATATCGAAGAATTCGCTTCATAGCTAAGTGATGCGACTCCTTTGGTGCCGCTTGAAATCGAGCACACATGCAAACACTAAGCATAATATCTGGCCTAGATGCACATAATTAAAGCAAAGAACCAATCATGGAGCTGTATACCTTTTGATCGAACTCTTTACCATTGTCGTCAGGACCTAGATGATGTTTGGCTGGCATTGGTGTTGTGAAGCCTTTGCAGTCTTGCATACCGAACTTCTTCAGGCAATCTTTGAGATACTTCTCTTAAGATATGCAGATGCCATTGCGTTGTTGTCGTATTTGAAGACCAAGGAAGAACTTCAGCTCCCCCATCATGGACATCTGATATTGCTCTTGCATCATATATCCAAACTCTTCACTGTACTTCTGATTGGTGCAGCCGAAGATAATGTCATCCACATATATTTGGCACACAAATAGTTCACCATCATATGTCTTCGTGAAAAGAGTGGGATCCAGGGAACCAGGTATGAAGCCTTTGCTCTTTAGGAAGTATTTGAGAGTGTCATACCAGGCCCTAGGGGCTTGTTTGAGGCCATACAGTGCCTTGTTGAGCTTGTATACCATGTCAGGATGTTTTGGATTTTCAAAGCTAGGCGGTTGTGCAACATACACTTCTTCTTCAATCTTGCCATTGAGAAAGGCATTTTTCACATCCATTTGATATAGAAGTATGTTATGATGATTTGCATAGGCCGGCAGAATGCGTATGGCTTCAAGCCTAGCCACGGGAGCAAATGTTTCATCGAAGTCAATGCCTTCCACTTGAGTATATCCTTGAGCAACAAGACGAGCTTTGTTTCTGACAACTTGACCATGCTCATCTTGTTTGTTGTGGTATATCCATTTGGTGCCTATTATTTTGTGCTTCTGTGGATCAGGACGCTTAACCAGTTCCCATACATTATTCAGCTCAAACTGTTGAAGCTCTTCTTGCATAGCTTGAATCCATTCAGGTTCCATGAAGGCTTCTTCAACTTTCTTGGGTTCTGATATTGAGACGAATGCGAAGTGCCCACAGAAATTTGCTAGCTGAGTTGCCCTTGAACGAGTGAGTGGACCAGGTGCATTGATGCTGTCAATTATTCTGTCAATCTGCACTCCATTGGCAACACGAGGATGTACAGGGCGAAGACTTTGCTCTTGCTGATCTGTGTTGTTGTTGGGAGGAATGTCTTCAGGCTGAGCATTGTCTTCATGTTGATCAGGTGCTGAGATGATAAGTTCTTCTTCAGGATGAGCTTCAGAAGGTATAATCTCTCCAGTTCCCATTAGCTTGATTGATTCACTAGCTGGAATCTCATCTAGCACATTTGGCAGTTGCTCTCTTTGTGAACCATTTGTCTCATCGAACCGCACATCCACTGTTTCAACCACTTTGTAATGAAAGAGATTGAAGACTCTGTAGGAGTGCGAATCCTTTCCATATCCAAGCATAAAGCCCTCATGTGCTTTTGGTGCAAACTTTGAGGTGTGGTGTGGGTCCTTGATCCAGCACCTTGCGCCAAATACTCTGAAGTAACTGACATTTGGCTTCTTGCCAGTTAGGAGTTCATAAGATGTCTTGTTCAGAAGCTTGTGAAGATAAACACGATTGATTGTATGGCATGCAGTGTCAATGGCTTCAGTCCAGAATTTTCTTGGAGTCTTGTATTCATCTAGCATTGTTCTGGCCATCTCAATGAGTGTTCTGTTCTTGCGTTCGACGACGCCATTCTGCTGTGGCGTGTACGGAGCTGAGAATTCATGTGTGATGCCCAAGGTATCAAGATATGTATCAAGGCCAGTGTTCTTGAATTCAGTGCCATTGTCACTTCTGATGTGTTTTATCTTGGCGCCAAAATTGTTCATAGCATGATTTGCGAAGCGTCTGAAGACATCCTGCACTTCAGTCTTGTAAAGGATTACGTGCACCCAAGTATATCTAGAGTAATCATCAACAATGACGAAGCCATAGAGGCAAGCAGTAGTAGTAAAAGTTGAGTAGTGAGTGGGGCCGAAAAGATCCATGTGGAGCAGTCCGAAGGGTTGAGTAGTAGTCATGATTGTCTTCGAAGGATGTTTTGCCCTTGTCATCTTCCCTGCTTCACAGGCACCGCATGAGTGATCTTTCTTGAACTTGACGCCCTCGATGCCTATGACATGCTTCTTCTTTGCAAGGGTGTGGAGGTTCCTCATGCCAGCATGCCCAAGCCTCCGATGCCAAAGCCAGCATTCTGAAGCTTTTGCAAGAAGACATACTGCAAGTTGTGGCCCTGCTGAGAAATCTACCACGTACAGATCATCTTTTCGATACCCTTCAAACACTAGAGACTTGTCAGATTCCATTAGTACTAGGCAACGATATTTTCCAAACATTACGATCATGTTCAAATCGCAAAGCATTGAGACAAACATTAAGTTGAAGCCAAGGGATTCAACAAGCATGACTTTATCCATGTGTTGATCCTTTGAGATTGCAACTCTACCTAGACCCAATACCTTACTTTTACCAGTGTCAGCAAATGTGATGTGGCTCTTGTCGGATGGACGTAAGGTTGAGTCCATGAGAAGGCTTCTCTTGCCAGTCATGTGATTTGTACAGCCATTGTCAATAATCCATTCTGAAGACTTTGAAGACGCTAGTGTCGTACCCTACAGTGCAGTTAGGGGGATAGGCTTCACGAAGAGAATTGTGAAGCAAAAACATTTGACGAACCAGTGGGTTATGAAAACTTAGATCCAGATTAGGACTAATAGAGAGAGTAGCATGCGATTCAGGAATGAAGTACATAATGATGCCATTCGGGCATTTTATCTTGTGCCCTACAAGATTTTTAAGTTCCCCGGTAATAGCGTCAGAAGATTTTGGTTTTCTGCTGGAGACCTTTCCCTGCAAAAGAGAGTTAAGCCTTCTTAACCACCCACATCTTCAAGGGTGGCTTAGAAGCAATAAGTCTAAGTGCAGCATCTGAGAATTTTGGCTTTGAAGCCTTAGCAAACAGTCTTGCAGGTGGACAATAATACTCATAGGAATAAGCAGAATAATTTTTGGTCATATGAACATGACGGTTCGATAAACCGCTCTCATATTCATATGCCTGAGTATGGTTTCCCTGCAAAACATTTGCATTAGTGTGACTCAGGTGAGTCCTCTGTTTGTATGAAGCCTTTGGACCGTATGAAGCCTTTGGTCTGAGGTTTGTCTTCTTCAAGTGAGGTGTCATGAAGACATTCACAGGAAGATTTTCCAGACACTTTTTCGGAACCCAGATCTTCTTCATAGGCGGTCCATTCCTGCAGTTAGTACCAATGTACCTGGCAAACACTTCACCATTCTGATTCTTAAACAGTTTATAGTTTGCATCAAAGGATTCATCAATAATAATGGGGTTAGCACATGTGAAGCCAGATAAATTGGATGGATCTGCTGAAGGTTCCTTTGCAGCAACCCATGTGGTTTTGGGGTACTGCTCAGGTTTCCAGTAAGAGCCATCTGCATTTATTTTCCTTATGAACCCAACACCCTCTTTCCTAGGGTTTCGGTTCAGAATCTGCTTCTTGAGGACATCACATAATGTCTGATGTCCTTTAAGACTTTTGTACATCCCTGTTTCAAGCAATGTCTTCAACCTAGCATTCTCATCAGCAATAGTAGTGGTATCCTCAGCAGAGGGGTTAGTTACCACATCAATAGTTGAAGATATTGCAACAGCAGTAGCAGTGGAACATTCAGCAACAGAAGTAGCATTATCACGCTCAATGCATTTAAGACATGGTGGTTCAAATCCTTCCTGAGCGGAACTGATCTGTTCGGCGCGAAGTGATTCGTTTTCCTTTTGAAGATCTTCATGAGCCGCTCTCAATTTCTCAAGTTCTTGCTTCCTTTGAAGATAATCATAGGAAAGCTTTTCATGAGTTGTTGAGAGAGTATCAAGACGATCTTCAAGTTCCTGATACTTAACGTGAAGATTTTTTATGTCTTCAATTAAGGATTCAGATCGAGTCATTTCAGCACCCAACAGATCATCGCTTCTGTCTAACAGTTTTTGAATATGTTCCATAGCTTTCTGTTGTTCAGTTGCAATTTTAGCAAGTGTTTTGTAGCTGGGTTTTGAATCACAGTCAGAGTCATCGTCACTAGATGTTTGATAGCGAGTAGTGCGTGTGTTTACCTTGGCACCGCGTGCCATGAAGCAGTAGGTAGGAGTGGAGTCGTTCTTGTCATTTGCATCAGTGTCGGTGATGAAGTCATTGTCTTCAGTGTTGAAGATGGACTTGGCGACGTATGCTGTAGCCAGACTCGCAATGCCAGAATCAGACTCCTCCTCAGATTTCACCTCTGCCTCCTCAGAAGCGGACTCCTCCTCTGAATCCATTTCCTTGCCAACAAACGCACGTGCCTTGCCAGATGAGCTCTTCTTGTGTGATGAAGACTTTGAGGAAGACTTGGAAGAAGACTTTGAGTATTTCTTCTTCTTCTTGTCGTCAGAATCATATTCCTTGCTCTTCTTCTTCCTTCTGTTCTCATTGTCCCACTGTGGACACTCAGAGATGAAGTGTCCAGTTTTCTTGCACTTGTGACATGTTTTCTTCTTGTAGTCATGAGAAAAAGCTTCATCATTCCTTGAGCTTGATCGTGAAGATTTTCTGAAGCCTTTCTTCTTGGTGAATTTTTGGAACTTCTTCACTAGCATTGCAAGTTCCCTTCCAATGTCTTCAGGATCATCAGAACTGCTGTCAGATTCTTCTTCAGATGAGGAAACAGCTTTTGCCTTCAAGGCACGAGTTCGCCCATAGTTTGGACCATAGATATCTCTTTTCTCAGAAAGCTGGAACTCATGTGTGTTGAGCCTCTCAAGTATGTCAGACGGATCGAGTGTCTTGAAATCAGGACGTTCTTGAATCATCAGGGCTAGGATGTCAAACGAACTATCAAGTGATCTCAGCAGCGTCTTGACGATTTCATGTTTGGTGATCTCAGTGGCGCCAAGGGCTTGAAGTTCATTTGTGATGTCAGTGAGCCGGTCAAATGTGTGCTGGACATTCTCATTGTCATTTCGCTTGAAGCGGTTGAAGAGGTTGCGAAGAACACTGATTCTCTGATCTCTCTGGGTTGAGATGCCTTCATTGACCTTGGAGAGCCAGTCCCAGACCAGCTTGGATGTCTTCAAGGCACTCACACGGCCATACTGTCCTTTTGTCAGATGACCACAGATGATATTTTTGGCAGTAGAGTCCAGTTGAGTGAACTTCTTGACATCAGCAGTAGTGACACCTTCTCCAGCCTCGAGAACGCCGTTCTCGACGACATACCATAGGTCGACGTCAATGGCTTCAAGATGCATGCGCATCTTATTCTTCCAGTAGGGATATTCAGTTCCATCAAAGACGGGGCACGCAGCGGAGACTTTGATTATCCCTGCAGTCGACATAGCTAAAACTCCAGGTGGTTAAACCGAATCACACAGAACAAGGGAGCACCTTGCTCTGATACCAATTGAAAGTGCGTTATATCGACTAGAGGGGGGGGGGTGAATCGGCGATTTTTATGAAAGTCTTCAAAACGTGGAAGTTATGAAGACAAACAGTAGAGATAAGCCTATCACTATGCAGCGGAAGTTAGATTACACTAGGCAAGCCATGGTCAAGTATTCAATAGAGTGAAAACACAATGACAAGTAGCTGAAGTGTAATAAGGATCAGGTAGGAAGAAGTTATGAAGCCAAACAAATCATACAGTTACGTTGTGAAGACAAAAGGTATAGCAAGCATGCACTGGCTTCACAATGAGTAACAGTAAGTAAAAGGAAGTGAAGATGAAACCAGTGACTCGTTGAAGACAATGATGTGTTGGACCAGTTCCAGTTGCTGTGACAACTGTACGTCTGGTTGGAGCGGCTAGGTATTCAAACCTTAGGACACACAGTCCCGGACACCCAGTCCTGAACACGCAGCTCAGGACACCAAGTCCTCACCGTATTCTCCTTGAGCTAAGGTCACTTAGTCCTCGCCCAATCACTCTGGTAAGTATTCAAGGTAGACTCCCAAACCTTCACAGACTTCGTTCACTGGCAATCCACAATGTCTCTTGGATGCTCTGAACGCGACGCCTAACCGTCTGGGGATGCACAGTCCTCAAGTGTAATAAGTCTTCAGATCACACAGACAAGAAGACTTAAGTGATGCCCAATGTTCTCTGGCTCTGGGTGGTTAGGGCTTTTCTCCTAGGTAGGAATTTTCTCTCAAAGGCTTCGAGATGGGTTGCTCTCAAACGACAAAAGCCGTGCACTAAAATCTGAGCAGCCAACCGTTTATGGTTGTAGGGGGTGGGATATTTATAGCCACTTGGCAACCCGACCTGATTTGTCCGAAATGACCCTGGGTCACTAAGGAACTGACACGTGTCTCAACGGTCAGATTTCAAACTCTCATGGCAACTTTACTTGGGCTACAAGCAAAGCTGACTTGTCCGGCTCTGGACAAGATTCGCTCTCATTGTCTTCACTCGAAGACATAGGTTTTTGGTTTAGGCATCACTTCAGTCATTCTGACTGGTTCTCCTGGACCCCACTTAACAGTACGGTGGTTCCTATGACTCAACACAAAAGAAAAAGAACTACGAAAGATCTAAGTCTTCGAGCTCCATAGGCTTCATAACGTGTCTTCTTTTGTCATAGTCTTCAATGTGAATATCTTCATATACCACCTTTGGCTTCAATGTCTTCATACATTTTTAGGGGTCATCTCTGGTAGTAAAACCGAATCAATGAGGGACTTCTACCTGTGTTATCCTGCAATTCTCACAAACACATTAGTCCCTCAACTAGGTTTGTCGTCAATACTCCAAAACCAACTAGGGGTGGCACTTGATGCACTTACAATGCCGACTTCATCTTAATGACCTGCAGCAGAAAAATGAAGACATCAATGTAATGGATCGACCACTTCGAGAAGAGCAACCAAGGCCGAGAGGGTTCGTTAGAATTTCGTAACGAGCGCTTACCCCCTAGTCCCCCTCTTAAATCTCGGGACGAGATTTCTTGTAGTGGAGGAGAATTGTGACGCCCCAGATATTTAAGCTACAGTAACCCTCTGCTAATGAAGCCACATCACCTCCGTTACTGTTGCTAATCCCGCGTTAGTCCAAAACAGTTCAAATCCAAATTTGAATTAAAGTAAAAAAAATCAAATTTGTCAAACATGGAAACTAAAATGTTCAAAGTGTGGAAAATGATCCCTGGATATTTGTGTTGTTGAAACCACATTTTATAAAGTTTTTAATTGCTCCTTGATGAATAAAACAGGGGCTAAAACAATTATTAAATACTTTTAAATGATAAACAAATGTAAAACTATTTTATTTAGTTGCCAAATTAGTTGTCACCATAAAATGAAAAGAACTAATGGAAAACAGATAAAATAAATAAAGAGAAAAACTAAACTAACAAAAAAAAACAAAGAGAAAGCCCCCCCGCTAGGCCAAGTGGCCCAGCTGGCCTTCGCCGTCCGAACGGGCCGGCCCGCCCGCGCGCCTCTGGCCTTCCTAGGCCGGCCTCCCCCCGTAACCCTAACCCAGCGCACTCACTCCCCCACCACCCGGTCCCCACTTTCCCCACTCCCCCACTCATTCCCCACATCACCCGCTCCTCCTCGATCTGGATCGGGATCGCCCCGATCCCGCCCCGCCCCGCGACCTCGATGCCGTCGCCCGTCGCCGGTGCCCACCCCGATGTCGTCCCTCACCGGATGCGTCGCCCTCCTCACCAGAACCCCCTCGTTGCGACTCCCTGCCACCTCGCCGCCCCGCGACCTCGACGCCGTCGCTGGACCCCGCCCAGAGCTACCTCGACCCCGCCTCCCCGACACTGCATCGCCGGACCGCCCCGTCCTCGTCCGCCTCACCAAGCCCATTGCCTACCCCTGCAGCTCCCCTGTGAGGAACCCCCCTCCTCTTCCCCCTCCCGTCCGGTCGCCGCGATCCCTGCGCCACCGCCATGCTCGCCTGCCGCCTCCGCCTACCTCCGCCGCGGCCACGCGCCACGCCAGACCGCGTCCGCCTCCGCCCGAGCTCGCCGGCCCCGCGCTCTCCCGCGACCGTTAAGCTCTGCCGCACCTGCCGCCTCGCCGCCCTGTGCTCCCATGCTCGCCCGCGGCTATGCCACGCGCTTGCGCGCGCCACGGCCCCGCTGCCGGTCTCGCTCGCTGCGGCCCTGCCTCTGCCACTTCCCCGTGCCGCTCCGCCCCGCTGCTGCTGCTCGCGGCCACTGTGCCATCCACCGACCCGCTTCGCTCCGCCCGCGGACGCGCCCTGCCCCGCGCGGCCTCCCGGCCTTGCCCCACCGCTCCTCGCCGCAGCCCCGCCGCTCCTCGCCGCATCGCCCCGCGCCGCTCCTCACGCGTCGTCCCGCCTCACCTTTGCCTGCGCGCCGGCCGACGACCCCCATCCCCACGGCCGCCTCCACGCCCTGGCGCCGGCGCCATGCTGGCGCCCCATCGTCCGAGCCCGATCGGGCGGGCGCCCGCCCCATTTCGCCCAGCGCCCATTAACCGCTCGCCCGCTATCCCCCTATGGGCCTATGACCAGTGGGGCCAGCCCTAGAACAAAAAAATAATCTTAAAAATAATAATAATAATAAATAAATTATTAATTATTTAATTAATAAATTAATTAAATTAATTAACTTAACTAATTGTGTTTAATTAAACTAATTAACCTAATTAACTGCTATAGTTAACTTAACTAATCTGCTAACTAAACTAATTAACCTGGTTAGTTAGCAGTCAATGACATGTGGGACCCACACATCAGCGACCCAGTCAACATCTCCGTTGACTGCTAACGTCATGCTGACGTCATGATGACGTCAGCATGTACTGTTCTGGATAATGTTGAATTAAATTAATTAAGAAAAATTCTAAAAATGATTTAAAACATTAGAAAATCATAAAATAAACCGTAGCTCAGATGAAAATACTTTCTACATGAAAGTTGCTCAGAACGACGAGATGAATCCGAATACGCAGCCCGTTCGTCCGCCACACATCCCTAGCATAGCGAACACACAACTTTTCCCCTCCGGTCCGTTTATCCGAAAACGCGAAACGCCGGGAATACTTTCCCGGATGTTTCCCCCCTTTGCCGGTATGACCTAATACCGCGTTAGGGCATACCTAGCTCCGTATATTACCTCGTTATGTTTTGTGATGCTTTGTTTGCTCCGTATTTACTGTTTCTTCCCCCTCCTCTTCTCTCGCTAGACACCGAGACCGACGCCGCTGCTACCCAGTACGACTACGCTGTTGATGACCTCTCTCTCTCTCTCTTGCCAGAGCAACCAGGAAAGCCCCCCCCTTGATCACCAGATATCGCCTACTCTCCTCTATACTGCTTGCATTAGAGTAGTGTAGCATGTTACTGCTTTCCGTTAATCCTATTCTGATGCATAGCCTGTCATTGTTGCTACAACTGTTGATACCTTACCTGCAATCCTAAATGCTTAGTATTGGATGCTAGATTATCATCAGTGGCCCTACACTCTTGTCCGTCCGCCATGCTATACTACTGGGCCACGATCACTTCGGGAGGTGATCACGGGCATATGATATATACTTATACTGTTACATTACTTATGATACTGTTCGGAGATGGGGGCTGAAGGGGAAGGTGGCTCCATCCCGGTAGAGGTGGGCCTGGGTTCTCGATGGCCCCGACTGTTACTTTGTGGCAGAGCGACAGGGCAGGTTGAGACCACCTAGGAGAGAGGTGGGCCTGGCCCTGGTCGGCGTTCACGGATACATAACACACGTAACGAGATCTTGGTATTTGATCTGAGTCTGGCCATGGGCCTATACGCACCAACCATCTACGCGGGGACAGTTATGGGCACTCGATGTCATGGTATCAGCCGAAGCCTTCATGACGTCAGCGACTGAGCGGCGCGCGCTGGGTTGGACCGCGTAACGCAACTTCCTTTGTAATGGAGGTTGCTAGGTCTGCTCTCCGGCCGCGTACGCAACATGCAGGGGTGTAATGGGCGATGGGCCCAGACCCCTGCGCCATAGGATTTAGACCGGTGTGCTGACCTCTCTGTTGTGCCTAGGTAGGGTTGCGACGTGTTGATCTTCCGAGGCCGGGCATGACCTAGGAAAGTGTGTCCGGCCAAATGGGATCGAGCGTGTTCGGAAATGTGGTGCACCCTTGCAGGGAAGTTGATCTATTCGAATAGCCATGTCCCTCGGTAAAAGGACGACCCAGAGTTGTACCTTGACCTTATGACAACTAGAACCGGATACTTAATAAAACACACCCTTCCAAGTGCCAGATACAACCCGGTGGTCGCTCTCTAATAGGGCGACGAGGAGAGGACCGTCGGGTAGGATTATGCTACACGTTGCTACTTGGTGAACTTACCATCTACTCTCTTCTACTGCTGCAAGATGGAGGTTACCAGAAGCGTAGTCTTCGATAGGACTTGCTATCCCCCTCTTATTCCGGCATTCTACAGTTCAGACCACCTATGATACCCTTATTCCATTTGATACCAATGCATACATATGTAGTGTAGCTCCTTGCTTGCGAGTACTTTGGATCAGTACTCATGGTTGCTTTACTCCCCCTTTTCCCCCTTCCTATACCTAATTGCTGCGACCAGACATTGGAGCCTAGGAGCCAGACGCCACCGTCGACGATGACTACTACTACTCGGGAGGTGCCTACTACTACGTGCAGCCCACTGACGACGACCAGGAGTAGTTTAGGAGGATCCCAGGCAGGAGCCTGCGCCTCTTTCGATCTGTATCCCAGTTTGTGCTAGCCTTCTTAAGGAAAACTTGTTTAATTTATGTCTGTATTCAGATATTGTTGCTTCCACTGACTCATCTATGATCGAGCTCTTGTATTCGAGCCCTCGAGGCCCCTGGCTTGCAATATGATGCTTGTATGACTTATTTTATTTGTAGAGTTGTGTTGTGATATCTTCCTGTGAGTCCCTGATCTTGATCGTACACGTTTGCGTGTATGATTAGTGTACGATCAAATCGGGGGCATCACGTCCACGCTAAAGTAGTTGACTAGTTTCCATAAAAACTATAATTAGTTTCCAAAAATTTAACAATTACGAGTGGGTTTACCAGGTACACTTGAACGCACCTACATTTCTTACAAAATCAGTGATACCGATTTGGGAAATTCCCACATACGCTACTTCATCCACTTCACATGGGTGCTCGCATATGATGCCCCGTAGATAGTTCAATGGGGCGTCATGGATCGGTTCGATCCCTAGTGGTTCCCCAAAAGACAATCTGTTGCCACACTGGTACGCGTCGGTGCTATACAAACGAGTTTTAACCCTTTTCCGCGACGACATTTGGAAGCGTCGCCTAGTGAGTGTGGGCGATAGGGGTGTCCTTCCCACACGACCCAGAAACTGTCGGGGATATGCCCTCCTGGCACACACACTCAGCAAAATGAGGTCGTGTGCGATCGGCAAGCGCTCAAATATGAAAATACGTACAGTAGAGCTAAAAAATACAATTATACAGGTGAAATTGTTTCCGTTCGCAAGTACATCCCACACAGTCATTCCTCGCTAAACATTTCTGTTCGTATGTACATCCCACACAGTCGCTTCAAGGAAAACCTTTCCGTTCACAGGTACATCACACACAATTTTTCCCATTAAATCGTTTGCGTTATTGAATGTATCACACACGGTCTGTAGAAGAAACGGTGTGGCAAAGGCTGTCCATCACACACAGTTTTTATGTGTTGCGCAAGGTGGCCTAACGTAAACAGTTTTCAAGAGAAAGTCGTGTGTGATTTTTCATTGACCCAACACGGTTTATTCCTAGAAACTATGTGTGTTGCCTGAGGTCATCGCCCACGGTATTTTTTCAATAACCATTTGCAATAACAAAACCCAATTAGCAGGCTAATTCTCCATTAGCAGGCTAATTGCCCTATTATTAATAATCCATTTATTAATCTAATTGACATTCATATTAAGCACATAATATATTTCATTTTCATATTAAGGAAGCAGAATTTCATAATTGAAATACATCAGAGTACAACATGATATAGCTTCAGCACTCTGCTACCCCATTACACAACTGCACCGGCACCAAGTTTCACATGCAACATGTAGAACATTTCGAAATTAGCATCATAGAAAGTATATAGACAGATGCATCTCATATGGAAAACTGCCGAAGCGGAAGGCGAATATTGAGCCTTCATTCATGTTGAAGGTCTTTGGAACTTTAGGCCAGTGCCTGTGGATGATTGACCGTCCATCCTTCATCCTCTTCAGGAACACTACAATATTGAACCGTGGGTTGTATGAAAACCTTTGACGCCTCCTGACCATAGAGGTGGTTTGAGAGGTAATCATCAGTGAACTGCTTTGGAAAGGCCTAAAAACAAGGACGTGCATAAATATCTTCTCTATATTGGAAATGGGGCAAAGGAATAAAAAAAAGGAAAGGTATAATAGTTAGTACCATCTTGTAGTGAACTGATGTCTTCTTCATTGTGCAGACAAAGATCTTGTTGTTTTTTGTCGCCAATTTCTTTATCCTAACAATCTTTCTGAGTTTCTTGATTTGATTGATATTCATGGACAACTCATTTCCCCATATGCAAAAAGGGTCGAACAGTGGGTCAAAACCTCTGACAGCAGGATCTACATGTACACCACCAAATTGTTAAAAACCTAAATATTAGGATGGTTCCTGCAATTGCACAATAATGTGCTATTAGACAATGAACCATGCACGTGCCAACCTCTATTGTAAACATCAGTGCTTCCCATTGTTTCCCTTCAACACATATACGGTAGTTAGTCATCAGGTTAAGTAAGGGTTCGCATGCTATCAGTAAAATATGTTGATGAGAAATAAGCACATTGAGGATTCATCAGATTAATTCAAGCCACATGGAAAACCCATTTATCCAAACCAAGCATGATTAAGAACTAGGAAATATAGCACTTGTATATGTTTCTCATGTATTAAGTGCAACCAAATCCAATTTATTCCTTACATGCACAACAATACAAAATTCTACCCACGACAATTGAACACCGCATTACAGAATTGAACCAAGCAGTTAACTAAACACCACAACAAATGAACCAAACATTAACTGAGCACCACATTGCATAATATAACATACTCCTAATAGAAGATCAGACAGTTAACCAAACAGTTAACTGCATCCAATTGTAGCAACTGTATTTGTTTCTCATATATTTACTACAACCAAATTCAACTTATTCCTCACATGGTATACAATAACAGAATGCACCCACAACTATTGAACATCGCATTGCAGAATTGAACCAAACAGTTAACTAAACACCACAACACAAATGAACCAAATGTTAACTGAGCACCACATTGCACAATGTATAACCAAACCAAGCATGCTTGACAACTTGCAAATATAGCAATTATATTCGTTTCTCATGTATTTTGTAAAGACAAATTCGATTTATTTCTCACATGGTAGACAATACAAAATTGTAGCCTGAAGAATTGAACATCACATTTGCAGAATTGAACCAAACAGTTAACTAAAGACGGCAACTAATTAACAAAACAGTTAATAAGTGAGCACCACACTGCACGACATATATAACATATACACTAGAGAAACAGATTGCATGGTAAAATTAGATAGCACAATTCACTAGAATTTGTGAAGGAAAGGCAGGAGTAGCACACGCAACGAGTAAACCGAGCATGTTTAACCGGCGTAGCTAGCAAATGAAGGAAATATGCCCTAGAGGCAATAATAAAGTTATTATTTATTTCCTTATTTCATGATAAATGTTTATTATTCATGCTAGAATTGTATTAACCGGAAACATAATACATGTGTGAATACATAGACAAACAGAGTGTCACTAGTATGCCTCTACTTGACTAGCTCGTTGATCAAAGATGGTTATGTTTCCTAACCATAGACATGAGTTGTCATTTGATAAACGGGATCACATCATTAGTTGAATGATCTGATTGACATGACCCATTCCATTAGCTTAGCACCCGATCGTTTAGTATGTTGCTATTGCTTTCTTCATGACTTACACATGTTCCTATGACTATGAGATTATGCAACTCCCGTTTGCCGGAGGAACACTTTGTGTGCTACCAAACGTCACAACGTAAATGGGTGATTATAAAGGAGCTCTACAGGTGTCTCCAATGGTAGATGTTGGGTTGGCATAGATCGAGATTAGGATTTGTCACTCCGATTGTCGAAGAGGTATCTCTGGGCCCTCTCGGTAATGCACATCACTATAAGCCTTGCAAATAATGTAACTAATGAGTTAGTTGCGTGATGATGCATTACGGAACGAGTAAAGAGACTTGCCGGTAATGAGATTGAACTAGGTATTGAGACACCAACAATCGAATCTCGGACAAGTAACGTACCGATGACAAAGGGAACAACGTATATTGTTATGCGGTTCGGCTGATAAAGATCTTCGTAGAATATGTAGGAGCCAATATGGGCATCCAGGTTCCGCTATTGGTTATTGCACTTCAAGTCTTCTGGGTTTCTTTCCTTCCAAAAATGAGTTCCATTAAGTTTCAGGTCAATTGGACTCCGTTTGATTTTCCTTTTCTTCGACACCCTAAAACAAGGTAAAAACAGAAACTGGAACTGGGCTCTGGGTTAATAGGTTAGTCCCAAAAATGATATAAAAGTGTATAATAAAGCCCATAAACATCCAAAACAGTAGATAATATAGCATGAAGCAATCAAAAATTATAGATACGTTGGAGACGTATCAGTTATTGACCAGAGAAGTGTCTCGGTCATGTCTACATAGTTCTCGAACCCGTAGGGTCCACATGCTTAACGTTCGTTGACGATATAGTATTTATGAGTTATGTATGTTGGTAACCGAATGTTGTTCGGAGTTCCGGATAAGATCACGGATATGACGAGGAACTCTGGAATGGTCCGGAGATAAAGTTTGATATATGGGATAATAGTGTTTGGTCTCCGGAAGGGTTTCGGAATTCACCGAAAGGGGTTCCCGATGTTTCCCGAAATGTTTGGGTACGAGAACACTTTATTTGGGCCAAAGGGGAAAGACCACAAGGTTTTTGGAAAGCACAAAAGGAATTTTTGCAGAGTCCAGAGGCCAGACGCCAGGGTCCCTGGCGTCTGGGTCCAAACGCTGTAAACCCTGGCGTCTGGCCCTGGAGTCCGAGAAGGACTCTTGCCTTTCGGGTGAAATCGACTTTGTGGAGGCTTTTACTCCAAGTTTCAACCCCAAGGCTCAACATATAAATAGAGGGGTAGGGCTAGCACCCAAGACACATCAAGAAACACCAAGCCGTGTGCCAGCAACCCCGTCCCCTCTAGTTTATCCTCTGTAATAGTTTTCATAGTGCTTAGGCGAAGCCCTGCGGAGATTGTTCTTCACCAACACCGTCACTACGTCGTCGTGCTGCCGGAACTCATCTACTACTTCGCCCCTCTTGCTGGATCGAGAAGGCGAGGACGTCATCGAGCTGAACGTGTACTGAACGCGGAGGTGCCGTACGTTCGTTACTTGATCGGGACGAATCGTGAAGGTGTACGACTACATCAAATGCGTTGATAAACGCTTCTCTTTCTGTCTACGAGGGTACGTATACATACTCCCCCCTCTCGTTGCTATGCATCACCATGATCTTGCGTGTGCGTAAGATTTTTTTTTGAAATTACTACGTTCCCCAACAGTGGTATCAGAGCCAGGTTCATGCGTAGATGTTATATGCACGAGTAGAACACAAGTGAGTTGTGGGCGATACAAGTCATACTGCTTACCAGCATGCCATACTTTGGTTCGGCGGTATTGTTGGATGAAGCGGCCCGGACCGACATTACGCGTACGCTTACGGGAGACTGGTTCTATCGATGTGCTTTAGTTGAACCAAGTGTGACTACGCCCGGTCCTTGTTGAAGGTTAAAACATCACTAACTTGACGAAATATTGTTGTGGTTTTGATGCGTAGGTAAGAACGGTTCTTGCTCAGCCGTAGCAGCCATGTAAAACTTGCAACAACAAAGTAGAGGGCGTCTAACTTGTTTTTGCAGGGCATGTTGTGATGTGATATGGTCAAGGCATGATGCTATATTTTATTGTATGAGATGATCATGTTTTGTAACAGAGTTATCGGCAACTGGCAGGAGCCATATGGTTGTCGCTTTATTGTATGCAATGCAATCGCCATGTAATTGCTTTACTTTATCACTAAGCGGTAGCGATAGTCGTAGAAACAATAGTTGGCGAGACGACAACGATGCTACGATGGAGATCAAGGTGTCGCGCCGGTGACGATGGTGATCATGACGGTGCTTTGGAGATGGAGATCACAGGCACAAGATGATGATGGCCATATCATATCACTTATATTGATTGCATGCGATGTTTATCCTTTATGCATCTTATTCTGCTTGATTGATGGTAGCATTATAAGATGATCTCTCACTAAATTTCAAGGTACAAGTGTTCTCCTTGAGTATGCACCGTTGCCAAAGTTCGTCGTGCCGAGACACCACGTGATGATCGGGTGTGATAAGCTCTATGTTCACATACAACGGGTGCAAGCCAGTTTTGCACACGCAGAAATACTCGGGTTAAACTTGACGAGCCTAGCATATGCATATATGGCGTCGGAACATTGAGACCGAAAGGTCGAGCGTGAATCATATAGTAGATATGATCAACATAGTGATGTTCACCATTGAAAACTACTCCATTTCACGTGATGATCGGTCATGGTTTAGTTGATTTGGATCACGTAATCACTTAGATGATTAGATGGATGTCTATCTAAGTGGGAGTTCTTAAATATGATTAATTGAACTTTAATTTATCATGAACTTAGTACCTGATAGTATTTTGCTTGTCTATGTTCTTGTAGATAGATGGCACGTGCTGTTGTTCCGTTGAATCTTAATGCGTTCCTTGAGAAAGAAAAGTTGAAAGATGATGGTAGCAATTACACGGACTGGGTCCGTAACTTCAGGATTATCATCATTGCTGCATAGAGGAATTACGTCCTGGAAGCACCGCTAGGTGCCAAACCCGCTACAGGAGCAACGCCAGATGTTATGAACGTCTGGCAGACCAAAGCTGATGACTACTCGATAGTTCAGTATGCCATGCTTTACGGCTTAGAACCGGGACTTCAACGACGTTTTGAATGTCATGGAGCATACGAGATGTTCTAGGAGTTGAAGTTAATATTTCAAGAAAATGCCCAGATTGAGAGATATGAAGTCTCCAATAAGTTCTACAGCTGCAAGATGGAGGAGAATAGTTCCGTCAGTGAACATATACTCAAAATGTCTGGGTACCATAACCACTTGACTCAACTGGGAGTTAATCTTCCTATTGATAGTGTCATTGACAGAGTTCTTCAATCACTGCCACCAAGCTACAAGAGCTTCATAATGAACTATAATATGCAAGGGATGGATAAGATGATTCCCGATCTCTTCGCAATGCTAAAAGCTACGGAGGTAGAAATCAAGAAGGAGCATCAAGTGTTGATGGTCAACAAGACCACCAGTTTCAAGAAAAAAGGTAAAGGGAAGAAGAAAGGGAACTTCAAGAAGAACGGCAAACAAGTTGCTGCTCAAGAGAAGAAACCCAAGTCTGGACCTAAGCCTGAGATTGAGTGCTTCTACCGCAAAGGGACTAGTCACTGGAAGTGGAACTGACCCAAGTATGTGGCGGATAAGAAGGATGGCAAGGTTAACAAAGGTATATGTGATATACATGTTATTGATGTGTACCTTACTAAAGCTCGCAGTAGCACCTGGGTATTTGATACTTGTTCTATTGCTAATATTTGCAACTTGAAACAGGGACTACGGATTAAGCGAAGATTGGCTAAGGACGAGGTGATGATGCACGTGGGAAATGGTTCCAAAGCCGATGTGATCGCCGTCGGCACACTACCTCTACATCTACCTTCGGGATTAGTATTAGACCTGAATAATTGTTATTTGGTGCTAGCGTTGAGCATGAACATTATATCTGGATCTTGTTTGGTGCGAGATGGTTATTCATTTAAATCAGAGAATAATGGTTGTTCTATTTATATGATTAATATCTTTTATGGTCATGCACCCTTGAAGAGTGGTCTATTTTTAATGAATCTCGATAGTAGTGATACACATATTCATAATATTGAAGCTAAAAGATGCAGAGTTGATAATGATAGTGCAACTTATTTGTGGCACTGTCGTTCAGGTCATATTGGTGTAAAGCGCATGAAGAAACTCCATTCTGATGGACTTTTGGAATCACTTGATTATGAATCACTTGGTAGTTGTGAACCGTGCCTCATGGGCATGATGACTAAAACGCCGTTCTTCGGAACTATGGAGCGAGCAATAGATTTGTTGGAAATCATACATACTGATGTATGTGGTCCGATGAATATTGAGGCTCGTGGCGGGTATCGTTATTTTCTCACCTTCACAGATGATTTGAGCAGATATGGGTATATCTACTTGATGAAACATAAGTCTGAAACATTTGAAAAGTTCAAAGAATTTCAGAGTGAAGTGGAAAATCATCGTAACAAGAAAATAAAGTTTCTACAATCTGATCGTGGAGAAGAATATTTGAGTTATGAGTATGGTCTTCATTTGAAACAATGCAAAATAGTTTCGCAACTCACGCCACCCGGAACACCACAGCGTAATGGTGTGTCTGAACGTCGTAATCGTACTTCACTAGATATGGTGCGATCTATGATGTCTCTTACTGATTTACCGCTATCGTTTTGGGGTTACACTTTAGAGACAACTGCATTCACGTTAAATAGGGCACCATCTAAATCCGTTGAGATGGCGCCTTATGAACTATGGTTTGGCAGGAAACCAAAGTTTCCGTTTCTTAAAGTTTGGGGCTGCGATGCTTATGTGAAAAAGCTTCAACCTGATAAGCTCGAACCCAAATCAGAGAAATGTGTCTTCATATGATACCCAAAGGAGACTGTTGGGTACACCTTCTATCACAGATCCGAAGGCAAGACATTTGTTGCTAAGAATGGATCCTTTCTAGAGAGGGAGTTTCTCTCGAAAGAAGTGAGTGGGAGGAAAGTAGAACTTGATGAGGTAACTGTACCTGCTCCCTTATTGGAAAGTAGTCCATCATAGAAATCGGTTCCTGTGACACCTACACCAATTAGTGAGGAAGCCAATGATGATGAGCATGAAACTTCAGATCAAGTTGCTACCGAACCTCGTATGTCAACCAGAGTAAGATCCGCACTAGAGTGGTACGGTAATCCTGTTCTGGAGGTCATGTTACTTGACCATGATGAATCTACGAACTATGAGGAAGCGATGATGAGCCCAGGTTCCGCAAAATGGCTTGAGGCCATGAAATCTGAGATGGGATCCATGTATGAGAACAAAGTGTGGACTTTGGTTGACTTGCCCGATGATCGGCAAGCCATCGAGAATAAATGGATCTTCAAGAAGAAGACTGACGCCGACGGTAACGTTACTGTCTACAAAGCTCGACTTGTTGTGAAAGGTATTCGACAAGTTCAAGGAGTTGACTATGATGAGACCTTCTCACCCGTAGCGATGCTTAAGTCCGTCCGAATCATGTTAGCAATTGCCGCATTTTATGATTATGAAATTTGGCAAATGGATGTAAAGACTGCATTCCTGAATGGATTTCTGGAAGAAGAGTTGTATATGATGCAACCTGAAGATTTTATCGATCCAAATGGTGCTAACAAAGTGTGCAAGCTCCAGTGATCCATTTATGGACTGGTGCAAGCCTCTCGGAGTTCGAATAAATGTTTTGATAGTGTGATCAAAGCATATGGTTTTATACAGACTTTTGGATAAGCCTACATTTACAAGAAAGTGAGTGGGAGCTCTGTAGCATTTCTAATATTATATGTGGATGGCATATTATTGATTGGAAATGATATAGAATTTATGGATAGCATAAAAGGATACTTGAATAAGAGTTTTTCAATGAAAGACCTCGGTGAAGCTCCTTATATATTGGGCACCAATATCTATAGAGATAGATCAAGACACTTAATTGGACTTTCACAAAGCACATACCTTGATAAAGTTTTGAAGAAGTTCAAAATGGATCAAGCTAAGAAAGGGTTCTTGCCTGTGTTACAAGGTGTGAAGTTGATTAAGACTCAATGCCCGACCACTGCAGAAGATAGAGAGAAAATGAAAAGTGTTCCCTATGCTTCAGCCATAAGCTGTATCATGTATGCAATGCTGTGTACCAGACCTGATGTGTGCCTTGCTATTAGTTTAGCAGGGAGGTACCAAAGTAATCCAGGAGTGGATCACTGGACATCAGTCAAGAACATCCTGAAATACCTGAAAAGGACTAAGGATATGTTTCTCGTTTATGGAGGTGACAAAGAGCTCGTCGTAAATGGTTACGTCGATGCAAGATTTGACACTGATCCAGACGTTTTAAATCGCATACCTGATACATGTTTATATTGAACGGTGGAGCTGTCAGTTGGAGCAGTTCTAAACAAAGCATCATGGCGGGATCTACGTGTGAAGCGGAGTAAATAGATGCTTCGGAAGCAGCAAATGAAGGAGTCTGGATGAAGGAGTTCATATCCGATCTAGGTTTCATACCTAGTGCATCGGGTCCAATGGAAATCTTTTGTGACAATACTGGTGCATTTGCCTTGGCAAAGGAATCCAGATTTCACAAGAGAACCAAACACATCAAGAGATGCTTCAATTCCATTCATGATCAAGTCCAGGTGGGAGACATAGAGATTCGCAAGATACATACGGATCTGAATGTTGCATACCCATTGACTAGGCACCTCTCACGAGCAAAACATGATCAGCACCAAGGCTCCATGGGTGTTAGAGCCATTACTGTGTAATCTAGATTATTGACTCTAGTGCAAGTGAGAGACTGAAGGAAATATGCCCTAGAGGCAATAATGAAGTTATTATTTATTTCCTTATTTCATGATAAATGTTTATTATTCATGCTAGAATTGTATTAACCGGAAACATAATACATGTGTGAATACATAGACAAACAGAGTGTCACTAGTATGCCTCTACTTAACTAGCTCGTTGATCAAAGATGGTCATGTTTCCTAACCATAGACATGAGTTGTCATTTGATAAACGGGATCACATCATTAGGAGAATGATGTGATTGACTTGACCCATTCAGTTAGCTTAGCACTTGAACATTTTAGTTTACTGCTATTGCTTTCTTCATGACTTATACATGTTCCTATGACTATGAGATTATGCAACTCCTGATTACCGGAGGAACCCTTTGTGTTCTACCAAATGTCACAACGTAACCGGGTGATTATAAAGGTGCTCTACAGGTGACTCCGATGGTATGTGTTTAGTTGGCATAGATCGAGATTAAGATTTGTCACTCTGATTGTCGGAGAGGTATCTCTGGGCCATCTCTGCAATGCACATCACTATAAGCCTTGCAAGCAATGTAACTAATGAGTTAGTTGCCTGATGATGCATTACAGAACGAGTAAAGAGACTTGCCAGTAACGAGATTGAACTAGGTATTGAGATACCGACGGTCGAATCTCGGGCACGTAACATACCGATGACAAAGGGAACAACGTATATTGTTATGCGGTTCGACCGATAAAGATCTTCGTAGAATATGTAGGAGCCAATATGGGCATCCAGGTTCTGCTATTGGTTATTGACCAGAGAAGTGTCTCGGTCATGTCTACATAGTTCTCGAACCTGTAGGGTCTGCACGCTTAACGTTCGTTGACGATATAATATTTATGAGTTATCTATGTTGGTAACCGAATGTTGTTCGGAGTTCCGGATAAGACCACGGAAATGACGAGGAACTCCGGAATGGTTCGGATATAAAGGTTGATATGTGGGATAATAGTGTTTGGTCTCCGGAAGGGTTCCGGAATTCATCGGAAGGGGTTCCGGATGTTTCCCGAAATGTTTGGGTACGAGAACACTTTATTTGGGCCAAAGGGGAAAGCCCACAAGGTTTTTGGAAAGCGCAAAAGGAAGTTTTGCGGAGTCCAGAGGCTAGACGCCAGGGTCCCTGGCGTCTAGGTCCAGACGCCGGAAACCCTGACGTCTGGCCCTGGAGTCTGAGAAGGACTCTTGCCTTTCGGGTGAAACCGACTTTGTGGAGGCTTTTACTCCAAGTTTCGACCCCAAGGCTCAACATATAAATAGAGGGGTAGGGCTAGCACCCAGGACACATCAAGAGACACCAAGCCGTGTGCCGCAACCCCGTCCCCTCTAGTTTATCCTCCACAATAGTTTTTTGTAGTGCTTAGGCGAAGCCCTGCGGAGATTGTTCTTCACCAACACCGTCACTACGCCATCGTGCTGCCGGAAATCATCTACTATTTCGCCCCTCTTGCTGGATCGATAAGGAGAGGATGTCATCGAGCTGAACGTTTGTTGAACGCGAAGGCGCCATACGTTCGGTACTTGATCGGGACGGATCATGAAGGTGTACGACTACATCAACCGCGTTGATAAACGCTTCCGCTTTCGGTCTACGAGGGTATGTAGACATACTCTCCCCTCTCGTTGCTATGCATAACCATGATATTGCATGTGCGTAGGATTTTTTTGAAATTACTAAGTTCCCCAATAGCAAATGGCAAGGTGCTCCTACAAGATCTGGTGGTCGACACGAATGGCAGCCATCGCGACCTCATCCGCGCGTGCGGCCGCGATTTTCTTCTTCACTGCCAAATGCTCCTTGAGATCCTGGCTATACTGCGTGCAACATGGCTTAGGGCGGCGCTTATTTGTTGGGGGGGGGGTTGGTGATTTGGGTGGAAGGTGTCACGCTCACGCCGGCGGTCGCGGCATGTGGGATTTGGAAGGAGGAGGATGATGGGGGTCGGGTGTGGATTACCTGCCTGGATAGACGAGGCCGAGCAACGTGAAGGAGGGTCACCGATGAGGAGGCGGCGCTTGATGACCCACAAGTATAGGGGATCTATCATAGTCCTTTCGATAAGTAAGAGTGTCGAACCCAACGAGGAGTAGAAGGAAATGATAAGCGGTTTCCAGCAAGGTATTCTCTGCAAGTACTGAAACAAGTGGTAACAGATAGTTTTGTGATAGGTTAATTTGTAACGAGCAACAAGTAACAAAAGTAAATAAGGTGCAGCAAGGTGGCCCAATCCTTTTTGTAGCAAAGGACAAGCCTGGACAAACTCTTATATAGAGAAAAGCGCTCCCGAGGACACATGAGAATATCGTCAAGCTAGTTTTCATCACGCTCATATGATTTGCGTTCGGTACTTTGATAATTTGGTATGTGGGTGGACCGGTTCTTGGGTACTGTCCTTACTTGGACAAGCATCCCACTTATGATTAACCTCTATTGCAAGCATCCACAACTACAAAAAAAGTATTAAGGTAAACCTAACCATAGCATGAAACATATGGATCCAAATCAGCCCCTTACGAAGCAACGCATAAACTAGGGTTTAAGCTTCTGTCACTCTAGCAACCCATCATCTACTTATTACTTCCCAATGCCTTACTCTAGGCCCAAATAATGGTGAAGTGTCATGTAGTCGACGTTCACATAACACCACTAGAGGAGAGACAACATACATCTCATCAAAATATCGAACGAATACCAAATTCACATGACTACTAATAGCAAGACTTGTCCCATGTCCTCAGGAAAAAACGTAAATACTCAAAAAGCATAAACATGTTCATAATCAGAGGGTATTAATATGCATATAGGATCTGAACATATGATCTTCCACCAAACAAACCAACTGGCATCAACTACAAGGAGTAATTAACACTACTAGCAACCTACTAGCACCAATCCCGGACTTGGAGACAAGAATTGGATACAAGAGATGAACTAGGGTTTTGAGAGGAGATGGTGCTGATGAAGATGTTGATGGAGATTGCCCTCTCCCGATGAGAGGAGCGTTGGTGATGACGATGGCGATGATTTCCCCCTCCGCGAGGGAAGTTTCCCGGGCAGAACAGCTCTGCCGGAGCCCTAGATTGGTTCTGCCTCGTGGCGGCGGAGTTTCGTCCGAGAAGATGGCTTCTTATTTTTTTCCCATCGAAAGACTTCATATAGCAGAAGATGGCCACCAGAGGGCCACCAGGGGGCCCACGAGGTAGGGGGCGCGCCCAGGGGGTAGGGCGCACCCCCACCCTCGTGGGCAGGGTGTGGCCCCCTTGGTGAATTTCTTCCGCTGAGTATTTTTTATATATTCTGAAAATGTCTTCCGTGAAGTTTCAGGACTTTTGGAGCTGTGCAGAATAGGTCTCTAATATTTGCTCCTTTTCCAGCCCAGAATCCCAGCTGCCAGCATTCTCCCTCTTTAGGTAAACCTTGTAAAATAAGAGAGAATAGGCATAAGTATTGTGACATAATGTGTAATAATAGCCCATAATGCAATAAATATCGATATAAAAGCATGATGCAAAATGGACGTATCAACTCCCCCAAGCTTAGACCTCGCTTGTCCTCAAGCGAAAGCCGAAATCAAAAAAATATGTCCACATGTTTAGAGATAGAGGTGTTGATAAAATAAAATACGGACATGAGGGCATCATGATCATTCTTAGAACATCAACTTATGTAATTCTTGTCATATAATTTCTTATTCTAGGGTAACTATTCAATCAAAATTTCAAGTATGAATCATAAACTTTATTGACAACTAACAAACTATAATCTCAGTCATTGGAGCAATTGCAATTTATCATAACATAGGAAAGAGTCAACATATAAGAGCTTTTCAGCAAGTCCACATACTCAACTATCAAGTCTTTCACAATTGCTAACACTCACGCAATACTTATGGGTATGGAGGTTTAATCGGACACAGAGAAAGATGGGGGCTTATAGTTTTGCCTCCCAATGCTTTACCTCAAGGGTAATGTCAACAATAATAGTTCATGAAAACTCACATCCAATTAGCCATATATATCAGGATCTTTCCAACATACTGTGCTTGCCAAAGGATAAAATGTAAAAAGGAAGGGTGAAGATCACCATGACTCTTATGCAAGGTAGGAGATAAAAGTAAAAGATAGGCCCTTCGCAGAGGGAAGCAGAGGTTGTCATGCACTTTTATGGTTTGATGCACAAAATCTTAGTGCAAGAGAATGTCACTTTATATTGCCACTTGTAATATGGACCTTTATTATGCAGTCTGTCGCTTTTATTTCTTCCATATCACACGATAGTATAAAGCTTATTTTCTCCCACACTAATAAGTCATACATATTTAGAGAGCAATTTTTATTGCTTGCACCGATGACAACTTACTTAGAGGATCTTACTCAATCCATAGGTAGGTATAGTGGACTCTCATGGCAAAACTGGTTTAAGGGTATTTGGAAGCACAAGTAGTATCTCTACTTGGTGCGATGAATTTGGCTAGCATGAGGGGGAAAGGCAAGCTCAACCATGTTGGATGATCCATGACAATATAATTTACCTCAGATGTTAGAAAACATAACCCATTATGTTGTCTTCCTTGTCCAACATCAACTCTTTAGCATGTCATATTTTAATGAGTGCTCACAATCATAAAAGATGTCCAAGATAGTATATCTATATGTGGAGACCTCTCTTTCTTTATTACTTCCTATTAATTGCAATGATGACAAAACTATGTTTGTCAACTCTCAACAACTTTTATTCATCATACTTTTTCTATATGAGCTCATTACTCTCCATAAGACTCACATGATCTCTTTGTTTCTTTTTATTTCGTTCTCTTTTCTTTTATTCACTTAGGATCATGGCAAAAGAATCAAGCCCTTGACTCAACACTAATCTTTATTATATAACTCACGGACTCCATTACATAGAAGGATTATAAAGCAAAACTCACAACTAGATCATATTAAGAACTTTTATTCTACTAGATCAAGATATTACCAAAAGGATCGAACTAAGAAAAACGGTAAAGATAAAAGTGATGGTGATACGATACCAGGGCACTCCCCCAAGCTTGGCAGTTGCCAAGGGGAGTGCCCATACCCATGTGATTATGTCTCATTTGTTGGTGAAGAAGGTGGACTTGTTGATGATGGATAGTCGCACATCGAGCGTAGGAGGTCTTCTAACTTGCGGTTAATGCCCTTGAGTGCGATGATATGCTCCTTCAAAAAAATATTTTCACGTGTGAGATACTTATTTTGTATACGAGCTAACTCAATCATCTTGAAAGCTTCGATCTTTGTTGGGGTAAGAAGATTGTGATCAAGTTGAAGGGTGTCTTTTGTTGCCGGAACTTGGTCCTCCATGGCCTTGTTGATCCCTTCATCCTTGTTGATCTCCATGGGTTCTTCTCTCTTCAGCTCTATCTTCATTAGCCAAGCATCGTTGCTCTCATGGTTGGAGGAGGAGGGAGACGACATAGTGCCTGGCCTTGACCACCATGACATAAAACAGCTCGAAACAAAGACATAAGATAATTGTGTGGTACGGGAGTCAAAACCTCCGAGAGATTATATAATGAATTTTTACCGACCAAAATACGTGTCGTGTAAGAAAACCGAGTCCGGAAAGCGCACGAGGTGCCCACGAGGTAGGGGGCATGCCCATGGGGGTATGGCGCGCCCAGGGGGGTAGGGCGCGCCTTCCACCCTCGTGTCCTTCCCGGACTGCTTCTTATTTTTCTATTTTTCTAAATATTCCAAAACGGAGAAATATTGCCTTAAAAACTGTATTGGAGTCGGTTTACTTACCGTACCACATACCTATTCCTTTCCGGTGTCTGGAACGTTTCGGAAAGTGTCCCTTATGTATTCCTCCGGGGTTACGGTTTCAATAACATTGGTTTCAACATTTATGGGATTACCTGAGATATAATGTTTGATTCTTTGACCGTTCACCACCTTCGGATTTGTGCCTTCGAAGTTGTTGATTTTTATGGCACCGGAATGATAGATCTCCTCCATAACGTAAGGACCTTCCCACTTAGAGAGAAGTTTTCCTGCAAAAAATCTTAAACGAGAGTTGTATAACAATACATAGTCACCTACATTAAACTCACGCTTTTGTATCCTTTTATCATGCCATCTTTTAACTTTTTCTTTAAACAACTTGGCATTTTCATAGGCTTGGGTTCTCCATTCATCGAGTGAGCTAATATCAAATAACCTCTTCTCACCGGCAAGTTTAAAATCATAATTGAGCTCTTTAATAACCCAATATGCCTTGTGTTCTAGTTCGAGAGGTAAGTGACATGCTTTTCCATAAACCATTTTATACGGAGACATACCCATAGGATTTTTATATGCAGTTCTATAGGCCCATAATGCATCATCAAGTTTCTTGGACCAATTCTTTCTAGATCTATTAACAGTCTTTTGCAAAATTAATTTGAGCTCTCTATTACTCAATTCTACTTGACCACTAGACTGTGGGTGATAAGGAGATGCAATTATATGATTAACATCATATTTAGCAAGCATTTTATGGAAAGCACCATGAATAAAATGTGAACCACCACCAGTCATTAAATATCTAGGGACTCCAAATCTTGGAAAAATATCTTCTTTAAGCATTTTATTAGAAGTGTTATGATCATCACTACTAGTTGGAATAGCTTCTACCCACTTAGTAACGTAATCAACAGCAACTAAAATATGTGTATATCCATTAGAGGAAGGAAAAGGTCCCATATAGTCAAAGCCCCAAACATCAAATGGTTCAATAACAAGTGAATAGTACATAGGCATTTCTTGACGTCTACTAATATTACCAATTCTTTGACATTCATCACAAGATAATACAAACTTACGGGCATCCTTGAAGAGAGTAGGCCAATAAAAACCAGATTGCAATACCTTATGTGCAGTTCTATCTCCAGCATGGTGTCCTCCATAAGCTTCGAAGTGACACTTGTGTAGGATCTATTCCTGTTCATGCTCAGGTACACAACGTCTAATAACACCATCTACTCCTTCTTTATAAAGATGTGGGTCATCCCAAAAGTAATGCCTCAAACCATAGAAGAACTTTTTCTTTTGCTGGTATGTGAAACTAGGTGGTATAAACTTAGCAACAATGTAATTAGCATAATCAGCATACCATGGAGCAGTATGAGAGGCATTTATGACATTTAATTACTCATCAGGAAAGCTATCATCAATAGGAAGTGGGTCATCAAGCACATTTGCTAACCTAGACAAGTTGTCTGCAATGGGGTTCTCAATTCCCTTTCTATCAACAATATGTAAGTCAAATTCTTGTAGCAAGAGAACCCATCTAATAAGTCTAGGTTTAGCATCTTTCTTTTCCATAAGATATTTAATAGCAGCATGATCAGTGTGAATAGTTACTTTAGATTCAACAATATAAGGTCTGAACTTATCACAAGCAAATACAACTGCTAAAAATTCTTTTTCAGTAGTAGCATAATTTCTTTGAGCATTGTCTAGGGTCTTACTAGCATATTGAATAACATTTAATTTCTTATTAACTCTTTGCCCTAGAACAGCACCTACAGCATAATTACTGGCGTCACACATAATTTCAGAGGGTAAATTCCAATCAGGTGGCTGAATGATAGGTGCAGAGATCAATGCTTTCTTAAGTATTTCAAATGCTTCTACACAATCATTATCAAAAACAAATGGTATATTTTTTTAATAAATTAGTCAGGGGCCGAGAAATTTTTGAGAAGTCCTTAATGAACCTCCTATAAAATCCGGCGTGACCAAGGAAACTTCTTATACCTTTGATGTCCTTGGGACATGGCATCTTTTCAATAGCATCAACCTTGGCTTCATCAACCTCAATACCTCTTTCAGAAACTTTATTCCCCAAGACAATACCTTCATTAACCATAAAGTGGCACTTTTCCCAATTCAAGACAAGATTAGTTTCTTCACATCTCTGCAAAACTCGATCAAGGTTGCTCAAGCAATCATCAAAAGAAGATCCATAGACAGAGAAATCATCCATGAAAACCTCACAAATCTTTTCACAAAAGTCAGAGAATATAACCATCATGCATCTTTTAAAGGTAGCAGGTGCATTACATAGACCAAAAGGCATAAGTCTATAAGCAAAAGTACCAAAAGGGCAAGTAAAAGTAGTCTTTGATTGATCTTTGGCTGGCACAGGTATTTGAGAGAAACCAGAATAACCATCTAGAAAGCAAAAATGTGTATGTTTGGATAGTGTTTCTAGCATTTGATCGATAAAAGGTAAGGGGTAATGATCCTTTTTAGTTGCCTTATTTAATTTGCGGAAATCCATTACCATCCTGTAACCTGTAATAATTCTTTGAGGAATCAATTCATCTTTATCATTAGGAACAACAGTAATACCTCCCTTCTTAGGGACACAATGGACAGGACTTACCCACTGACTATCAGCAACGGGATAGATTATACCTGCCTCAAGGAGCTTTAGTATTTCCTTTCTTACCACTTCTTTCATTTTAGGATTCAGCCATCGTTGATGATCACGAACTGGTTAAGTATCTTCTTCCAAATTAATTTTATGTTGACATAGAGTGGGACTAATGCCCTTAAGATCATCAAGAGTATACCAATAGGAGCACAGTGCTTCTTCAGAGTTTTCAATAATCTCTCCTCCTCATGCTCTGAAAGGTTAGCACTAATAATAACATGATATATCTTTTTCTCATCAAGATAAGCATATTTAAGAGTATCAGGTAACGGTTTAAGCTCAAACACGGGATCACCCTTGGGTGGAGGAGGATCCCCTAGGATTTCAACAGGAAAATTGTGTTTCAGAATAGGTTCCTATTTAAAGAATACTTCATGTATTTCCCTTCTTTCATTCATAAACATGTCATTTTCATGGTCCAGCAAATATTGTTCTAAAGGATCACTAGGAGGTACGGCAATAGAAGCAAGACCAATAATTTCATCCTTACTAGGTAATTCTTCTTCACGGTGTTGTCTACTAAATTTAGAGAAATTAAATTCATGAGTCATATCATCTAGACCGATAGTAACAACATCCCTTTTGCAATCTATGGTAGCATTAACAGTGTTTAAGAAGGGTCTACCAAATATAATTGGACAAAAGCTATCTTGTGGGGAACCAAGAACAAGAAAATCAGCAGGATATTTAGTTTTCCCACAAAAGACTTCAACATCTCTAACAATTCCCATTGGTGAAATAGTATCTCTATTGGCAAGTTTAATTGTGACATCAATATCTTCTATCTCAGCAGGTGCAATATCATGCATAATTTCTTTGTATAAGGAATAAGGTATTGCGCTAGCACTAGCACCCATATCACATAAGCCATGATAACAATGATCTCCTATTTTAACAGACATAACAGGCATGCCTACCACCGGTCTGTTTTTATCTTTACCACAAGGTTTAGCAATTCTAGCAGTCTCATCAAGGAAATGAATAACATGCCCATCAATATTATCAGACAAGAGATCTTTAACAGTAGCAATATTAGGTTCAACTTTAATTTGCTCATGAGGTGTATAAGTTTTAATATTGCTTTTACGAACCACAGTTGAAGCTTTAGCATGATCCTTTATCCTAACAGGAAAAGGTGGTTTCTCAGCATAAGAAGTAGGAACAATACGATCATTATAAGTGACAATCTTTTATCCAACTTTAATAGGTGCAGCTACTTTTACTTCTATGGGAGGATGATATTTAAACCACTTCTCCTTGGGGAGATCAACATAAGTAGCAAAAGATTCACAGAAAGAAGCTACTATCTCAGAGTCAAGTCCATATTTAGTGCTACATTTACGGAAAACATCGGTATCCATAAAAGATTTAACACAATCAAAACTAGGTGTCATACCTGACTCCTTACCTTTGTCGAGGTCCCAATCTTCAGAGTTGCATTTAATTCTTTCCAATAAATCTCATTTGAATTCAATAGTCTTCATCATAAAAGAGCCAGCACAAGAAGTATCAAGCATGGTGCGATTGCTATCAGAAAGCCGAGCATAAAATTTTTGAATAATCATTTCTCTTGAGAGCTCATGATTGGGGCATGAATATAACATTGATTTAAGCCTCCCCCAAGCTTGAGCGATGCTTTATCCTTCGCGAGGCCAAAAATTATATATATAATTGTGATCATGATGAACAAGATGCATAGGATAAAACTTCTGATGAAATTCCAATTTCAATCGTTTTTAATTCCAAGACCCCATATCATCACATAGCCTATACCATGTCGATGCATCTCCCTTAAAAGATAAAGGTAAGACCTTCTTCTTAACAACATATCCGGGTACACTTGCAAGCTTAAATAATCCACAAACTTCATCCACATATATTAGATGCTCATCAAGATGTTTTGTTCCATCTCCTAAAAAGGGATTAGCTAGCAGTTTTTCTATCATACCCGAAGGAATTACAAAGCAGACATTTTCACTTTCAGTAGGTTCAGTTGGTTGAGGAGCAACTCTTTGCTCTACTGGTCGGGGTGAAGATACCCCGAACAAGCCCCTCAGAGGATTACTTTCCATAGTAACAAGTGACAGTAAATTTTAGCACACTATATAAATTTTTCCTTACCAAATTCCACCCACCAAAGGCGCTTCACTCCCCGGCAACGGCGCCAGAAAAGAGTCTTGATGACCCACAAGTATAGAGGATCTATCATAGTCCTTTCGATAAGTAAGAGTGTCGAACCCAATGAGGAGTAGAAGGAAATGATAAGCGGTTTCCAGCAAGGTATTCTCTACAAGTACTGAAACAAGTGGTAACAGATAGTTTTGTGATAGGATAATTTGTAACGAGCAACAAGTAACAAAAGTAAATAAAGTGCAGCAAGGTGGCCCAATCCTTTTTGTAGCAAAGGACAAGCTTGGACAAACTGTTATATGATGTAAAGCGCTCCCGAGGACACATGGGAATATCGTCAAGCTAGTTTTCATCACGTTCATATGATTCGCGTTCGGTACTTTGATAATTTGGTATGTGGGTGGACCGGTGCTTGGGTGCTTCCCTTACTTGGACAAGCATCCCACTTATGATTAACCTCTATTGCAAGCATCCACAACTACAACAAAAGTATTAAGGTAAACCTAACCATAACATGAAACATATGGATCCAAATCAGCCCCTTATGAAGCAACGCATAAACTAGGGTTTAAGCTTCTGTTACTCTAGCAACCCATCATATACTTATTACTTCCCAATGCCTTGATAAAGTTTTGAAGAAGTTCAAAATGGATCAAGCTAAGAAAGGGTTCTTGCCTGTGTTACAAGGTGTGAAGTTGAGTAAGACTCAATGCCCGACCACTGCAGAAGATAGAGAGAAAATGAAAAGTGTTCCCTATGCTTCAGCCATAAGCTGTATCATGTATGCAATGCTGTGTACCAGACCTGATGTGTGCCTTGCTATTAGTTTAGCAGGGAGGTACCAAAGTAATCCAGGAGTGGATCACTGGACATCAGTCAAGAACATCCTGAAATACCTGAAAAGGACTAAGGATATGTTTCTCGTTTATGGAGGTGACAAAGAGCTCGTCGTAAATGGTTACGTCGATGCAAGATTTGACACTGATCCAGACGTTCTAAATCACATACCTGATACATGTTTATATTGAATGGTGGAGCTGTCAGTTGGAGCAGTTCTAAACAAAGCATCATGGTGGGATCTACGTGTGAAGTGGAGTAAATAGATGCTTCGGAAGCAGCAAATGAAGGAGTCTGGATGAAGGAGTTCATATCCGATCTAGGTTTCATACCTAGTGCATCGGGTCCAATGGAAATCTTTTGTGACAATACTGGTGCATTTGCCTTGGCAAAGGAATCCAGATTTCACAAGAGAACCAAACACATCAAGAGATGCTTCAATTCCATTCGTGATCAAGTCTAGGTGGGAGACATAGAGATTTTCAAGATACATACGGATCTGAATGTTGCATACCCATTGACTAGGCACCTCTCACGAGCAAAACATGATCAGCACCAAGGCTCCATGGGTGTTAGAACCATTACTGTGTAATCTAGATTATTGACTCTAGTGCAAGTGAGAGACTGAAGGAAATATGCCCTAGAGGCAATAATGAAGTTATTATTTATTTCCTTATTTCATGATAAATGTTTATTATTCATGCTAGAATTGTATTAACCGGAAACATAATACATGTGTGAATACATAGACAAACAGAGTGTCACTAGTATGCCTCTACTTAAATAGCTCGTTGATCAAAGATGGTCATGTTTCCTAACCATAGACATGAGTAGTCATTTGATAAACGGGATCACATCATTAGGAGAATGATGTGATTGACTTGACCCATTCAGTTAGCTTAGCACTTGATCATTTTAGTTTACTGCTATTGCTTTCTTCATGACTTATACATGTTCCTATGACTATGAGATTATGCAACTCCCGATTACCGGAGGAACACTTTGTGTTCTACCAAACGTCACAACGTAACCGGGTGATTATAAAGGTGCTCTACAGGTGACTCCGATGGTACGTGTTTAGTTGGCATAGATCGAGATTAAGATTTTTCACTCTGATTGTCGGAGAGGTATCTCTGGGCCATCTCTGCAATGCACATCACTATAAGCCTTGCAAGCAATGTAACTAATGAGTTAGTTGCCTGATGATGCATTACAGAACGAGTAAAGAGACTTGCCAGTAACGAGATTGAACTAGGTATTGAGATACCGACGGTCGAATCTCGGGCACGTAACATACCAATGACAAAGGGAACAACGTATATTGTTATGCGGTTCGACCGATAAAGATCTTCGTAGAATATGTAGGAGCCAATATGGGCATCCAGGTTCTGCTATTGGTTATTGACCAGAGAAGTGTCTCGGTCATGTCTACATAGTTCTCGAACCTGTAGGGTCTGCACGCTTAACGTTCATTGACGATATAATATTTATGAGTTATGTATGTTGGTAACCGAATGTTGTTCGGAGTTCCGGATAAGATCACAGAAATGACGAGGAACTCCGGAATGGTTCGGATATAAAGGTTGATATGTGGGATAATAGTGTTTGGTCTCCGAAAGGGCTCCGGAATTCACCGGAAGGGGTTCCGGATGTTTCCCGAAATGTTTGGGTACGAGAACACTTTATTTTGGCCAAAGGGGAAAGCCCACAAGGTTTTTGGAAAGCGCAAAAGGAAGTTTTGCGGAGTCCAGAGGCTAGACGCCAGGGTCCCTGGCGTCTGGGTCCAGATGCCGGAAACCCTGACGTCTGGCCCTGGAGTCTGAGAAGGACTCTTTCCTTTCGGGTGAAACCGACTTTGTGGAGGCTTTTACTCCAAGTTTCGACCCCAAGGCTCAACATATAAATAGAGGGGTAGGGCTAGCACCCAGGACACATCAAGAGACACCAAGCCATGTGCCGCAACCCCGTCCCCTCTAGTTTATCCTCCACAATAGTTTTTTGTAGTGCTTAGGCGAAGCCCTGCGGAGATTGTTCTTCACCAATACCGTCACTACGCCATCGTGCTGCCGGAAATCATCTACTATTTCGCCCCTCTTGCTGGATCGATAAGGAGAGGATGTCATCGAGCTGAACGTTTGTTGAACGCGAAGGCGCCGTACGTTCGGTACTTGATCGGGACGGATCATGAAGGTGTACGACTACATCAACCGCGTTGATAAACGCTTCCGCTTTCGGTCTACGAGGGTACGTAGACATACTCTCCCCTCTCGTTGCTATGCATAACCATGATATTGCATGTGCGTAGGATTTTTTTGAAATTACTAAGTTCCCCAATAGCAAATGGCAAGGTGCTCCTGCAAGATCTGGTGGTCGGCACGAATGGCAGCCATCGCGACCTCATCCGCGCCTGCGGCCGCGATTTGCTTCTTCGCTGCCAAATGCTCCTTGAGATCCTGGCTATACCGCGTGCAGCATGGCTTAGGGCGGCGCTTATTTGGTGGGGGGGTTGGTGATTTGGGTGGAAGGTGTCGCGCTCGCGCCGGCGGTCGGGGCATGTGGGATTTGGAAGGAGAAGGATGATGGGGGTCGGGTGTGGATTACCTGCCTGGATAGACGAGGCCGAGCAGCGTGAAGGAGGGTCACCGATGAGGAGGCGGCGCTTGATGACCCACAAGTATAGGGGATCTATCATAGTCCTTTCGATAAGTAAGAGTGTCGAACCCAACGAGGAGTAGAAGGAAATGATAAGCGGTTTCCAGCAAGGTATTCTCTGCAAGTACTGAAACAAGTGGTAACAGATAGTTTTGTGATAGGATAATTTGTAACGAGCAACAAGTAACAAAAGTAAATAAGGTGCAGCAAGGTGGCCCAATCCTTTTTGTAGCAAAGGACAAGCCTGGACAAACTCTTATATAGAGAAAAGCGCTCCCAAGGACACATGAGAATATCGTCAAGCTAGTTTTCATCACGCTCATATGATTTGCGTTCGGTACTTTGATAATTTGGTATGTGGGTGGATCGGTGCTTGGGTACTGTCCTTACTTGGACAAGCATCCCACTTATGATTAACCTCTATTGCAAGCATCCGCAACTACAACAAAAGTATTAAGGCAAACCTAACCATAGCATGAAACATATGGATCCAAATCAGCCCCTTACGAAGCAACACATAAACTAGGGTTTAAGCTTCTGTCACTCTAGCAACCCATCATCTACTTATTACTTCCCAATGCCTTCCTCTGGGCCCAAATAATGGTGAAGTGTCATGTAGTCGACGTTCACATAACACCACTAGAGGAGAGACAACATACATCTCATCAAAAGATCGAACGAATACCAAATTCACATGACTACTAATAGCAAGACTTCTCCCATGTCCTCAGGAACAAACGTAACTACTCACAAAGCATAAACATGTTCATAATCAAAGGGGTATTACTATGCATATAGGATATGAACATATGATCTTCCACCAAATAAACCAACTAGCATCAACTACAACGAGTAATTAACACTACTAGCAACCTACTAGCACCAATCCCGGACTTGGAGACGAGAATTGGATACAAGAGATGAACTACGGTTTTGAGAGGAGATGGTGCTGATGAAGATGTTGATGGAGATCGCCCTCTCCCAATGAGAGGAGCATTGGTGATGATGATGGCGATGATTTCCCCCTCCGCGAGGGAAGTTTCCCCGGCAGAACAGCTCTGCCGGAGCCCAAGATTGGTTCTGCCAAGGTTCCGCCTCGTGGCGGCAGAGTTTCGTCCGAGAAGATGGCTTCTTATTTTTTTTCCCATCGAAAGACTTCATATAGCGGAAGATGGCCACCAGAGGGCCACCAGGGGCCCATGATGTAGGGGGGCGCGCCCAGGGGGTAGGGCGCGCCCCCACCCTCGTGGGCAGGGTGTGGCCCCCCTGGTGAATTTCTTCCATTGAGTATTTTTTATATATTCTGAAAACATCTTCCGTGAAGTTTCAGGACTTTTGGAGCTGTGCAGAATAGGTATCTAATATTTGCTCCTTTTCTAGCCTAGAATCCCAGCTGCCGGCATTCGCCCTCTTTAGGTTAACCTTGTAAAATAAGAGAGACTAGGCATAAGTATTGTGACATGATGTGTAATAACAGCCGATAATGCAATAAATATCGATATAAAAGCATGATGCAAAATGGAAGTATCAGTGCTGCAACCAAGGAGTGAAGGTTTCAACTTGGAAAGGAAGGCGGAAACAGGGGAAATGTAGCTATTGATAAGGGAAGGGGGCGGGGAGGTAGATATTTTCATGGAAGCCAAAAATTTGGAATCGCTTTAGTGAAAAAACTGGCGCGCAAAGTGTCATCAGACACGGTCCCTTATTCAGAACTGTGTACGATATGTGAACATCACAAGCAATTCAGATAGCTTAACCCGTGTGTGATGAGTTTGAACGTCAAAAAATTTGGTTTGAATTTCCATGGTTACAGTGGTCATCCACGTCATTGCATAATTTGGGTAGACAAAGGAGACTACAACACACCCACACTTCTTAATCGAGCAAGTTCAGCAATTAAATAGAGCTAGCTGACCTAAACATTACTCTAACAAATTAAAGACCGGTGCTCTTAATTAAACAAAACAAAGAGTACTACTACGGCTGGTGCTCGTCGATCTCCGTCGCCGCCTCCATGTCCAGCTCACACCCAATAGTCTCCTGGGGAAGGGGCCCCATGGCATCCATCACACCATACTCGGCAAGCATCTCGCCATCCGCGTCCGCCATCTCTTTGGAAAAGGCGCCATGAGCTGGGTGTGGGCGGACGCGATCTGGGCTTGGTTGGGCTCTGTCGTCGCAAGGTATGCGGCGGAGGAACGGACAGCTGCTCGAACGTTCTCGGTGATTGCCAGCTCTTTGGCCGTGGGTTGCTGACCATTGTTGGAGAAGCTTCGTTCAATTTGTGCGGTGACCACCAGGAGCTGGGCGTGGGCGGCCTCGACATGGTTGTGGGCGGCCTCCATCATGGCTGAGGCCGCCGCTGCGGAACGAACAACTGCTGTGCCACTCTCGCCAGTTGCTATGCCCGAGGTAGATGTTGCTGCCGCCACCTGAGAAGCAACAGCGGCCGTTTGGGATGCCTTGGCCGCCCGGTCACAGATTGCGGCCGCGCTCATGCACCTTGTTAGCACGTGCAAGGCGGATGCGGCCGCGCTCTCGCCGGAGTGGGCCACTGAAGTTGCCCTCACGATGCGGGTCCACGTGCCCATCTTTCACCGGCGACGATTGAATAGTGAAACGATATTTGTGGGGCGAGCTACTGTGCTTGAGACGCCGGCTTTGGATTGTAGCCGACGCACCTTCTCGCGTAAGCCATAGGCATACTATACACCGACGATGCTCCAGGATATTTTGTGCTGCATCTTTCATGGTTGGTGATAATAAATTGTGTGTGATCTACTTGATTTTTCATCTTGATTTGAATTACATAATGGGGTCACAGCGGCAAATGGACGGTGTTTGCATTGCTAGACCTTTTATCTGGAGTGAACATGCAACTATAGGTGTGTCGTAAAAGAATTGGAATTATTCAGGGTTTGTTTGAACATTTTATACATTAAATTGGTTTTCTAGCCATTTCAGGTGCACAATTCAAAATTAAACTACATGCACATGCTTCGGTGTACCAACATGGGTTGTAAACTCATATATGTGTCCATGGGTTTATGCTTATGTCCCATGCAAGAAATGGGGATGAAATTCGAACACCACGGCACCGTGGCTCTCCGGCAAACGTCGACGTACTTGCTTTTGTAATTCTAGTAAATCCAAAATTCGTCCGAAATTCATGAAACTTGGCATGCTATCTTGGAGCGGCATCAACATGTTGTGGTAAATTTTTTGTCCCATTTGGGGTAGGTTTGGGTATAACCTTCTCATAAATCAGAGCTTCTCACAACAAGTGTGATGGTTTCGGTAGGGAATGTTTCACCTTTCTGGACGAAATGATATCCGTTGCCTCTTCTTGATTTCAAATTTTTTCCTAGTGTCAACACAGAACAACAGGAGTGTTGTGTCAATTTTCGGGATTTTTCGGGGTTCGCTTGGACATTTTTATACATTAACTAAGTTTTATATGCATTCGTGTGCATAATTCAAATTTGAACTACAAGCACATGCTCTAATGCATATAAATTAGTTGAAAATTCAAATCCGTGTCCTTTGTTTCTTGCTTAGGTCCCGTGCAAGAAATGGAAATGAATGTCAGACACCCTGCTACCATCACTCGGCCGCAAACATTGAGATACCTGGTTTTTAAATTCTACTCCCTCCGTCCCATAATATAAGAACGTTTTTGACACTAGTGTAGTGTTAAAAACGTTCTTATATTTGCGACAGAGGGAGTAGTAAATCCAAAACTCGTCTGAAATTCATGAAACTTGGCATGCTATCATGGAGCGGCATCAACATGCCGTGGTAAATTTTTTGTCCCATTTGGGGCAGGTTTGGTACATGCTTCTCACAAACCAGAGCTTCTCACAACAAGCATGATGGTTTCGGTAGGGAATGTCCCACCTTTGGGGACGAAACGATATCCATTGCCTCTTATTGCTTTCAATATTTTCTTGTTTCAACAATAGAACAACAGGAGTGTTGTGTCAATTTTTGTGATTTTTCGGGCTTCGTTTGGACATTTTTATGCATTAACTGAGTTTTCAATGCATTTATGTGCATAATTCAAATTTGAACTACATGCACATGCTCCGGTGGGCACCGTTGATTGCCGGCAAAATGTTGAGATACCTTATTTTTAAATTCTGGTAAATCCAAAACTCGTCTGAAATTCATGAAACTTGCATGCTATCATGGAGAGGCATCAATATGCCATGGTAAAATTTTTGTCCCATTTGGGGCAGGTTTGGGTATATGCTTCTCACAAATCAGAGCTTCTCACAACAATCATGATGGTTTCGGTAGGGAACGTCCCACTTTCGGGGACGAAATGATATCCATTTCCTCTTATTGCTTTCAAATTTTTTCTTGTGTCAACATAGAACAACATGAGTGTTATGCCAATTTTTGTGATTTTTCGGGGTTCGTTTGGACATTTTTATGCATTAACTGAGTTTTCAATGCATTTATGTGCATAATTCAAATTTGAACTACATGCACATGCTCCAGTGCATATAATTTGGTTGAAAAATCAAATCTATGTCCTTGGGTGCATGCTTAGGTCCCATGCAAGAAATGGGAATGAATTTCAAACACCAGGGCACTGTTGATTACCGGAAAAACATTGAGATGCCTGGTTTTTAAATTCTAGTAAATCCAAAATTCGTCTGAAATTCATGAAACTTGGCATACTATCATGGAGCGGCATCAATATGCCGTGGTAAATTTTTTGTCCCATTTGGGGCAGGTTTGGGTATATGCTTCTCACAAACCAGAGCTTCTCACAACAAGCATGATGGTTTTGGTAGGGAACATCCCACCTTTGGGGACGAAACGATATCCATTGCCTCTTATTGCTTTAAAAAATTTCTCGTGTCAACATAGAACAACAGGAGTGTTGTGTCAATTTTTATGATTTTTTGGGGTTCGTTTCGACATTTTTATGCATTAACTGAGTTTTCAATGCATTTATGTGCACAATTCAAATTTGAACTACATGCACATGCTCCAATGCATATAAATTGGTTGAAAAATCAAATCTGTTTCCTTGGGTGCATGCTTAGGTCCCATGCAAGAAATGGTAATGAATTTCAATCACCAGGGCACCGTTGATTGTCGGCACAACATTGAGATACCTGGTTTTTAAATTCTAGTAAATCCAAAACTCGTCTGAAATTCATGAAACTTGGCATGCTATCATGGAGCGGCATCAACATGCCGTGGTAAATTTTTTGTCCCATTTGGGGCAGGTTTGTGTATATGCTTCTCACAAGCCAGAGCTTCTCACAACAAGCATGATGGTTTCGGTAGGGAATGTCCCACCTTTGGGGACTAAACGATATCCATTGCCTCTTATTGCTTTCAAAAATTTTATCGTGTCAATATAGAATAACAAGAGTGTTGTGTCAATTTCTGTGATTTTTCGGGGTTCGTTTGGACATTTTTATGCATTAACTGAGTTTTCAATGCATTTATGTGCATAATTCAAATTTGAACTACATGCACATGCTCTAGTGCATATAAATTGGTTGAAAATCAAATATGTGTCCTTGTGTGCATGCTTAGGTCCCATGCAAGAAATGGGAATGAATTTCAAACACCAGGGCACCGTTGATTGCCGACAAAACGTTGAGATACTTCATTTTTAAATTCTAGTAAATCGAAAACACATATGAAATTCATGAAACTTGGCATTCTATCATGGAATGGCACCCGAGATGCTGTGGTATTTTTCATGTCCATTTTGAGGGAAGGCACACTTGAATAATGATAGCCAACAAAGGCAGTTTGAAAAAATAGCTGCCACTTTAATATCTCAAAAGTTTGTATAATTCAAACCATGTGCGTTCTGTTATCCATTCACGTGACACCACGTGTCTTGGTTTTAACGGTTGTAGGAGGTGTCGTGCGGACAGTTGCTTGACCTTGACTAAATGGGAGGCGTGCGAGCGTAGTCCGGTGCGCAGGCTGACCGAGAGGCATGCAAGCTATCCTTGAATGCGCTGGCTCACCGAGAAGCATGTGAGTTGTACGCTATGCATGCTCACTGGGAAGCGAGTCCTTGGACTTCCATGGCCGCCCGCCTTCCTCTTCGTGTGCGCCCCCCCTCAGCGGCATGAGACGCCGCCGTCGAACGCTATCTCTCAGCACCGTCAGCTATTGTCCTCCCGCGCCCCGCCCGTCGACCCCGGGATGACATGATGCAAAGTGAGAGCAGGATTTGTGCATTCCTTCAATGCAAACGGTTCTTTTGGATGACCCGTGTGCAACCACTTACAAACAATTTGGTGTGATTTGCATCTGTCATATTGGGTATGTTACCATTTGTCAAACTGGAAAGATTGACATTTGTTGATCTAGTAACATTGCCATTTGTCAACCTTGTATCATTGCGATTTGTCAAAATATGAAGCTAAACATCACTAGCAGTATCTAATTTTGGCAACTAAAATTCAGTAATTAAGCATATATTTCATTCATAGATTAAGCAGTCGATCTTAATTTATACAAACAGTTCAACTCGATAGCTAAACCGACCAAAATTTTCCCCAATTGTCGCCAACCACATACTGAAATAGCTAGTTCAACTATATATACTAGCTAATTTTAAGTACGTTCTATAGTTCCACCACATCTATAGTCAGATGAACTACACAAAATAGCCCCTAAATACTGCTGCTGCTGCTGCTGCTGCGGAGGGGCTTTGTACTACTTCCGGCTGCCTCTCCTCTGCCTAGCGCGCTCAGTAAGTGGCGGAGGAGGAGGAGCCTACCGACTAGCTGGGCAACCACAATACGGTGCCTGCCACTGTTGCAGCTTCAGCGACGCTCACCTGGAACGCCCTCTGCCGCTCTAGACGACTCTCTTGAAGCGGTGGTTCTCCTTGTAGATCTCCTGATTCCTTGCCTCTGAGGCGGCATGTGCCGTGGTCACGGTGGTGGTAAGGCCGCGGCCACTGCAGGAACTTGGTGTAGCGCGCAAGGTTGCTGACGCACGTGCGGGCATCCACCTCTGCCTTTGGGCGGCGGCGGTGGAGCGGGTGATGACCCCGACGGTCGACGGTTGGCTGACGGCCACGGCGGTCGATGATGGGGTGGCAGCCACGACCACCACCTGAAGGAAATATGCCCTAGAGGCAATAATAAAGTTATTATTTATTTCCTTATATCATGATAAATGTTTATTATTCATGCTAGAATTGTATTAACCGGAAACATAATACATGTGTGAATACATAGACAAACTTAGTGTCACTAGTATGCCTCTACTTGACTAGCTCGTTAATCAAACATGGTTATGTTTCCTAACCATGAACAAGGTGTTGTTATTTGATTAACGAGGTCACATCATTAGTTGAATGATCTGATTGACATGACCCATTTCATTAGCTTAGCACCCGATCGTTTAGTATGTTGCTATTGCTTTCTTCATGACTTATACATGTTCCTATGACTATGAGATTATGCCACTCCCGTTTACCGGAGGAACACTTTGTGTGCTACCAAACGTCACAACGTTACTGGGTGATTATAAAGGAGCTCTACAGGTGTCTCCAAAGGTAGATGTTGGGTTGGCGTATTTCGAGATTAGGATTTGTCACTCCGATTGTCGGAGAGGTATCTCTGGGCCCTCTCGGTAATGCACATCACATAAGCCTTGCAAGCATTGCAACTAATGAGTTAGTTGCGAGATGATGTATTACGGAACGAGTATAGAGACTTGCCGGTAACGAGATTGAACTAGGTATTGGATACCGACGATCGAATCTCGGGCAAGTAACATACCGTTGACAAAGGGAACAACGTATGTTGTTATGCGGTCTGACCGATAAAGATCTTCGTAGAATATGTAGGAGCCAATATGGGCATCCAGGTCCCGTTATTGGTTATTGACCGGAGACGTGTCTCGGTCATGTCGTTCTCGAACCGTAGGGTCCGCACGCTTAACGTTACGATGACAGTTATTATGAGTTTATGCATTTTGATGTACCGAAGGTAGTTCGGAGTCCCGGATGTGATCATGGACATGACGAGGAGTCTCGAAATGGTCGAGATATAAAGATTGATATATTGGAAGCCTATGTTTGGATATTGGAAGTGTTCCGGGTGAAATCGGGATTTTACCGGAGTACCGAGAGGTTACCGGAACCCTCCGGGAGCTATATGGGCCTTAGTGGGCTTTAGTGGAAAGGAGAAAGGGGCAGCCCAAGGTGGCCACACGCCTCCCCCCTTCCCTAGTCCTATTAGGACTAGGAGAGGTGGTCGGCCCCCCTCTCTCTCTCTTCCCCCCCCTCAAGGAGTCCTATTCCAACTAGGATTGGGGGGGGGGGAATCCTACTCCCAGAGGGAGTAGGACTCTCCTGGCGCGCCCCCCTTGGCCGGACAGCCCCCTCCCCTTGGATCCTTTATATACGGAGGCAGGGGGCACCTCTAGACACACAAGTTGATCCTTGAGATCGTTCCTTAGCCGTGTGCGGTGCCCCCTGCCACCATATTCCACCTCGATCATATTGTAGCGGTGCTTAGGCGAAGCCCTGCGACAGTAGAACATCAAGATCGTCACCACGCCGTTGTGCTGACGGAACTCCTCCCCGACGCTTTGCTGGATCGGAGCCCGGGGATCATCATCGAGCTGTACGTGTGCTAAGAACTCGGAGGTGCCGGAGTAACGGTGCTTGGATCGGGAAGACGTACGACTACTTCCTCTATGTTGCGTCAACGCTTCCGCAGTCGGTCCGCGTGGGTACGTAGACAACACTCTCCCCTCTCGTTGCTATGCATCACCATGATCTCGCGTGTGCGTAGGAAATTTTTGAAATTACTGCGATCCCTAACACCACCTCCCGCCTTCGGGCCGCGGTGGCCGAGCGGGTGATGGCCATGGTGGCCGGCAGTGAGGTGGCGGCCACCATGGCCACCTCCCGCCTTCGGGCCTTGGCGGCGGAGCGGGTGATGGCCCTGGCTTTCGACAGTGGTTTCGCGGCAACGGCGGCCGGCCAAAGCTGCCGACGGGCACCGGCGGCGGAGCGTGTGGTGGGTGTTTCGCGCACACCCAGCAGGGACGCCACACGCACTACACTATGCCAGGGACTACGCCGCCGCCGCCACGGTGTAGCCTCCCAGCTGGAGCTGTCCTCTGATGACGGCGGAGTGGCTGAGCGACGACGACGGACCGGTGCCATTGGCTATTATGGGAGAAGCAGACGAGATAAGCTACAGGGAGGGGGGGAATGCGACACAGGACTCGCCGGCCGTGAGGGTTTTTATAGCAGGCCGGTAAGCATTGGGATTTTGGGGGATTTCACCGAGTCGGGCGGGAAGCTTGCGCGGGAACCTGCGAGGTTGCATGGGAACGGGCTCACCGACGATTCATTGGCGCCACCATTTGGCCAAAAGAACGCCCCGCGCGCTGCGCAAGCTTGCGCTGTAAGACGTCTGCGGCAGCGGGGTGACAAGACGTGCGAGAGGAGGACGAAAGGCCATGTACACATACGGTTAATAAAAAAAGGTTTGCGATTTAATTACCTACTATACCCCATCATGGTTTATAAGTATGATTTAACTAATAAAATACGAATGCATGTCGCCAAAGATTATATAGATGGATTCTTATTTGAACATAGTTTCCAATTATATAATTTTTATAACATGCATTAACATTTTGTTGTTTAAATTTGAGGGCAAAGTATGGCACAGAATATAAAGGGGACTATAGACTAGACAGAGGTGGTAGCACACGGCCGCTCTCTATCCAGCGACGCAACTGTCGGTCGGCTTGTAGGCGACCATTTTTTGCGTGTTCAACTGCTCTATGCGTGTGGTTGCTTGCGGTTCTGGCGGCCGCGGCACGCTCTGCTCGCGTCCCGCCGCGCACGCTCTGCTCTTGCGTCCATCCGGGTGCTCTGCCCTCGTCCCTCCATGCACATTGCTAGTGTTTGGGGCCGGCGCATGATCACGCACGTTCGTGTGCATGCGGTTGCACCGGGCATGGCGTGACGATGCAGTTACCCGCTGCAAAAACTGCCATGAGGACGCACCGAGAATCCACGCCGTCCGGCCCCTTTTTATTCCTGCGGCCATTTACCTTCATCTCTCGTCTCACACGACACAATAAGCACACCATGAGGACACATATAGAGAGGACATCCAGCGGTTCCAATGGCTCTCCCCGTAGGTCCAATGGCGCTCCCAGCGGCCGACGACAACAACGGCGGGCAGTTCACCACGCAACACGTCATGGACACCCACGTGAGGGGGAAGGCTCTCTCAGTGGTGTACACTATTAGATGTGTATAGTCCCTTTTCGATACATCCCCATTGTATAAGGGGTTTCTTTCACTTTACCACACATGTATATGTAATGGCCTTTGGCCCTATGTGAATACTAGTTGTTGATTATCCAACATGGTATCAGAAGCCAGGCTAGCCTCTTTCTCCTGCACGATGCAACTCCATGCGTCCTGAACCTAGTCTGCCCGTCTCCGACCGCCTCCGTCTCCGGCCATCTCCTCCAGTCGCCGCTGTCTCCGGCCATCTCCTTCGGTCTCCGGCCATATTTGTCTCTGGCTGCAGCCGCCACCGGCCCATCCCGCTGCCCCCTGCCTCGTCTTTGCCGACCCCAGGCCCGCTCGGTCGTTGCCGTGGCCTGGCTCATCTGGCCGCCGCCACCCCCGGCCCGCTGCCGCCGCGGCCTGGCTCGGATCCGGCCGCCACCACCCCCGGTCCGCTCGGTCGCCGCCGCGGCCTGGCTCGGCCTGCCCCACTGCTGTTCTTGCCAAGCTCCGCCCCGCCCACCTTGGGCTCATCCGGCTGCCCCCGTCCACCTCCTTCCGCCTACGCATCTCCTGTGCCCCTGCCGCTGTCCGGCCAGGCCGGCTCTCTCTTCCCTGGACGGATCTGAGGATTGGCATGTGCTCCTCGCCTCTGCTCGTCTAGGCAGAGCGAGCGTGCGTACGGGAGAGCGAGCGGGTGCTTGATTCCGCTCGATCCAGATCGAGTCTCCCTATACCCATTGACTCCAAAAAAGAGAAAGCTCCTTATGTCTTCTTTGGGCTATGCCGCTATCCCTCGGTGCTCAGTGATCTTCGACGGCACCAACTATTCCGAGTTTGCGGGGTTCATGTGTATCCATATGTGCGGCCTTCTGCTGTGGGGCGTTCTTTCTAGCGAGGTACGCCCTGTCCATCCTGCCCTGTTGCTCCGGTGGCTCCTACCCGGCCGGCACCACCGGTACTTGCTCCTGATGCTTCTCAGGCTGATCGGGATGCAGCCAAGGCTCTTGATGATGCTGCGGTTGATGCTTATGATCAGCAGGTATCCACCGATTCTGATGCTCTTTCCATCTATCGGGATGATCTGTCTGCTCACATTCAGTGATGCAATGATGATGCTCGAGGTGCTGCTATTCTCACTGCGAGTGTCCACCCTCAGTTTGCTTTGGAGTTCATGGACTCGGCACAGTTGCAGCGATGTGGTCTTATCTCTGTCAGCGCTATCAGTCCTCTGGTGATGCTCTCTACCTATCTGTGGTGCGTCAGGAGCACGCACTCCAGCAAGGTGATTCATCTGTTGATGAGTTCTATTCACAGTGCTATGCCATCTGGCGCCAGCTTGACTCTCTTTGGACAGTTATTTGTGGAACTTGCCGTTGTTGTCAGACTACGCGGTCTGATTTGGAGTTTCAGAGGGTCCATGAGTACTTATCTCGTCTCTGTTCTAAGTTCGAGCCTCAACGTGCTCACTTGCTTGCTCATGGTCGTGTGCCTATCTCGGAGGTGCTCGCCGAGCTTTGTGCTGAGGAGACCCGCCTTCGTTCTGCTGGGTTGCTTGTGATTCCATTAGTCTTGGCTACCCGAGCTCCTGTGTCATATGCTCGTCTCACTGCTCCATTGCTCCTGCCCACACCTTTAGGGGGGTTGGTCGCCCTCTCTATGTTGAGAAGGGCAGTTCATGCCGTGACACCTTCTGTGGATACTGCTCTCGGCCAGGTCACCCAGACTCTGATTGCCGTGAGAAGAAGCGGGACCAGAGGCGCTCCTCTTCTAGTGCGACTCCTGGATCTTCATCGACTCTGTCACTCACTGACCAGGGCATAGTATGGCTCAAGCGTCTGCTGGCTTCCTCTGGCTCTTCATCGACATGTTCTGCTGCTGCTGTTGTGATTTCTTCCACCACATCGCCAGCATCTACACAGTCAGGTACATCTTAGTGGGTTCTGGACTCTGGAGCTTCCTTTCATATTTCTTCTGGTTCTTCAATGTTGTCTTCTCTTCGCCCTCTTGATTCCCCTATTAATGTTCTTACTGCCGATGGCACATCTCTTCCTGTTGCTAGTCATGGCCTTCTTTCCACTCCGTCTTTTTCTGTTCCTAGTGTTTCACATGTTCCCTGCCTTACCATGAATCTTTTTTTCCGCCGCCCAACTTACTGATTCTGGTTGTCATGTCATTCTTGATACCGATTCTTGCTCCATTCAGGATCATCGTACCAAGACTTTGGTTGGTGCTGGCCCCCGGCGCCGTGAGTTAGAGGGCCTTTGGGAGGTTGACTAGCTTTGTGTTCCTTCCGCTGCCACCACTTCTGCCAGCTCTCATGACCTTGCTGCCTCCTTGTCTGCGTCCTTCCAGTAGTGGCATCATCGCTTAGGTCACATCTATGGCTCTCGCTTGCCATCCTTAGTGCATCAGGGCCTCTTAGGGTCTGTATCTGGAGATGTTTCTTTACCTTGTAATGCTTGTAGACTTGGCAAACAGACCTAGCTACCTTATACTACCAGTGAGTCGGTATCCCAGTTGTTGGGGATATGACTACCAGGTATGACCCGCCCAGGAGGGGCCGGGTCAATCACAATGGCGGATTACTTAAAGAAAGCCTGAAGAGTATACAAGGTGACGGTTTACGATAAGGCTTGTAGTAGGCCCAAGCCTAGAGGCAGCTTAAGGCCTGTAAGTATAAACCGCCATGTATGAATAAGACTTGTAAAGTAAGGCATGTAAAAGATGTCACCGAGCCAGACATGTTGTATGAGCCGGCCGGGACTGTGTATGCCGCAGGGCGTCAACCTGGGAATTTGTATGGCGGCTTAGCGCAAGAAACAACAAATCGAGAGCCAAGTTAGCGTATTTCGCTCCTTGGTCATCGAAACCTAGCAATAGCACATCAACTGGACTAGGCTTTACCTTCACCGTAAGGGGCCGAATCAGTATAAACCTCTCGTGTCCTTTGTCCCGATTAACCCCTTTAAGCTTCCTAGTTGCGATGGCTCCACGACTAAGTCCTTTCACTAGGACATCTGCTGTGACAATTCCACAACAGTTGGCGCCCACAGTGGGGCCAGCGCACGGTGGATTTGAGTTCTTGAAGGGCAGCTTCGAAGGGCTCAAGGGATACGCTGTGGGCCGGTTGACCAAGAGTCGTCGCGGCAAGCTCTACATCGACGACGCAGGCTGGGGCCCCGACGCCGGCTCAATTGAGTATGGGTACCGGGTCCCCTTCGGCGGAATCCACGTCTTCATCGGCCGGAATGGCAAGCCGGGCAATGAGCCGGACATCTGCACCGACCTCATCGAGACGGCTCAGCGTGTGAGACCCGCCCGGTCTCAGCCCGCCGTGAGGCGTTCCTTCGTGGGTTGCATCCATGGAGGGGAGTTCTCTAAAGGATCTATGGATGGCAGTGAGACGGCTGTCTGCTCTGACGGCGAGTCGTCCATAGGTGAGACGGATTCATTGTATCAACTACAAGATGGCGAACTTGGGGGCTATACCGATGGCAGCAGTATTCCGGACCCCTTTGAGCGGCCGAACAAAGTGGGGATCTTCATGACTGGTACACAGCCCGTTCAAAACTCTACAGCTGCTGTAGCGATAACCACCGGGTCTGCAGCAGCTGGGTCAGGAGACCCCGCGCGACCACCGGCTCAGGTGCTGATGGATCTCATGGATAGGATGATGACCCTGTTGACCGTCGTGGTCAAACCGGCAGATAAGGCTCAACATGATGCAGAGTTGGCACGGTTACGTGGGGAGGTAGCACAAGCCAAGGAAAACTTGGCAGCCGAGGACGTCCGGATGACTGTAGAGCGGGTGGCTTTGGACGCCCGGGCTCAACAGCTTCAATCAGAGGCTTTTCAGCTCTCGATGAATCTGAACGCGTCAAACGAGGTCATGAGGAGAAGGCACCAGAAGACTCAATCACGTTTGCCCCTGACTTACGATCCTAGGAATCTCTTCCACACACCCGGGTCCGGTCCCAGTAATCCGCCGGAGGCAAACCAGATTGCAACACCCGGGGCTGGGGCGCCGGTTCAGCCGCGGGAAATGGAACCCCCTCGTGTGAATATTGCTCCGCCTCGTTATACACCAATGCCACCGGGGCATTTTTCTAACCCTTTGGAGAATCTGATTGCTGCATTGGCACACTTGGCGGCTCTCCCGATGGAAGGCGACTCTCCGACGGTGATCGAAATGCGAAGGGTCCGAGAACTTCTTCAGATGGCTCTTGCGCAGTAGGAGACATACTCTTACAGTCGAGACATGATTCATTCAACCCCTCGCCCAAGCCGGAGCCCAAGCTATAGCAGGCATATGGATTCAGCGGCCGTGTCAAGCAACGCCCAGCGCCGTAACCAGCCGCGCAGGCATGACCCGACGCTTGATGGAGCTCTTAACTTGGCTGACCAGGAGAGGATCCGCCAAGAGGCTGAGCGGTCATTTCAACAGGCAGTTGAGCAGGCGGTTCACAAAGTTTTTTTGGTTTATCCAACAACCTCTGTTGAAGCAGGTGTGACCACGAGGACTGGAGGTGTCCCTTGCTTGGTGTCGGCTCTGCGTAATGAGCGCTTGCCAAAGCATTCTAAGGGGCCTCGTAAAGTGCCTAATTACATAGCTGACTTACAACCCGGGGCATGGATTGGAAGTTACAAGATGGCCATGGAGTTATTGGAGGTCAGTGACGCAGCGATGGCCAAGTACGTCACCATGATGTTGGATGGAACAGCTCGCACTTGGTTGAAGGGGTTGCCACCCAATTCCATCGGCTCATGGGCAGAGTTAAAAGCCCAGTTTATTCAGAACTTCAAAGATACATGCAAGCAACCCATGTCAATTGTGGACTTGACTAATTGCAAGCAAGAGCAAGGTGAATCCATGACCCATTGGGTGCGCCGGGTGAAGGAGATAATACATTCATCTGATGAGATGGATGCCGGCTCCACGGCCTTTATGTTGGAGAAAAATTGCCATTTTGAACCTCTGAAACAGAAGCTGGGGCGGCTCAAGCGTGATTGCAATGACATGGGCCAGCTGATGGTGGCTCTGGTCAAATACGCCAACTCTGATAGTACCAAGGATCCCGCGTCTGATGAAGAGAAGACAGGGAAGGGAAGACAGGGAAGGGAAATAAGAACGGAAACGACAAAGGTCATCAGCATAACCCAACAAATCAAGGAGGTAATAATAAACGTAAGGCTGACGGTAGTCTGGAGTTTGTGGCTAACACCAACGCACAGGGCAACAATCAACAGCGTAAGGGGAGGCCACCTCCTCGATCAAGTGGGTCAGGTCCCACCCTCGAGCAGTTGTTAAATGAACCCTGTCCAAGACACGACACCCGGGAGAAGCCGGCCACCCATCTATGGAAAGACTGTACGATCATGAAGGCTTTCAAGAATTCTAACATGTTCGATAGTAATCATGGACCTGGCAGCGGCTCAGGCGGTGGCAGCTTTCATGGCCCGGGCGGCGGCATAGGCGGTGGCTGCTTTCATGGCCAGGGCCCTCAAGGCAATCAAGGCGGCTATAATCAGCAATCTGGTCAAGGTAGTCAGTAGCAGCAGCAATCCGGGTATCAGAGTAACCCAAAGCAGCTGAGCAGTGGGCAGTATCACGTATTCACCACCAGTTTATGCAAAAGGGACCAGAAACTTCATAAGAGAGCTGTGAACGCTGTTGAGCTGGCGGTTCCATGTTATTTGAGATGGTCTGAGCAGCCTATTTTGTGGAGTAGGGAAGATCACCCTCCCCGGGTTGATACCAAGATGATTGATTTTGTGCCTGGCGACTCATCCAAACAATTCATTATCAGTGCTAACTTGGATCCCAAATAGGAAAGCGCGCTCATCGAGTTCATCCGTGAGAACTGGGACATCATTGCATGGAAGCCTTCTGACATGCCGGGTGTACCGAGACAACTCGCTGAGCACACTCTCAATATTGATCCAAAGTTTAAGCCGGTCAGGCAATTTCTTCGGTGATTCAACGAGGAAAGGCGCAAGGCTATTGGAGAAGAGGTGGGCCCGGCTCTTGGCGGCCGGGTTTATTGTTGAAGTATTTCACCCAGAGTGGTTGGGTAACCCGGTGCTTGTGCTAAAAAAGAACAGCACTTGGCATATGTGTGTGGATTACACAGATTTAAACAAGGCTTGTCTGGCTGATCCTTTTGCTCTCCCTCGTATTGATCAAATCATTGATGCTACGGCGGGTTGTGAGCGTTTGAGTTTTCTGGATGCTTATTCTGGCTATCATCATATCAAGATGGCAGTGAAGGACCAGGAGAAGACAGCTTTCATTACCCCGTTTGGAGCCTTCTGCTATGTATCTATCCTTTTGGGCTTAAGAGTGCCCAGGCGACTTATCAGCGGTGTGTGCAGAACTGTCTTCATAATCAGATTGGGCGTAATGTTCATGCTTATGTGGATGATATAGTGGTGAAATCCAGAGAGAAGGAAACTCTGGTAGATGATCTGAAGGAAACCTTTGACAACCTCCGGGTCTACAAGATGATGCTTAACCCGGCCAAGTGCGTTTTTGGAGTCCCAGCTGGCAAGCTTTTGGGTTTTTGGTATCTAACAGAGGCATTGAGGCTAACCCATAGAAAATAAAGGCGATTACGTCTTTGGCTATGCCGGCGTGCATCAATGACGTTCAGCGGCTGGCGGGTCTTGTCACAGCTTTAAGCCGGTTCATAAGTTAGTTAGGTGAGAAGGCTATGCCGTTGTATCAAATGATGAAGAAGACGGATAATTTTGTCTGGAGTGACGCTGCTAACTCTGCCTTTGAAGATCTGAAAAGACAGCTCGCCGAGCCGCCGGTTCTTGCTGCTCCTGTTGAAAAGGAGCCACTGTTGTTATATGTGGCTGCTAACACACGTGCTGTCAGCGTGGCCATTGTTGTAGAGCACAAGGAGGCTGGCAAGGAACATCCAGTTCAACGACCGGTTTATTATGTGAGTGAGGTTCTCATTGAGTCCAAGCAGAGGTATCCACATTGGCAGAAGCTTGTTTATGGGGTATTCATGGCAAGCCGGAAGCTTAAGCATTACTTTCAGGGTCATCCTATTACTGTGGTTAGCTCTGCTCCTTTAGGAGATATTATTCAAAATAGAGAAGCCACAGGACGAGTCACCAAGTGGGCCATTGAACTTGGATCTCATGGTTTAAAGTATGTGCCACGTACTGCCATCAAATCTCAAGAACTGGCGGACTTCATTAACGATTGGACGGAGTTGTAGATACCTGAAGAGAAGCCAGACAGCACATATTGGACGATTCACTTTGATTGGTCCAGACAATTGGAAGGCTCGGGGGCTAGAGTTGTTTTAACTTCTCCTCGAGGTGACAAGTTTTGTTATGTGTTGCGATTGATCTTTCCTTGTACTAACAATGCAGCTGAGTATGAGGCCTTACTCCATGGGCTTCGAATGGCTAAAGAAATGAGTTTAAGCCGGGTACGGTGCCTTGGCGACTCAGATTTGTTGGCTCAGCAAGTATCAGGCAAGTGGGATTCCAAGGATCCTCTCATGGCGGCTTATCGCCGTGAGGTTGACGGTGTTGCTGGAAATTTCAAGGGTTATCAAGTGGACACACCGACCATAGAAAGAACGAAGCGGCCGTTGCTTTAAGCCGGTTGGGATCTCAGCTTGCCTACAGAAGAAGACTTGGCCATTCTAGACCCAGAGGCACAATTGGTGGCGGCTCTTCATGTCATTCCGGATTGGACAGTGCCGTATTTGGCTTATATGACCCGGGGTGAGTTACCGGAGGATGAGACCTTGGCTAGACAGATAACCCGGCGGTCTAAGTCAATGACAATTTCCAATGGTGAGTTGTATCATCGCAGTGTCACTGGAGCGTTTCAACATTGTGTCTCTCCTGAAGAAGGTCAAGATATTCTTCGTGAGATCCATGAAGGGGATTGTGGCCATCATGCCGGTTCAAAATCTCTTGTCGCTAAAGGTTTCCATCATGGTTTTTACTAGTTGACGGCTCACGCCAATGCGGAGGATCTGGTCAGTAGGTGCGATGGGTGTCAAAAATTTGCACGACGAGCGCACGTGCCAGCTCAAGAATTGCGGGTGATTCCAATTACTTGGCGGTTTGCAGTTTGGGGGCTCGATATGGTTGGACCTTTCAAAAGATCCAAAGATAAAAAGACACATCTTTTGGTGGCAGTTGACAAATTCACAAAATGGGTTGAGGCAGAGCCTGTTAGTAAGTGTGATGCAGCCATAGCGGTTCAGTTCATGAAAAAGGTGATATTTCATTTTGGCTTTCCACACAACATTATAACTGACAATGGTACTAATCTGTCCAAAGGTGCTATGGAGGAATTTTGTGAACGTGAGCATATCCGGCTTGATGTTTCATCAGTAGCTCACCCCCAATACAATGGTCAAGCTGAGAGAGAAAATCAGGAAATCTTAAAAGGTCTCAAGCCTCGGCTTATGGTTCCTTTACAACGAACGCCGGGTTGTTGGGTAGAAGAGTTACCCTCAGTACTATGGAGCATCAATACCAGCCCTAACAGGTCTAGGGGTTATACGCCTTTCTTCATGGTTTATGGAGCAGAAGCAGTCCTGCCCAGTGACATCCGTCATGACTCACCCCGTGTGGCGGCTTTTGTTGAAGTTGATAACGAACAAGACCGTCAGGATGTGCTTGACTTATTAGATGAAGAGCGAGACTTGGCAGCGGCCCGCTCAACGATTTACCAACATGACCTGCACCGTTATCATAGACGTCGGGTTAAGTCAAGAACCTTTCAAGAAGGTGATTTGGTGCTCCGGCTCATCCAGGATCAGTCTGATGCGCACAAGCTATCCCTGCCTAGGGAAGGACCCTTTGTGGTCAGCAAGAACTTGAATAATGGGTCATACTACCTTATTGATGTTCGAGAGCACAAAGACTCACGTAAGTCGGAGGAAGAGACCCACCCGCCATGGAATATTGCTCATCTTCGGCCTTACTACACTTGAGCCACCGGCTCTCATAATGTACATATTTTTACGTTGTATATATTATGATAAGTAATAAAGCAGGACCTCTGTCCTTTTCATCCTCAATGATCACATATATTTATCATTCTAATTATTAAACGACCTGTTGGGGGCTGATCGTATTCGAATCTAGCTTGACGCTCTCGGTCCGGCTCATGATCGTATTCGAATCTAGCCATTAAAACCTCATGGTCACTAGGGGGCTTCCTGTTCAAACATAGGTTGTATTCGAACCAAAGAGAACATAGCTGTCGTAACCCTCTTGATTGGCGCAAAGCCAAACTCACTAGGGGGCTTCTTGATCGTATCCGAATCATAGCTTAAACCCTTTTGGGTCCGACTTGGATCGTATTCGAATCAGGGTCGTTAAAAACCTCTCAAGGTCATTTGGGGGCTTCCTCTTCAAACATAGGTCATATTCGAACCAAAGAGAACATAGCCGTCGGTACCCTCTTGATCGGCGCAACGCCAAAGCCACTGGGGGCTACATGATCGTATTCAAATCCTAGCTTAACCCCTTTGGTCCAGTTTACTGATCGTACTCGAATCAGAAGACTCCAAATTTTTATTAATGCTTGATTTACATTGTTTGAAAGATACTCCTTTGTTTTACTGGTTTTTTGTTGTCTCGAATCTAACTGTAAGTATGGTTTCAATTTAAACCGGCTCGGTTATTTGACAATGAGTTGCCAAGGTATAACAGTCATCAGGCATATGGAAGTACTGAATTCTAAAAAGATTGGGTTGTCAGCCTTACTTATCTTTACATCTAGCCCTGATTATTCCGTTATGGTAATTTCATAGTTATGTATTGGATGTTTTGACCCGTCCGGCGACAAACCGCCATGATAGTTTCTCATCTTTTACATACAGGAACAGGTTTAAACGCTACAACTATGATAAAGGATATAAAGGATATATTGACATGATGGATAAAAATAGTCATACGCAGTATGATATGCACGACGGCATAGGCAGAACAGGCAGTTTCAAGCTAGCCTATTACAAGGCGTTGGGAGCCCAAAAGGCTAAAACTGTTTTTCTCTTAAGAAGATGTTAAGCTAAGGCCGGTTCATTAAGTCTTGGCCGGATTATTTGGATGGTTATGACTCCTCCCTCGCCGGTTCATCTCCCTCCACTGGTTGGAAGCTAGGATTGGACCAATCAAAGCCATGAAGAGCAACGACCTCAGCTTCATCATCAATTAGACCAGCCGGGTCAATTTCTGGGGCAAAGGTGTGTTGGCGAACCGGCAGGATGAGATTTGTCACTTTATACGAAGGAGTCGCCATCTTTTTATTATCAACGTTAAAACCCGGCTGATACTTATCAATGTTGGTCTCGTTGCCAAGAATGGTAGCCTGAGGACGAAATCCCCTCACACAAGCAACAAAATCATCTTGATCAAACGGAGTCCCGTCTTCCTTAAAGGGGGGATACCCCTTGGCTATGTCCGCCGGGTCTAGTTCCGGCACCCAGGCTTTGGAGCGGCTTAGAGCAGTTAGGGCTCTGGCTCTTGCACAAGACCGCTTAACCTCTTGGAATCTGGCGGGTAAGATAGATAACTTCTTCAAAACATCACTCAAGAGGTTTGGTCCTTGGTTGGCTGGGGAGATAATGGCAAGAGCCCGTTGAGCTCCATTGTACAGTTGCTCCACCAGGGTGTAAACCCCTTGAGTTTTGTCAAGCTATTTTGGCTTAGATTGCTGTTTCGTGGACCTATGAGTATTTTAAAAGGTTAAGCAGGCGGCTTATATTTTTGGCAAAAATAGAGTTTAAGTAAATAATACAATGACTCACCAAAGATTGCAGAGACCATCTGAGACACCCGGTTCTTTAAGCCGGTAAGCTCCGTGGAAACCTCCTTGAGAGCCGCCTCGACTGTCTCAGCACGCTGTATCAGCAAGGTTTTTTCATCGGCCCAAGATTTTTTCACTTCATCAAAGCTGGTCGTCAGTTTTTCTGCTTCAGATAGGCTCAACTGGAGTTTGGAGTTAGCATTTTTTATCTCAGTCTCTTGAGCCGCCAACTGGGTCTTTGCATCAGTCAGTTGAGAACCCAATTCAGTTATGGCGGTCTATAGACATGCACAGGTGTGTCACAAGTTTATTCCCATAAAGGGCATAGTGATTAAAAGTCCCAAGCACTTTGCAAAGCAACACTACTTGGCACTTGGGGGCTAATGTCTGTCAAAGCAATTCTTAAAAGGCAAAAATAACTCTTTTAAGTACCAAGCATTTACAGTTAACAACGCTTGGCACTTGGGGGCTAATGCATGATATTTAGAAAACTTTTTCCTCTTGAGCCAGATAACAATATTAGTTTGGACTAATTCAAGACAGCTATGAAGTTAAGTTAAGTACCGGCTCATTCATGAGGAATTAAGCCGGTCCTTGGGGACTACATGTGCGAATTTATGCTAATCCATTGGACTTAGGGAGAAATATAAGACAAAGCATCAACCTATATCTCATGTCTACATATCATTCAGGTTCATCATAATCCGGAGACTTGGGGGCTGGTAGAGCATATGTAAACTAATGAAAGCCGGAGAACATACCTCATATTTTAGTTGCAGCTGCTTGACTATCTCAATTTCAGAGTCACGGCTGGAGTGCACAAGACTGAGGTATCCAGATAGCACGTCACTAATGCTCATGTGAGCATAGTGAGAGACGTCAAACCGCACTTTCTGCCTTTCCAAAACCTCTTGCTTGGAAGAATGCCTGGCCAATACAGTTGGATTGCCCGGTTCAACAAATCTACTTCTAATAATTAAAACATCACCGTCGTAAGTCGCCGGCGGGTTAGCTGAGCTCGATGGTTCAATAGTAGACGGGTTGAGAGTAGTTTCATCAATAGACGGTTCAGGAGGATCTATTTGAACATTGACTGCAGGGTCTTCTGGTGCTTCAGATTGTTTAGGAGCAGGAGTTGGTATTGCCGGTTCAGGAGCAGGGTCTTTCGGGTCTTCCGCCGGCTTAGCCACCCTGGCCTTCTTGGGCTTTGCTTGACCGCTAAGAAGAACTTTATGAGTCAGTATAATGATACAGACTTAAAGATGCAGAAGAAAGAGAATTTTCCTTACCCAGGGGCAGTCTTGAAAGCCGGAAATTGAGTTTGAGAGGAATCACCAGAAGAACGAGAGACCTCCTGCAAAAGTGAAGTCACAATTTAAAAGAGCAAGGAAGTAGATCATTGACAAAAGCAAAAGTCAAAGGTGAAATAAACCTCATTCTAGTGTTTCCGAGAGTTTTTGGTAAGCTGGAGGGCAGTTCATTATCGTCATTGGTCCGGGCCTGATGGCGGCTCTCATGTTGCTGCTTTTTCAAAAGAAAATGAGGATCCAAATAAGCCAAAGGGTATGAAAACCTTACTTTCTAGGTTACCAGTCGAGGTTTCTGTCTTGGCAAAGGTTCTGAGTCAGAGGAAATAGTTACCTCTTCTTCTACTGCCTGGCTGGCCCCCGTGTCGTCCTGGCAATAGTCAGTGTCAATAATGTTGTTAAAAAACAGGCCAAGAGAGTCAAGGGCTACCTCCGACTCAGATACACCATCCATCTTGAACATATCAGAAGCATTTCTTTTCTTCTTGGATTTTCGGGTTGTCTTCTTGGTGGCTATGGCGGCAGCTCTAGCCTTCTTGGCAGCTTCATGATCATATTTGGCCTTCCAAAAGTTAGATTTGGCATGTAGGCCAATAATAGGTTAAAAGTCATGCAAGTACTTAACTACTGAAGGAAAAAGGGGGTCAAGGGGATTTACCTCTGGTGTCGGGTTAAGTTTGCAGAAAGGATTCAATCCAACTTTACTGCAGTCCTAGTATTTACTGTTTATGAGGGTGGTTGACATTTCAACAATGGCCTCTTCAGTCAGTTGTACAGAGCTATGACGCAGAGGGTCATCTGGTCCTCCGGCATAGTTATACATCAAGGAAGAGCGGCGGCTCAGAGGAATGACCCGCCATGCGATCCAACAACGGATCAAGTCAACCCAAGTTAGGCCGTTTCCCAACAAGGCTTGAATCCTTTTTATGGATGGGATGAGCTTCTTACGTTAAGCAGCAGTAAGCTTGTCTGGGAGCACAAACTTAGAGTCAAGACGCTCCACACGATAACCCGACATTGGTTTTTCATCAGCTGGCGACGTGTCTTTGCAATAAAACCAAGTTTGATTCCAATCCTTGGGATGGCTTGGTAAGACTACTAAGGGAAAGACGGCACCCTGTCGGCGCTGAATCGAAATTCCACCAAGTTCCAAGCTAAGGCCGTTGGTGCATTCATTCTGGCGGTTTAGATAGAAATACTCTCTGAAGAGTTCAACAGTAGGTTCTTCTTGAAGATAAACCTCACAGAGAACTTGAAAACTGCAGATATTGGATATAGAGTTGGGTCCAAGATCTTGTGGATGAAGCTTGAAAAAATGCAAAACATCCCTGAAGAATTTTGAGCCGGGTGGTGAAAAACCCCGGTTCATATGATCAGTAAAAATGATGACTTCACTGTCTTTGGGCTGAGGTCGTTCTTCGGCCGGGTCAGGAGCACAATAGGACATAATGTTCTTCTCTGGTTGTTGCATCAGTGACTGTGGAAGGGACCCAGTTGCAGACTATTGGCGTCTTCGACGGCATAATGAAAAAGGACAAGTTGAAAAGAAAGTAATTTGCTGGTTCAAATTAATTCGTGGAATTATAGGTTAATGATTATAGTACAGATGAGTAATGGCGGCTTAAGTAAGGGCTAATGATATATGAAGGAAAAATGAGTCGGCATGATAAGCCGCCATGGCTAAAGATATTCGAAGGTTGCCTAAGACAGAATTGGCTAAGTACTAAGATAATCAAGTTTCACAAGCTGTTGCTACTATTTTAGATCAAGATGGTTCAAAAAATAAAAATAAATCTAGACCTAAAAAACCAGCACAGAGGAGTTCATCAGTTCTAAGGAGGCCTTTGTACAAGAAAAAGGGATCTGCTAGCATCTGGAATGGACGCAAAACAACTACCGCATGTGTTCCGTACTTCTTTTAGATCAAACGAGGATGCGGTGGAGAAACTACAAAGAATCCGCGATGAAAAACAAAGAACACAGAAGGAACTCGCAAACCCTAATGCAGATCTAAGGTATGGGAAATCAAGGACTTACGGACGCAGATCTACTATGGAGGATCGCCACCGTTTTTCTCTGGACAAACTCAGGTTGATGCAGCGGCCAAGGTTTACGACGACGGTGAGCACTGCGGTGGCGGTGGAGTTCGAGCGTCAAAAGTTGCGAGAGGAAGAAGACGATGGAAACGGGAGAGAATGAGAAGAAGACCGGTCGCGGCTATTTATAAGGAAGGACTGATAAGTGAGCATGAAAAACGAGGAGACTGAAACATGGTTATCCAGCTACCCAGGTGCCTCGATTTTCAGAAAGGCATTAAAGAAAAAGATCCGTTAAAGATGACATGGTGGCGGGTTTCCGAAAAATCCGGAGATGACGTCATGGTGGGTTACAAGGCTTTCGCAGCAGTAATAGATGGATTTTTTCTAAGTGTTGGAGATTGACAAGAACAAAGTTCAAATCAACCTGGGGCCTAATGTTGGGGATATGACTACCAGGTATGACCCACCCAGGAGGGGCCGGGTCAATCACAATGGCGGGTTACTTAAAGAAAGCCCAAAGAGTATACAAGCTGACGGTTTACGATAAGGCTTGTAGTAGGCCCAAGCCCAGAGGCGGCTTAAGGCCCGTATGTATAAACCGCCATGTATGAATAAGACTTGTAAAGTAAGACACGTAAAAGATGCCGCCGAGCCGGACACGTTGTATGAGCCGGCCGGGATTCTGTATGCCGCAGGGCGTCAACCCATGTATATAAGGGGACGACCCGGCGGCGGCTTAGGGCAAGAAACAACAATCGAGATCCAAGTTAGCGTATTTTGATCCTTGGTCATCGAAACCTAGCAATACCACATCAACTAGACTAGGCTTTACCTTCACCGCAAGGGGCCGAACCAGTATAAACCTCTCGTGTCCTTTGTCCCGATTAACCCCTTTAAGCTTCCTAGTTGCGATGGCTCCACGACTAAGTCCTTTCACTAGGACATCTGCCGTGATAATTCCATGACACGGGTGTCCTTTTGACTTAGTTCATTCTGATGTCCGGGGTCCCGATCCCTTTGATTCGAAAGGTGGTCATCGCTACTATGTTTTGTTTATTGATGATTTCTCTCGCTACACTTGGCTCTACTTCATGAAATCTTGTAGCGAGGTTCTCTCTATATACAAACAATTTGCTGCCATGGTTCACACCTAGTTTTTCACGCCTATTCGTACTTTTCGTGCTGACTCCACTGGCGAGTATATCTCCCAGCTGTTGCGTGGTTTTCTCGCGGAACAGGGTACTCTTGCCCAGTTCTCATGTCTTGGTGCTCACGATCAGAATGGCGTTGCAGAACGTAAGCATCGTTATCTACTTGAGATGGCTCGTGCGCTGATGATTGTTGCTTCCCTTCCACCTCACTTTTGGGCTGAGGCTGTTTCTGCATCCACCTATCTCATCAACATTCACCCCTTGTCTTCCTTCCAGGGTGGTATTCCTATGGAGTGTCTCACTGGTCGCTCTCCTGACTACTCTGCTCTTCGTATGTTTGGATGCGTGTGCTATGTCCTTTTGGCACCGCGAGAACGGACCAAACTAACTGCTCAGTCGGTTGAGTGTGTTTTCTTTGGCTACAGTGATGAGCACAAGGGCGATCGCTATTGGGACCCTATTGGTCGTCGCTTGCGCATCTCGCATGATGTGACCTTTGACGAGTCTCGCTCTTACTACCCATGTCCTTCTTCCTCGAGTTTCTCTGTGGACGATATTTCTTTTCTTGTCCTTCCCGATACACCCTGCTATGTGCCTCATGTTGGGGAACGTAGTAATTTCAAAAATTTCCTACGCACACGCAAGATTATGGTGATGCATAGCAACAAGAGGGGAGAGTGTTGTCTACGTACCCACGCAGACCGACTGCGGAAACGATCACACAACGTAGAGGAAGTAGTCGTACGTCTTCCCGATCCGACCGATCCAAGCACCGTTACTCTGACACCTCCGAGTTATTAGCACACGTACAGCTCGATGACAATCCGCGGGCTCCGATCCAGCAAAGCGTCGAGGAAGAGTTCCGTCAGCACAACGGCGTGGTGACGATCTTGATGTTCCACTGTCGCAGGGCTTCGCCTAAGCACCGCTACAATATGATCGAGGTGGAATATGGTGGCAGGGGGCACCGCACATGGCTAAGGAACGATCTCAAGGATCAACTTGTGTGTCTATGGGGTGCCCCCTGCCCCTGTATATAAAGGATGGAGGAGGAGGAGGCCGGCCAAGGCTAGGCGCGGCCAGGATGTGGAGTCCTACTAGGACTCCAAGTCCTAGTAGGAGTCCACCAAGAGGGGAGGAAGGGAGAAGGAAGTGGAGGAGTAGGAAAGGTGGCCGGCCCCCTTTTCCCTAGTCCAATTCGGACTAGAGGGGAGGGGGGGCGCAGCAGGCCTTTTCTCCTCTTCCCACTAAAGCCCATCAAGGCCCAATACTTCTCCCAGCGAATTCCCGTAACTCTCCGGTACTCCGAAAAATACCCGAATCATTCGGAACCTTTCCGAAGTCCGAATATAGTCGTCCAATATATCGATCTTTACGTCTCGACCATTTCGAGACTCCTCGTCATGTCCCCGATCTCATCCGGGACTCCGAACTCCTTCGGTACATTAAAACTCATAAACTCATAATATAACTGTCATCGAAACCTTAAGCGTGCGGACCCTACGGTTCGAGAACAATGTAGACATGACCGAGACACGTCTCCGGTCAATAACCAATAGCGGGACCTGGATGCCCATATTGGTTCCTACATATTCTACGAAGATCTTTATCGGTCAGACCGCATAACAACATACGTTGTTCCCTTTGTCATCGGTATGTTACTTGCCCGAGATTCGATCGTCGGTATCCAATACCTAGTTCAATCTCGTTACCGGCAAGTCTCTTTACTCGTTCCGTAATACATCATCCCGCAACTAACTCATTAGTTGCAATGCTTGCAAGGCTTAAGTGATGTGCATTACCGAGAGGGCCCAGAGATACCTCTCCGACATTCGGAGTGACAAATCCTAATCTCGAAATACGCCAACCCAACATCTACCATTGGAGACACCTGTAGAGCTCCTTTATAATCACCCATTTACGTTGTCACGTTTGGTAGCACACAAAGTGTTCCTCCGGCAAACGGGAGTTGCATAATCTCATAGTCATAGGAACATGTATAAGTCATGAAGAAAGCAATAGCAACATACTAAACGATCGGGTGCTAAGCTAATGGAATGGGTCATGTCAATCAGATCATTCAACTAATGATGTGATCCCGTTAATCAAATAACAGCTCTTTGTCCATGGTTAGGAAACATAACCATCTTTGATTAACGAGCTAGTCAAGTAGAGGCATACTAGTGACACTCTGTTTGTCTATGTATTCACACATTTATTATGTTTCCGGTTAATACAATTCTAGCATGAATAATAAACATTTATCATGATATAAGGAAATAAATAATAACTTTATTATTGCCTCTAGGGCATATTTCCTTCAGTCTCCCACTTGCACTAGAGTCAATAATCTAGTTCACATCGCCATGTGATTTAACAACAATAGTTCACATCACCATGTGATTAACACCCATAGTTCACATCGTCATGTGACCAACACTCAAAGGGTTTACTAGAGTCAGTAATCTAGTTCACATCGCTATGTGATTAACACCCAAAAAGTGATCATGTTTTTCTTGTGAGAGAATTTTAGTCAACGGGTCTGCCACATTCAGATCCACATGTATTTTGCAAATTTCTATGTCAACAATGCTCTGCATGGAGCTACTCTAGCTAATTGCTCCCACTTTCAATATGTATCTAGATCGAGACTTAGAGTCATCCAGATCAGTGTCAAAACTTGCATCGACGTAACCCTTTACGGCGAACCTTTTTGTCACCTCCATAATCAAGAAACATATCCTTATTCCACTAAGGATAATTTTGACCGCTGTCCAGTGATCTACTCCTAGATCACTATTGTACTCCCATGCCAATTAGTGTAGGGTATACAATAGATCTGGTACACAGCATGGCATACTTTATAGAACCTATGACTGAGGCATAGGGAATGACTTTCATTCTCTTTCTATCTTCTGCCGTGGTCGGGCTTTGAGTCTTACTCAACTTCACACCTTGTAACACAGGCAAGAAACTTTTTCTTTGACTGTTCCATTTTGAACTAGTTCAAAATCTTGTCAAGGTATGTACTCATTGAAAAACTTATCAAGCGTCTTGATCTATCTCTATAGATCTTGAAGCTCAATATGTAAGCAGCTTCACCGAAGTCTTTCTTTGAAAAACTCCTTTCAAACACTCCTTTATGCTTTACAGAATAATTCTACATTATTTCCGATCAACAATATGTCATTCACATATACTTATCAGAAATACTGTAGTGCTCCGACTCACTTTCTTGTAAATACAGGCTTCACCGCAAGTCTGTATAAAACTACATGCTTTGATCATACTATCAAAGCGTTTATTCCAACTCCGAGAGGTTTGCACCATTCCATAAAAGGATCGCTGGAGCTTGCATATTTAGTTAACACCTTTAGGATCGACAAAAACCTTCTAGTTGCATCGTATACAACTCTTCTTTAGTAAATCCATTAAGGAATGCAGTTTTGTTTGTCCATTTGCCAGATTTCATAAAATGCGGCAATTGCTAACATGATTTGGACAGACTTAAGCATAGATACGAGTGAGAAAATCTCATTGTAGTCAACACCTTGAACTTGTCGAAAACCTTTTGCGATAATTCTAGCTTTGTAGATAGTAACACTACTATCAGCGTCCGTCTTCCTCTTGAAGATCCATTTATTTTCTATGGCTTGCCGATCATCGGGCAAGTCAACCAAAGTCCATACTTTGTTCTCATACATGGATCATATCTCAGATTTCATGGCTTCAAGCCACTTTGCAGAATCTGGGCTCACCATCGCTTCTTCATAGTTTGTAGGTTCATCATGATCTAGTAGCATGACTTCCAGAATAGGATTACCATACCACTCTGGCGCGGATCTTACTCTGGTTGATCTACGAGGTTCAGTAGTATCTTGTTCTGAAGTTTCATGATCATCATCATTAGCTTCCTCACTAACTGGTGTAGGTGTCACAGAAATAGTTTTCTGTGACGTACTACTTTCCAATAAGGGAGCAGGTACATTTACCTCGTCAAGTTCTACTTTCCTCCCACTCACTTCTTTCGAGAGAAACTCCTTCTCCAGAAAGTTTCCGAATTTAGCAACAAAAGTCTTGCCTTCGGATCTGTGATAGAAGGTGTATCCAATAGTTTCCTTTGGATATCCTATGAAGACGCACTTCTCCGATTTGAGTTTGAGCTTATCAGGATGAAACTTTTTCATATAAGCATCGCAACTCCAAACTTTAAGAAACGACAGCTTAGGTTTCTTGCCAAACCATAGTTCACATGGTGTCGTCTCAACGGATTTAGATGGTGCCCTATTTAACGTGAATGCAGCTGTCTCTAATGCATAACCCCAAAACGATAGTGGTAGATCGGTAAGAGACATCATAGATTGCACTATATCCAATAAAGTATGGTTATGACGTTCGGACACACCATTATGCTGTGGTGTTCCATGTGGCATGAGTTTGTGAAACTATTCCACATTGTTTTAATTGAAGACCAAACTCGTAACTCAAATATTTGTCTCCGCGATCAGATCGTAGAAACTTTATTTTCTTGTCACGATGATTTTCCACTTCACTCTGAAATTCTTTGAACTTTTCAAATGTTTCAGACTTATGTTTCATCAAGTAGATATACCCATATCTGCTCAAATCATCTGTGAAGTTCAGAAAATAATGATACTTGCCGTGAGCCTTAACACTCATCGGACCGCATAGATCAGTATGTATTATTTCCAATAAGTCAGTTGCTTGCTCCGGAGAACGGAGTCTTAGTCATCTTTCCCATGAGGCATAGTTCGCAAGCATCAAGTGATTCATAATCAAGTGATTCCAAAATCCCATCAGCATGGAGTTTCTTCATGCGCTTTACACCAATATGACCTAAATGGCAGTGCTACAAATAAGTTGCACTATCATTATTAACTTCACATCTTTTGGTTTCAATATTATGAATATGTGTATAACTACGATCGAGATCCAATGAACTTGTTTCATTGGGTGTATGACCATCGAAGGTTTTATTCATGTAAACAGAACAACAATTATTCTCTGACTTTAATGAATAACCGTATTGCAATAAACATGATCAAATCATATTCATGCTCAACGCAAAAACCAAATAACACTTATTTAGGTTCAACACTAATCCCGAAAGTATAGGGGAGTGTGCGATGATGATCATATCAATCTTGGAACCACTTCCAACACACATCGTCACTTCACCCTTAACTAGTCTCTGTTTATTTTGCAACTCCCGTTTCGAATTACTAATCTTAGCAACTAAACTAGTATCAAACACTGAGGGTTTGCTCTAAACACTAGTAAAGTACACATCAATAACATGTATATCAAATATACTTATGTTCACTTTGCCATCCTTCTTATCCGCCAATCACTTGGGGTAGATCCGCTTCCAGTGACCAGTCCCTTTGCAGTAGAAGCACTTAGTCTCAGGCTTAGGACCAGACTTGGGCTTCTTCACTTGAGCAGCAACTTGCTTGCTGTTCTTCTTGAAGTTCCCCTTCTTCCCTCTGCCCTTTTCTTGAAACTAGTGATCTTGTCAACCATCAACACTTGATGTTTTTCTTGATTTCTACCTTCGTTGATTTCAGCATCACGAAGAGCTTGGGAGTTGTTTCCATTATCCCTTGCATATTATAGTTCATCACGAAGTTCTACTAACTTGGTGATGGTGACTAGAGAATTCTGTCAATCACTATCTTATCTGGAAGATTAACTCCCACTTGATTCAAGCGATTGTAGTACCCAGACAATCTGAGCACATGCTCACTAGTTGAGCGATTCTCCTCCATCTTTTAGCTATAGAACTTGTTGGAGATTTCATATCTTCAACTCGGGTATTTTCTTGAAATATTAACTTCAACTCCTGGAACATCTCATATGGTCCATGGCGTTCAAAACGTCTTTGAAGGCCCGATTCTAAGCCGTTAAGCATGGTGCACTAAACTATCAAGTAGTCATCATATTGAGCTAGCCAAACGTTCATAACGTCTGCATCTGCTCCTGCAATAGGTCCGTCACCTAGCGGTGCATCAAGGACATAATTCTTCTATGCAGCAATGAGGATAAACCTCAGATCACGGATCCAATCCGCATCATTGCTACTATCATCTTTCAACACAATTTTCTCTAGGAACATATCAAAATAAACACAGGGAAGCAACAACGCGAGCTATTGATCTACAACATAATTTGCAAAATACTACCAGGACTAAGTTCATGATAAATTTAAGTTCAATTAATCATATTACTTAAGAACTCCCACTTAGATAGACATCCCTCTAATCCTCTAAGTGATTACGTGATCCAAATCAACTAAACCATGTCCGATCATCACGTGAGATGGAGTAGTTTCATTGGTGAACATCACTATGTTGATCATATCTACTATATGATTCACGCTCGACCTTTCGGTCTCCGTGTTCCGAGGCCATATCTGTATATGCTTGGCTCGTCAAGTATAACCTGAGTATTCCGCGTGTGCAACTGTTTTGCACCCGTTGTATTTGAACGTAGAACCTATCACACCCGATCATCACGTGGTGTCTCAGCACGAAGAACTTTCGCAACGGTGCATACTCAGGGAGAACACTTCTTGATAATTTAGTGAGAGATCATCTTATAATGCTACCATCAATCAAAGCAAGATAAGATGCATAAAAGATAAACATCACATGCAATCAATATAAGTGATATGATATGGCCATCATCATCTTGTGCTTGTGATCTCCATCTCCGAAGTACTGTCATGATCTCTATCGTCACCGGCATGACACCATGATCTCCATCATCTTGATCTATATCAATGTGTCGTCACGTGGTCGTCTCGCCAACTATTGCTCTTGCAACTATTGCTATCGCATAGCGATAAAGTAAAGCAATTATTTGGCGCTTGCATCTTATGCAATAAAGAGACAACCATAAGGCTTTTGCCAGTTGCCGATAACTTCAACAAAACATGATCATCTCATACAACAACTTATATCTCATCACGTTTTGACCATATCACATCACAACATGCCCTGCAAAAACAAGTTAGACGTCCTCTACTTTGTTGTTGCAAGTTTTACGTGGCTGCTACGGGCTTAAGCAAGAACCAATCTTACCTACGCATCAAAACCACAACGATAGTTTGTCAAATAGACTCCGTTTTAACCTTCGCAAGGACCGGGCGTAGCCACACTCGGTTCAACTAAAGTTGGAGAAACTGTCACCCGCTAGCCACCTTTGTGCAAAGCACGTCGGGAGAACCGGTATCGCGTAAGCGTACACGTAATGTTGGTCCGGGCCGCTTCATCCAACAATACCGCCGAACCAAAGTATGACATGCTGGTAGGCAGTATGACTTATATCGCCCACAACTCACTTGTGTTCTACTCGTGCAAATAACATCAAACCATAAAAACCTAGGCTCTGATGCCACTGTTGGGGAACGTAGTAATTTCAAAAATTTCCTACGCACACGCAAGATCATGGTGATGCATAGCAACGAGAGGGGAGAGTGTTGTCTACGTACCCACGCAGACCGACTGCGGAAGCGATCACACAACGTAGAGGAAGTAGTCGTACGTCTTCCCGATCCGACCGATCCAAGCACCGTTACTCCGGCACCTCCGAGTTCTTAGCACACGTACAGCTCAATGACAATCCTCGGGCTCCGATCCAGCAAAGCGTCGAGGAAGAGTTCCGTCAGCACAACGGCATGGTGACGATCTTGATGTTCCACTGTCGCAGGGCTTCGCCTAAGCACCGATACAATATGATCGAGGTGGAATATGGTGGCAGGGGGCACCGCACACGGCTAAGGAACGATCTCAAGGATCAACTTGTGTGTCTATGGGGTGCCCCCTGCCCCTGTATATAAAGGATGGAGGAGGAGGCCGGCCAAGGCTAGGCGCGGCCAGGATGTGGAGTCCTACTAGGACTCCAAGTCCTAGTAGGAGTCCACCAAGAGGGGAGGAAGGGAGAAGGAAGTGGAGGAGTAGGAAAGGTGGCCGGCCCTCTTTTCCCTAGTCCAATTCGGACTAGAGGGGAGGGGGGGCGCAGAAGGCCTTTTCTCCTCTTCCCACTAAAGCCCATCAAGGCCCAATACTTCTCCCAGCGAATTCCCGTAACTCTCCGGTACTCCGAAAAATACCCGAATCACTCGGAACCTTTCCGAAGTCCGAATATAGTCGTCCAATATATCGATCTTTACGTCTCGACCATTTCGAGACTCCTCGTCATGTCCCCGATCTCATCCGGGACTCCGAACTCCTTCGGTACATTAAAACTCATAAACTCATAATATAACTGTCATCGAAACCTTAAGCGTGCGGACCCTACGGTTCGAGAACAATGTAGACATGACCGAGACACGTCTCCGGTCAATAACCAATAGCGGGACCTGGATGCCCATATTGGTTCCTACATATTCTACGAAGATCTTTATCGGTCAGACCGCATAACAACATACGTTGTTCCCTTTGTCATCGGTATGTTACTTGCCCGAGATTCGATCGTCGGTATCCAATACCTAGTTCAATCTCGTTACCGGCAAGTCTCTTTACTCGTTCCGTAATACATCATCCCGCAACTAACTCTTTAGTTGCAATGCTTGCAAGGCTTAAGTGATGTGCATTACCGAGAGGGCCCAGAGATACCTCTCCGACATTCGGAGTGACAAATCCTAATCTCGAAATACGCCAACCCAACATCTACCATTGGAGACACCTGTAGAGCTCCTTTATAATCACCCATTTACGTTGTCACGTTTGGTAGCACACAAAGTGTTCCTCCGGCAAACGGGAGTTGCATAATCTCATAGTCATAGGAACATGTATAAGTCATGAAGAAAGCAATAGCAACATACTAAACGATCGGGTGCTAAGCTAATGGAATGGGTCATGTCAATCAGATCATTCAACTAATGATGTGATCCCGTTAATCAAATAACAACTCTTTGTCCATGGTTAGGAAACATAACCATCTTTGATTAACGAGCTAGTCAAGTAGAGGCATACTAGTGACACTCTGTTTGTCTATGTATTCACACATGTATTATGTTTCCGGTTAATACAATTCTAGCATGAATAATAAACATTTATCATGATATAAGGAAATAAATAATAACTTTATTATTGCCTCTAGGGCATATTTCCTTCACCTCATGTTTAACATCTTCCTTCTGTACCTCTCATTCATTCTCCTTCACCACTGATACCATCTTCCCCATCCTCCTCCTCCACCTCTCCACCATCAAATCCAGTCCATCCCCCTCTCTCACTGTTTCCTCTCCACTACACTCGCCACCCTCGTACTGACGATGCTTCCCCTGATGCACCTTCCACCTCTGGTGCTCCTCCGTTCACGCCTCCCCCGGTTCATAACCTCCGTGCTCAGCCTCGCCCCCGCCTGATCGCTATTCTCCTGATCGGTATGGTCTCTCTGTTATAGCCGAGCCCACTTCCTATTGAATTGCCATGACTCAGCGTGAATGGCAGCTTGCGATGGCCGAAGAGCTTGCTGCCCTTGAGCGCTCTGGCACATGGGATCTGGTTTCGCTCCCTTCCGGTGTTCGTCCCATCACCTGCAAGTGGGTCTACAAGATTAAGACTTGATCCGGTGGTTCTCTTGAGCGCTACAAAGCTCGTCTTGTGGCTCGTTGTTTTCAGCAGGAGTAGTGTCGGTGTCAAAACCGGCGGATCTCGGGTAGGGGGTCCCGAACTGTGCATCTAGGCCGGATGGTAACATGAGGCAGGGGACACAATGTTTTACCCAGGTTCGGGCCCTCTTGATGGAGGTAAAACCCTACGTCCTGCTTGATTAATATTGATGATATGGGTAGTACAAGAGTAGATCTACCACGAGATCAGAGAGGGTAAACCCTAGAAGCTAGCCTATGGTATGATTGTATGTATATTTTCTATCAACTAGCCTGGCCTCGGTTTATATAATGCACCAGAGGCCTAGGATAACAAGAGTCCTAGCCGAATACGCCGGTGGGTAGGAGTCCTTATCTTGATCACCAAGTCTTGTGGAATCTTCCATGTATGTGGCAGTTGTCCGAACTGGCCCATGAGTATACGGCCATGGGGGTCCTCGGCCCAATCTATCAGATCGGGAGATGACGTGGTGAGAACCCCCTAGTCCAGGACACCGTCAATAGCCCCCTGAACCAGCCTTCAAGTTAGGGATGCTCCTCGATTCTTCCGAACTGTTCTTCATCTTCAGTTGTCGGTCTTGAAAACTGGTTCAACAAATCTTCTCATCTTTGATATTGAGGATCGCCGAAATGCATTCAACGAGTTTACACGTCGGGTATCCGAGGAGCCCCTTTAAGTTTCCGGCCTTTATCAATGCCTTGTTATTTTCATGTCACACCTTGGGTTTGAAGTTGTTCCCGAGAGGCAATGTCCTCTTGCATCTAAGCTCTAACGCCGGATTGCATTCAAGGTATCTTTTGCAGCCGAGCACCAATGCCGGACTGGTTCCTAGCTCCAACACCGAAATGTATCCGAGCTCCAACGCCGGACTATGTCCAAGCTCCAATGCCGGACTGTGTCTAAGCTGCAACACCGAACTATATCCAAGATGTCATAGATCATCTTGGTCTAAAAAAGTTGAAGGAGTTTAGCCGAGCTTAATGCCGGAAATGCCCTCTATGGAGCCAGCCACTAGCACCCGAGCTTTATGTCGGACTGCTTCCGAGGTGGTGCACCACCCCGAATGTGGGCCGATTTTTTGTCAATATTTTTTATTAGTGCAATTTATTCTCTGCCGAGATATATATCCAGTAGCCCTCAAGGTGTGTATCGGTCTAAAACCCGAGATGCACCTGAAGGATGACGTAAGACCGCTGATCCCAATAGTCGCTGAGACTCAGGTTTATTTGCAAAATCAGTCTGAGGATCAAGTCCTAGCTTGGCAGAATACTTCGAGACACCAAAAGCGGTGTGCTCAGTCCTCGAGGCTCAGGTTGGGTGCGGCTGACCAACCTGAGGATCAAAATCTCCTCAGAAACTATATTGCACCTAAAATTTTCTGCATTGAACAGGCAATGCAGTAGCCCCCGAGACACTGGTCGGGTGGCAACACCAGATCAGGGGATCGATGTGCCCCTTTAATATTTTTAAATAATAAGCCCGAAGCCCAGTAGCCCCCGAGCCTTAAAGCGGACACGGGTGGCCGAATTAAGGATCGATATCCATAGTAAAATTACAAATTATGTGTAATGACTCTATGTATCCAAGTACTTTACGTCATTTAATGCTCGGATCCGCATTGTACAAAACTTTGTTGACCGACCATCGGCTTCCACCTCCTCGGCCAGTAGCTGAGAAGTGTTTGTCTTACTTTATAAAGCCTTTATGAGGGCAAAGATTTACGATAGACAAGGCAATCTGGCCATACGGTTTTATAAACAAAGGTACGCAGAGAGATATGTTATATTACTATTTTAACATAAGAAATGTCTTCCAAAGAAAATAGTCCCGCTATCGGTTCCTTTGTTTGGGTTGTCATGCTAAGCATGATCATGAAACCTCAGCTCTAATGTAAGAGCAAAATATAGAGGATTTTAGTTTGGGAGGCCAGTTAGTAGCCCTCGGTAGTGTTCGGCGACAGTCGAGGTCAAGCCGTAAACACTTCGGCCATTGTTATGAATGGCCCATCATTTAACACCGTCATCGGATTGCTGACTAGTTTACGCTTATTGTGACAGTCAATTTTTGGCTTTCTCCACTGAGGTGCTTAACCATGTGAGCTGGAAGCACAATCGCAGTGGTTCTCCCTTTGCACACCTAGCCGAACAAAGCAGAATGTAGGAGGCAAGCGCAGGAGCCGGGAAACCCAACTATTGACCGAAGACACAATTCGAAACCAACACATATATAGTGAGATCTGATAATGTTTTTGCCGAATCTATAAAGGTGTCCGACATTGCACTATGGGACTTGTGCTGGAAACACACAAATAGTTTAAAAGTGCCATAAGCTTGGAAAACCAAAAAACGTCAGTAAAAATGTGACGTCCGAACAAGATCAAGTGTTCGGTGCAAATCCGAAAATTGGACTTTTAAAAAAAGTGCTTCTGTCGTGCTTTAACATGACACATCCTATCTCAAGACTTCAAGCGGGTCAACCTACAGCTTCAACCTCCTATCCCGAAGGCGGAGTACTTCTCATTAGGCCAGTTTAGCAAACTAAACTCTAGCGGCTTTGAGAGAGAAATTAGGCTCCCCGGCTAGTGACCACACACTCGTGTCGAAAAAAGGAGTGATAAATAATAATAGTAATAAAAACTTTGCAACGACTAAGAAGAAGAACACTTATTATAAAACGGCTCATATAAATTTAAGAGCCCCCAAGTGACCTGGGTAAAAGAATTTTATGTATAATGATTGTATGTACCGAAGTACTAATATCATATATTTGTTCAACCGAACTTTAAACGTGTCTTAACCGACCGTCGGCTTCTCCCTCTTCGGTCAAGGACCGAAAAGTGTTATGTACTCCACCTGTCGAGAATATCGATGGTGTTTCCGATAACCAGGCAACCGGGCCATAAGGCTGTAACAAACAAAGCGCGCTCAGGGAACTTATGCTATATTACAGACGAAGTGTAAGAAGCATCTTCGAAGAAAATAGTACCCCCACCGATACCTTTCTTCGGTGTTCATTATTACTATGAGACTTGTGCAATAGATTTTTAGTACTCATGAGTTCCGTTGTGTGCCGACCATGATTGAAAACAATAAGAGCGCTAGCTTTCGGCTTCACCCAGTCTGACGTCAGAGCTCGGAGGACCCGGTCGTGACAATCGTAGAGGTGCTCCCTTTACTCCCTAGCCGAACAATCGGGAACGTAGGGGTAAGCACAGGAGCCAGGCAACCCAGCTTGCAAATCGCTGAAGTCAATATGGTGCATATTGTGGCGTAATACACGAACAAGGAACAAAGCCGTACAAGTATAATCATATGCAAGAGGAAAAGCTTCATAAAGGAAGCCCCCAAATAAATGGGGTATTTGAATATGTGTGTCACAAACAAAGTTTGGACAAGGAAAAAATTTTACAAGCAACTTTTTTCCAAAAAGTATAATGCTTGGTCGAACCGAACACAAGTTAAAAATTAAAACTTTGAGCATGAAAGCGACTTACCTGATTAATGTGTTCGGCATTGATGACGCGGTCCGAGCTTGATGCGGGACAAGGTTCCATCCCCCAAGCCGGTCTCGAGGTGGCGGAGCGGAGAGCTTGACACGCCGAAGTGGTGACATAGCATGGTCAATGCAGACCGGCATAGTGATGCCGAAGTCCCCGGATCATTTTCCTGTGCACAAAAAATAGTGCAACCCGGAGATAATGGTAATAATAATAATAATAAAAATCGTTGCATAATAAATAATTTATGCAAAGTGAGTAATAAAAGAAATATTGCCTAGCGCCGAAGTCAATGTCGATGCAGGGCGTCGGCGTGATGCGGTAAAGGCGTGGCAAAGCCTGAATTCATAGGTCGGTTCGAGTTCCGGATGCGGCGTTCAGCGGACTATGTACGGAAACTGACCAAACCACCACGCGACCGTCGTTAATGCGGCTATCATTTGATAGGCCTATGTACAGATGATGGACAAACCAGAGTAATAATTCCTTGAGAAAAATAAACCCACACAAGCAAAAAATACTAGGATTAATAGCACCTGGTTTATTTGTTGTAGCAATCCAAAGAAAAGCGACTCCCAAAATCGGGAATCGATCCACACACCCATTGCCTAAGAGGTGGTTGTAGAGTCAATTACGCATAATTCCACCAAAGGGATCGTCAAGGCGATGCTCTAAGAGGTGGTGGCAGCAGATACAAGTTCGCTGTTCGAAAAAACAGCACGGTCGCCCGAGGGCAATGTTGATGTTGAGCCCCGAGCTCCATGGATGATTTCTCCATGATCTTGATAGAGATAGGAGTTGTTGTTGATGAATGCCATCGTCCGAACATGACGATCGGAGACGGAACACGGTCCTCGGTCGAACCAAGGTGACCAGTCGAGCCGGCGACGAAGATGCCGGCATCGCAGTTGACCTGCAAACGAGCCATCGATCCTTTTGCCGATCACACAGCGGAACTCTCAATGAAAGCACCAATGTCGGTGTTAAAACCGGCGGATCTCGGGTAGGGGGTCCCGAACTGTGCGTCTAGGCCGGATGGTAACAGGAGGCAGGGGACACAATGTTTTACCTAGATTTGGGCCCTCTTGATGGAGGTAAAACCCTACGTCCTGCTTGATTAATATTGATGATATGGGTAGTACAAGAATAGATCTACCACGAGATCAGAGAGGCTAAACCTTAGAAGCTAGCCTATGGTATGATTGTATGTATATTTTCTATCGACTAGCCTGCCCTCGGTTTATATAATGCACCAGAGGCCTAGGATAACAAGAGTCCTAGCCGAATACGCCGGTGGGGAGGAGTCCTTGTCTTCATCACCAAGTCTTGTGGAATCTTCCATGTATGCGGCAGTTGTCTGAACTGGCCCATGAGTATACGGCCATGGGGGTCCTCGGCCCAATCTAACAGATCGGGAGACGACGTGGTGAGAACCCCCTAGTCCAGGACACCGTCAAGTAGGGACGCGATTATGATGAGACATTCGCTCCTGTAGCTCACATGACCACTGTCCGCACTCTCCTTGCTATGGTTCTGTTCATCATTGGTCTATCTCTAAATTGATGTCCAGAACGCCTTTCTCAATGGCAAGTTGCGTGGAAGTTTATATGTAGCCACCATTGGGGTACTATGCTCCTGATGGTATGGTCCGTCGACTTCGCCGCTCCCTCTATGGTCCTAAACAGGCCCCTCGCGCCTAGTTTGAGCGCTTCGCCTCTGTGGTGACTGCCGCTGGTTTCTTTCCTAGTGATCATGATCCCATGTTATTCGTTCACACGTCTCCTCGTGGTCGGATTCTTCTTCTTCTTCTCTATGTTGATGACATGATCATCACTGGTGATGACTCTGACTACATTGCCTTTGTTAAGGCTCGCCTTTGCAACTAGTTCCTCATGAACGATCTTTGCCCCACTTTGCTATTTTCTTGGGATTGAGATCTCCTTGACCTCTGATGGCTTCTACATCTCCCAAGGAAAATATATTCAGGATCTTCTTGCTCGCGCTGCTCTCGGTGATGAGCGCACAGTTGTGACTCTTATGGAGCTCAACATTCAGCTTCGTGCCTCTCATGGTGACCCTGTTCCTAATCCCACTCGCTATAGTCACCTAGTTGGCAGCCTTGTCTATCTTGCTGTTACGCGCCCTGACATCTCCTCCACATCCTGAGTCAGTTTGTTTCAGCCCCCACCTCTATCCACTATAGTCACCTCCTCCATGTTCTATGGTATCTTTGTGGCACGATCTCTCAGCGCCTTTTCTTTCCTCGCTACAGCTCTCTTGAGCTCCAGGCCTACTTTGATGCTACCTGGGCTAGTGATCCCTCTAATCGACGCTCGCTGTCTGCTTACTGTGTCTTTCTTGGTGGCTCTCTTATTGCTTGGAAGACAAAGAAACAGACTGTAGTTTCTCGATCGAGTACAAAGGCTGAGTTGCGAGCCATGGCTATGTTGACGGCTGAGGTGCTCTGGTTACGGTGGTTACTTGAGGATTTTGGTGTGACTGCTACTGCCTCGACCCCCTTACTGTCAGACAATGCCGGTGCTATCAATATTGCACGTGACCTGATGAAGCATGAGCTCACCAAGCACATTGGTGTGGATGCCCACTTTGTGCGTGCTGCTGTTCAGGATGAGATTCTCGCTCTCCACTATGTGCCCTCTGAGTTACAGTTGGCAGACTTCTTCACGAAGGCACAGACTCTAGCACAGCATGGTTTTCTTCTCTCCAAACTCAGAGTTGTTGATCCACCATGAGTTTGAGGGGGGGTGTTAGATGTGTATAGTCCCTTTTTGGTACATCCCCATTGTATAAGGGGTTTCTTGCACTTTACCACACATGTATATGTAATGGCCTTTGGCCCTCAGTGAATACTAGTTGCTGATTATCCAACATAAACGAACGATACGGTCTCGGTGGAGAGCTCCATCCAAACTATGGAGCAGTTCCTTGCCGAGGACAAGTACCAAGTGGTCGGCTTCAACCTCGAGTACACCATGGGTCGTGCCGGACATGATCAGAAGGTTGTCGTCGCCCAGTTGTGCGTGCGACATGACGTCCTCGTCTACGACTACCACCTGGCCACAACACCTTGCGAGCGTTTCTCCAGGTTTATCAACAGCTCTGACTACAATTTTGCTGTGGTGGAGACCACCAACGATCTAAAAGCGCTCAAGGTTTCGGGCTTGAAATGCCCGAATCTTGTCAACATCCAGCACCACTGTAACACCCCGGATGTAACCATCCATATTTATAACTCCGACTCTTGCCATTTTTAGCTATGTGATATGATATTCCCTCAGTGGTTGGGTTTTGTCTTTCGTTTTGCATTTTTTCATATCATGCATTTCATCTCATGTCATCATGTGCATCGCATTTGCATTCGTGTTCGTCTCATGCATCCGAGCATTTTCCCCGTTGACGTTTTGCAATCCGACACTCCCACATGCACCCAGTGGACCCCTCTTGTCTCTTTTCGTGAGAGAGAGAAAAATGTTCTCGAAATGGGCCGAGATTTGTCAAGTGGCCTTGGTCCATCACCGGTAGACCGCTTGTCAAATTTCGTTCCATTTGGAGGTCATTTGATGCCCCAATGGTTAACCGGGTAACCGCAAAAGCCTGTTTGGTGTTGCAGCCCAACACCCCTCCAAACAGCCCACTAACCCATCTAAACCCCCTCCAAGCTCTCCTTCATTGGATCACGCTCGTGTGGGCGAAAACCGCACCTCATTTGGACACTCCTAGCTCCCTCTACCTATATATATGTGCCCCTCCCCGAAAATTTCGCAGTCAAACCCTAGCACCGCTCCCCTCGCACCGTCGGACAAAAACGCCGCAGCCGGACGTGTCCGCCGGCCACGTATCCTCCACCAATCGGACGCTGCCACGTCAGCCTCGCCGCCACCACACCAAACCGGTTCGCGCCACGTGGCCCGGCCGCGTCCCTCAGCCATCGCGCGCCGCCGCGGCCCGAGGCCGGCCCGCGTGAGCCACCCCGGGCCCGAGCCGCTGCCCCGTGCACCCGAGGCTCCGCCCGCCGGTGCCGCCCTCCTCCGCTGCCGCCTCCACATGCCGGCCCGCTCCTCCGCCCGCCGCCACGGCGCCGGACGTCGCCTCCCGCGCCGCGTCGCCTCGCTGGTGTCCCCCCCCCCCCGATGCTGTCGCCGACCAGATCCGGCCACTCCAAGTCGCCGACGAGCTCCTCCCCGCTCCGGCCGCCATCTCCCTCCTCTCCGGCATCAACTCCAGTGACAACCCCGGCGATCCTCGTTATCCGCGCAAACCCTAGATCGGGAACAGAGTGGTATATTTTTCACTAAGTCCCGGTTCCCCTAATATTTTTATGCCACCTTATATCTCCATGACCGTGGCTCTGAATCATGCATATGATATGTCAAAATGTTTCCCTCGTTATGCTCTTCATGTTAGTGGTATTTGCATGCATGTTACTGTTAATTTTGACGCCATTATCCTTGTTGCAAGAGTGCTATATGATGTCAACTGCTGTCTGTTAACAGAACTTGATGATTTGTCTTTTTCATTGCATTTTGTGTGTGCATCCTATGAGCACAATGTCTATATGTTTTATGAGCTCCGTCATGCCATATTTACAGTGTTGCAAGTATTGTATTTTTGTGATCTATGTGGTGACTAGCACAAGCATGCAAAGTAGGATCCAAGATGTTGCTGTTTTCAGGCACTTAGGATTTTGCTAAGTCTTTTTCCTGATGTTATTTCGATGCCATGTAAACTTGTTGCTACCATGAGATCCATGCTTATTTTGAGATACTTCAGAAAGTATGTTTTGAACATGTGGTTATTCTCTATCCAGGCATGCCTCTGGTTGAAATTATGGAGTACTCTAGCATGTCAGTTTCTTGCTCTACCCTTGTCAAATATTATTCCTGGCAGATTGTTAACATGTTATTCAACTTTGTCATGGGTGTTGTTAGTGATCCATGTAACCTATGAGCTTACTCTTGCCATTATTAGAATCTTGAACATGTCTTATTACTGTTGGTATGCTTGTGTTGTCATGTAATGCTTTGTGGTGAGTGGCATGAGCTTGCAAAGTTGCTATCATGAATTTGTTTCTGCCATGTCCTGAAATTCCAGTCTGAATCTTTTTATAAAACTTGCTATGTTTGCATGGGTGTAATCATATTTTCTGTGCTTTTTTGGCTAATGATCAGTAAGGGAGTTTTGTTAAGTGTGTTTAGTACTAGCATGCCATGCCTTTGTTTGTCATGATATTTTCTTGTAGGATGTCGTTTTCTTGCTCTAAACATTGCTTCCTGACATTGTTTTTGACATGCTAGTATTTTCTCTAAGTCCGTGAAACTGATATCTTTTGCACTTTTGCCATGCTTGTTTGAACCTGTTCTAGTGTGATTTAGCCATAGCTCAGTGTTCATGTTTTGTCAAGCATCTCTTGTAAATTAGTTCCATGTGCTTTGTTGCTATGTTGGAGTGCAGTAGCTTAGTTTCTTGTTGCATTCTATGCGCTATCATGCTGTTAATCGCATATTTGCATCATCTTTGTATTGCTTGTCATTTGCAAACCGTGCATCCGTTTCCGGGGATCCTTATATCGATTTCGACCGAAATCACATCATCTTTCCAGTGCCATACTTGGTTTGCCAAGTAGATGCCTTGATAATTATTTCCCTTCCGGAGCACGCATATGCATTGCATATCATATCTTGCATATCATGCCATCTATTGCGTCATGTTGCTTGTGCATTGCACCGTGATTGATGGTTGTTCCGTTGCTTGTATTGTTGCTTTGGGTAGAGCCGGGAGACGATTATGTGAACGAGGAACCTGATGAGTACGCTAATGAGGAGCAAGCTTTCGACAACTTTGAGAACGTTGCAGGCAAGATGAGCATACCCTCGAAATCACTTCTATCTTTGCTTGCTAGTGGTTCGTTGTATCGCTATGTCATGCTACCTACCACTTGTTATATCATGCCTCCCATATTGCCATGTCAACCCTCTAGCCCACCTTCCTACCAAACCGTTGTTTGGCTCTATTACCGCTTTTGCTCAGCCCCTCTTATAGCGTTGCTAGTTGTAGGTTGTTCCATGTTGGAACATGGATAGGTTGGGATATCACAATATATCTTATTTTTAATTAATGCATCTATATACTTTGTAAAGGGTGGAAGGCTCGGCCTTTTTCCTGGTGCTTTGTTCCACTCTTGCCGCCCTAGTTTTCGTCATACCGGTGTTATATTCCTTGATTTTGTGTTCCTTACGAGGTTGGGGTTATGGGACCCCCTTGATAGTTCACTACCCTCAACAATCAGCCTCAGTTTGCTACCCTCAACCAGTTCCTTGCAAATCAGCCGAAGTCTTTCAGCAACTGTGTCGATGCCGTAGACGCCGATGATTGGCTCGTGGACATCTGCAAGAATTTGAATGTAGCAATGTCAGGCCTGAGGACTTTGTCAAGTTTGCTTCGTTTCAACTCAAGGACCAAGCTACTGATTGGTATCAACAATGCAGAGATTCCAGGGGAGGTCCTGTGATTACCTGGGATGATTTCCGCCGAGACTTCAAAGCTGATCATATTCCAACAAGTGTTGTTGAGAGCAAGCGTGAGGAGTTCCGCAATCTCAAGTAAGGCAGCATGTCCGTGTATCAATACAATATCCAGTTTCAGAAACTTGCTTGCTTCGCTAAACAAGACGTTCTTGATGAAAAGAGCATGATCTATCAATTCAGAGGTGGCCTCAGAGAAGATCTGCAGTTAGCTCTCGTTCTTGTGGAGCCTACTGAGTTCGATCAATTCTATAACCTGGCCCTCAAGCAAGAAGGTGCTCAGCTCAAGTGTGAGGCTTCAAAGAAGAGAGTCAGGGATGCATTTCAGTCTTCTTATTCCTCACAAGTGGTAGCTAAGCAACATAAGTTCTGGCTTCCTCTGCCTCCCCCGTTTTGTCAGCCCTACCAGCAGAAGAACAAAGGTGGCCATGGATCTTCCCACCCACCCAACCCAGGCTATCAGAACAAGTCTCGGTCTCAAGCTCCAAGGTCAAGTGCTCCTTATCATCGTCCGATCTCAGAAGTGACTTGCAAAAGGTATCAGCAGAAAGGTCACTATGCGAACAAGTGCTTCAACCAAAGGCGCCTTCCGCCTCCTCCTCCCGTGAGATCTTCAAGCAATGCAGTGGTCAAGCATAATCCCAAGTCTGCAAGGGTAAACATGGTGAATGCAGCTCAAGCGGAGGATTCTTCTCAAGTGATCATGTGTAATCTTCCAACTAGTGATATTCCTGTAAAAGTCTTATTTGATACCAGTGCATCTATTTCATTCATATCAAGACCTTTTGCATCCATGCAATTTGCATATTGTCGATCTCCCTAAGCCGATAGCGGTTTCCTCTCCAGGTTTGTTCATGAACACCAAAATGATGGCTCCGGATGTTTCCATCAAGATGGGAAACTATAAATTTCTGTCTTCTCCAATGGTACTTGGAGACTCTGATATTGATATAATTCTCGGCATGGACTGGCTCTCCAAGCACAAAGCTCAACTTGATTGTGCCGCCAGGGAGATTCAATTGACACACTCTTCTGATGATGTGATCATCTATGTCGCTCGTGATGAAACCATTCGATTTTTTCTCTCAATGAGAAGGGCGAGTTGGATGCCATCTCTCAGATTCCAGTCATTTGTGAGTATCAAGATGTCTTTCCAGAAGAGCTTCCGGGAATGCCTCCTCACCGGCCAGTTGAATTCGTTATCAATCTTGATCCTGGTACGGAACCCATTTGCAAGCATCCATACAAGCTTGGACCAAAGGAGCTGAAGGAATTGAAGAAACAACTCGATGAACAAGAGCGTCTGGGTTTGATCAGACCGAGTTCATATCCGTGGGGTTGTGGTGTTATTTTTGTCCAGAAGAAGGATGGCATGAACCAACTTTGTGTCGACTACCGTTCATTGAACAAGAAGACAATAAAGAACAAGTATCCACTTCCCAACATCAATAAGCTATTCGAGCAACTTAAAGGTGCTAAAGTATTCTCCAAGCTTGACCTTCATATGGGTTATCATCAGATTCGCATTCGTGAGCAAGATATCCCCAAGACAGCATTCAGAACAAGCTATGGTTCTTATGAATACACCGTCATGTCTTTCGGTCTTGTCAATGCTCCTCCAACGTTCTCTCGCATGATAAACTTCATCTTCAACCCTTACACAAATGAATTCGTCCTGGTGTATCTCGATGATATCTTGGTCTTCTCCAAGAATAAGAAGGATCATGCCAAGCATTTGAGATTGGTGCTCGACAAGCTCAGAGAGCATCAATTCTATGCGAAGTTTTCCAAACCCAGACATCCAAATGTGAGTTTTGGGTTGATGAAGTTCTTTACCTTGGTCATATCATCTCCGCCAAGGGCATAGCTGTTAATCCCAAGAAGGTGTCTGCAATTATTGACTAGGAACTTCCTCAGAATGTCAAGCAGCTCCACAGTTTTGTTGGACTTGCGAGCTATTGCCGAAGATTCGTTGAGAATTTCTCTAAGATTGCAAAGCCTCTTTCCAACCTCCTCCAGAAGCATGTCAAGTATGTATGGACACATGAGTGTGACATTGCTTTCAACACCCTCAAAGAGAAGCTTGTCTCAGCTCCTGTCTTGACTCCTCCTGATGAATCCTAGCTTTTCAAAGTTTTCTATGATGCCTCTTTGCAAGGTCTAGGCGCTATGTTAATGCAAGAGAAGAAAGTCGTGGCTTATACCTCTCGTCAGTTGAAGCCCAACGAAAGGAACTACCCCACTCACGATCTTGAGTTGGTGGAAGTTGTCCATGCATTAATAACGTGGAGAATCTCTTGTTGGGAAGGCAAGTGGACATTTTCACAGATCACAAGAGCCTCAAGTATATCTTTACTCAACCCAACCTCAACCTCAGGCAAACTCTATGGGTCGAAATGATTCAAGAGTACAATCCGAGTATTGAATATACTCCAGGCAAGGCCAATGTGATTGCAGATGCTTTGAGCAGGAAGGCTTATTGCAACAGCTTAATTCTCAAGTCATTCCAACCGGATCTTTGTGAAGCTTTCCGCAAACTCAATCTCCAAGTTGTTCCTCAAGGTTTTCTTGCCAACCTTCAAGTCACTCCTACTTTGGAATACCAAATTCGTGAGGCACAACTCCTTGATACCATGGTGAAGAAGGTGAAACACGGTATTGCCAAGGGCCAACCCAAATAAAAGTGCTATCGCATTGATGACAAAGACACTTTATTCTTTGAGGACCGGATTGTGGTTCCTAAAGGTGATCTAAGGAAGGTCATAATGAACAAGGCGCACAATTCTCTTCTATCCATTCATCCTGGCAGTTCGAAGATGTACCATGACCTCAAGCAGTCGTATTGGTGGACTCGAATGAAGCGAGATATTGCTCAATTTGTGAATGAATGTGATGTCTGTCGAAGGGTGAAAGCAGAACACCGACGACCAGCTGGTCTCCTCCAACCTCTTTCTATTCCAGAATGGAAGTTTGATCATATCGAAATGGACTTCGTTACTGGATTTCCTAAGTCCAAGTGTGGGAATGTTGCTATCTTCGTTGTCATTGACAAGCTTACTAAAGTGGCTCATTTCCTTCCAATCAAAGAATCTATCACAATAGATCAGTTGGCAGAGCTATACACCTCCAGAATTTTCTCCTCACACGACATTCCACAATTGATCTCTTCAGACCGTGGAGGCATTTTCACTTCTAAGTTTTGGGACTCCTTCCAGAAGTCCATGGGCACCAACATTCGCTTCTGCATAGCTTTCCATCCTCAAACAAGTGGCCAAGTCGAGCAAGTCAATCAAATCCTCGAAGATATTCTCGGAGATTGCGTCATCTCTTTCGGTATGAAGTGGTAAGATTATCTTCCATATGCTGAGTTCTCCTACAACAATAGCTTCCAAGCGAGTTCGGCCAAGGCCCCATTCGAAATTCTCTATGGCAAGAAGTGTCGTACTCCTCTCAATTGGTCAGAGACTGGTGAACGCCAACTTCTTGGCAACAACTTGATCACAGAAGCTGAAGAAATGTTAAAGTCATCCGTGAAAATCTCAAAGCCGCGCAATCACGCTAGAAGAGTTACTATGATAGCAAGCACCATGACTTGGCTTTCGAGGTCGGAGACCATGTCTACCTTCGCGTCTCTCCAATGAAAGGCACTCGTCGCTTCGGTATCAAAGGGAAGCTTGCCCCTAGATACGTGGGTCCTTTCAAGATCATTGGCAAAAGAGGCGATCTCGCCTATCAACTTGAGCTTCCATCCAACTTCGCAAACATGCACGATGTATTTCACGTGTCACAGCTTCGCAAGTGCTTCAAGACCCCCGAGCGCACTATCAACTTCGAAGAGATTGACCTCCAAGAAGATGTGTCTTATCATGAGCATCCCGTTGCTATTCTTGAAGACACCGAGTGCAAGACTTGCAACAAGTCAATCAAATTCCTGAAAGTGAAGTGGTCACACCATTCCGACCGAGAAGCCACCTGGGAACGTGAGGACCACCTCCATTCCGAATATCCGGAGTTCTTTTAGTCCTAGATCTTGGGACGAGATCCTCTTGTAGTGGTGGAGTGTTGTAACACCCCGGATGTAACCCTCCATATTTATAACTCCGACTGTTGCCATTTTCGGCTATGTGATATGATATTCCCTCAGTGGTTGGGTTTTTTCTTTCGTTTTGCATTTTGTTCATGTCATGCATTTCATCTCATGTCATCATGTGCATCTCATTTGCATTCATGTTCATCTCATGTATCCGAGCATTTTCCCTATTGTTTGTTTTGCAATCCGACACACCCACATGCACCCGGTGCACCCCTCTTGTCTCTTTTCGTGAGCGGAAGAAAAACATTCTCGGAATGGGCCGATATTTTTCAAGTGGCCTTGGTACATCACCGGTAGACCTCTTGTCAAATTTATTTCCATTTGGAGGCCGTTTGATGCCCCAATGATTAACCGGGTAACCGCAAAAGCCTCTTTGGTGTTGTAGCTCAACACCCCTCCAAACAGCCCACTAACCTGTCTAAACCCCCTCCATACTCTCCGTCATTGGATCACGATCGTGTGGGCGAAAACCACACCTCATTTGGACACTCCTAGATCCCTCTACCTATATATATGTGCCCCTCCCCAAAAATTCGCAGTCAAACCCTAGCACCGCTCCCCTCGCGCCGCCGGACGTGTCTGCTGGCCACGTATCCTCCACCAATCGGACGCCGCCATGTCAGCCTCGCCGCCGCCGCACCCAACCGGTTTGCGCCACGTGGCCCAACCACGTCCCTCAGCCACCGCGGCCCGAGGCCGGCCCACCCGAGCCGCGCCGGGCCCGAGCCGCCACCCCGCGCGCCCGAGGCTCCGCCTGCCGGTGTCGCCCTGCTCCGCCGCCGCCTCCGCTCACCGGCCCGCTCCGCCGCCATGGCGCCGGACGCCGCCTCCTGCGCCGTGTCGCCTCGCCGGTGTGCCCCCCCGGCGCCGCCGCCGCTCAAATCCGCCGCCGCCGACCGGATCTGGCCACTCCAAGTCGCCGGCGAGCTCCTCCCCGCTCCGGCCGCCATCTCCCTCCTCTCCGGCATCAACTCCGGCGACAACCCCGGCGATCCTCGTTATCCACGCAAACCTTAGATCGGGATCGGAGTGGTATATTTTTCACTGTCCCCGGTTCCCCTAATATTTTTATGCCTCCTTCAAGATGCTATATCTCAATGACCGTAGCTCCGAATCATGCATATGATTTGTTGAAATGTTCGTCTCGTTATGCTCTTCATGTTAGTGGCATTTTCATGCATGTTACTATCCATATTGATGCCATCATCCTCATTGCGAGAGTGCTATAAGATGTTAACTATTGTCTGTTAACAGAACTTGATGATTTGTCTTTTTCGTTGCATTTTGTGTGTGCATCCTATGAGCATGATGTCTATATGGTTTATTAGTTCCATCATGCCATCTTCACAGGGGTGCAAGTCTTGTATTTTTTTGATCTATGTGGTGACTAGCACAAGCATGCAAAGTAGGCTCCATGATGTTGTTGTTTTCAGGCAATTAGGATTTTGCCAAGTCTTTTTCCTGATGCTATTTGGATGCCATGTAAACTTGTTGCTACCATGAGATCCATGCTTATTTTGAGATACTTTAGTAAGTATATTTTGAACATGTGGTTATGCTCTATCCATGCATGCCTCTGTTTGAAATTATGGACTATTCTAGCATGTCAGTTTATTGCTCTACCTTTGTCAAATATTATTCCTGGCAGATTGTTAACATGTTATTCAACTTTGTCATGGGTGTTGTTAGTGATACATGTACCCTATGAGCTTACTCTTGCCATGCTTAGCATCTTGAACATGTCTTATTACTTTTGGTATGCTTGTGTTGTCATGTAATGCTTTGCGGTGAGTGGCATGAGCTTGCAAAGTTGCTATCCTGAATCTGTTTCTGCCATGTCCTGAAATTCCAGTCTGAATATGTTTATAAAACTTGCTATGTTTGCATGGGTGTAATCATATTTTCTGTACTTTTTTGGCTAATGATCAGTAAGGGAGTTTTGTTAAGTGTGTTTAGTACTAGCATGCCATGCCTTTGTTTGTCATGATATTTTCTTGTAGGATGTCGTTTGCTTGCTCTAAACATTGCTTCCTGATGTTGTTTTTGACATGCTAGTATTTTCTCTAAGTCCGTGAAACTGATATCTTTTGCACTTTTGCCATGCTTGTTTGAACCTGTTCTAATGTGATTTCGCCATAGCTCAGTGTTCAGGTTTTGTCAAGCATCTCTTGTAAATCAGTGCCATGTGCTTTGTTGCTATGTTGGAGTGCAGTAGCTCAGTTTCTTGTTGCATTCTATGTGCTATCATGCTGTTAATCGCATATTTGCATCATCTTTGTATTGCTTGTCATTAGCAAACCGTGCATCCGTATCCGGGGATCCTTATATCGATTTTGACCGAAATCACCTCATCTTTCCAGCGACATACTTGGTTTGCCAAGTTGATGCCTTGATCATTGTTTCCCTTCCGGAGCACGCATATGCATTGCATATCATATCATATCTTGCATATCATGCCATGTATTGCATCATGTTGCTTGTGCATTGCACCATGATTGATGGTTGTTCCGTTGTTTGTGTTCTTGCTCTGGGTAGAGCCGGGAGACGAGTTTGTGAACGAGGAAGCTGTTGAGTACGCTAATGAGGAGCAAGCCTTCGACAACTCTGAGAACATTGCAGGCAAGATGACCATACCCTCGATATCACTTCTATTTTTGCTTGCTAGTTGTTCGTTCTATCGCTATGTCGCGCTACCTAACACTTGTTATATCATGCCTCCCATATTGCCATGTCAAGCCTGTAACCCACTGTCCTAACAAACCGTTGTTTTACTAAGTTACCGCTTTTGCTCAGCCCCTCTTATAGCGTTGCTAGTTTCAGGTGAAGTTGAAGGTTGTTCCATATTGGAACATGGATAGGTCAGGATATCACAATATCTCTTATTTTTAATTGATGCATCTATATACTCGGTAAATGGTGGAAGGCGCATCTATATACTCGGTAAATGGTGGAAGGCTCGACCTTTTTCCTGGTGTTTTGTTCCACTCTTGCCGCCCTAGTTTTTGTCATACCGGTGTTATGTTCCTTGATTTTGTGTTCCTTATGCGGTTGGGGTTATGGGACCCCCTTGATAGTTCGCTTTGAATAAAACTCCTCCAGTAAGGCCCAACCTTGGTTTTACCATTTGCCTACCTACCACCTATACCTTTCCCTTGGGTTCTGTAGACTCAAGGGTCATCTTTATTTTAAACCCCCCGGGCCAGTGCTCCTCTGAGTGTTGGTCCGAAATGGGCAGCCTACGGGGCCACCTCGAGGAAACTTGAGGGTTGGTTTTACTCGTAGCTTGTCCCATCCGGTATGCCCTGAGTACGAGATACATGCGACTCCTATCGGGATTTGTCGGCACATCGGGCAGCTTTGCTGTTCTTGTTTTACCATTGTCGAAATGTCTTGTAACCGGGATTCCGGGACTGATCGGGTCTTTCCAGGAGAAGGGAATATCCTTCGTTGACCGTGAGAGCTTGTGATGGGCTAAGTTGGCACACCCCTGCAGGGTATTAACTTTCGAGAGCCGTGCCCGCGGTTATGTGGTAGATGGGAATTTGTTAATATCTGGTTGTAGAGAACTTGACAGTTGACTTAATTAAAATGAATCAACTGTGTGTGTAGCCGTGATGGTCTCTTTTCGGCGGAGTCCAGGAAGTGAACACGGTCATGGGTTATGTTTGAATGTAAGTAGCTTCAGGATCACTTCTTGATCACTTCTAGCTTCACGACCGTTGCATAGCTTCTCATCTTACTCTTATTTGCGTATGTTAGCCACCATAATTGCTTAGCGCTTGCTGCAGCTCCACCTCATTACCTTGTCCTACCCATAAGCTTAAATAGTGTTGATCTCGCGGGTGTGAGATTGCTGAGTCCTTGTGACTCATGGATACTTCCAAACAGTTGCAGGAGCTGATGATACCAGTGCAGGTGATGCTACCGAACTCAAGTGGGATTCGATGACGACCTTGGTCGTTACTATGTTTCGTTTCCTGCCGATCAGTAGTGGAGCCCAGTTGGGACGATCGGGGATCTAGCATTTGGGGTTTATCTTCCTTTTCTTTTGGATTTGACCATAGTCGGTCTTTGAGTGTATTTTGTCGATTTATGAATTATTTATGTATTATGTGAAGTGGCAATGGTAAGCCAACTCGTTATCCCTTTCTTATTAAGTACATTGGATTGTGTGAATGTTACCCCTCTTGCGACAAAACCACCATGCGGTTATGCCTCTAAGTCATGCCTCGACATGTGGGAGATATAGCCGCATCGTGGGTGTTACAAGTTGGTAATCAGAGCCATCCCCGACTTAGGAACCCCCTGCTTGATCGAATCGCTGACGTTGTTGAGTCTAGAACAAAATGTTTTGAGTCTTAGGATTATATATAACGGAGAGTAGGATTCTTTTTACTCCTCGGTACCTTCGTCGCTCTGGTGAGGCCTCCTGTCGTAGAGTTTTTGTCTTTCCTCTCCTCAAATTTCACGAACAAAAACAAACTGAACTTCCTGGTTGACCTCGCCTTGGCCATCATCGACCCCTACTACATGAAGATGAAGAATGAGAGCAATAAGGACAAGAACGCCGGGCACAATGTGTGGCATGAGAGACTGGATGAACAACATGTCAAGTACGCGACCATGGATGCGTACACAAGCTACGATATGTACAGGCGGATCGTTGACATGAGGAACTGCCTTCTTCCTGACCCAAACGAGGGATCGAGCCACATAGCAGTGACGGGAGCATCACAAGAAGTAGATGACTAGATGATTGTTTCTCGTACTTTAGAATGCATGCAATTGTTTATTGAGGTGTGTGCGAATGATCTGTATAGTCACTTATGTAGTTGGATGTTTATTTCAGTCACATATATATATACATGTTATTCTACTGTAGTCAAAGCAAATCACACGGCTTATTAGCACCAATCGTCTGTGTTATTATTGGTCTTCGCACGCATTTCTGATTACGGACCTGTTTGCCGCGTATCACACACATCTTGTTCAGTTGAACCGTTTCCATTATGTTGCCTAATCACACACAGTTCATCCTAGTAAACCGTATGATGTATATCGCACACGCCTTCATCTGGCTGCCTGTTTCTTTTGTTCTTCCTCATCCCAAACAGTTAATTGAACTGAACCGTATGCCCTGCATCGCACACACAACTAAAATCTGAATCGTGTTTGATGCATCCGTCATCGCAAACGTTTTGCACATTTTTGACGGGTTTTTACACCACCGTTTGCGATTATGGCATCGCACATAGTTTCGTCGAAGGGTCTCTGATCATAGTGTCGCATTTGGACCATCCTGCAGTAGTGCCACACCCTTCTTGGAATAAAGAGATAGGCACCGTCACAAGTTTCTTTGAAATAAATGTGACATACATCCGCTTAATTTGCAGAGAATCTAGCTTAATACCACTTCACCACATTATATTTCTCATATTATTTGAGACATCACCACATGGAGTCCATAAGTTGTTAACATATCTTCTCTTAGTTGGGGCCATAAAATTTTTCCGTCCGTTTTATGGTTCTGTGTCACAATACACAGTTGCTAGCAAAGTTCACAGGGAACACATATTCAAATTGATGCATTGACCCTATAGGGCACAAGGATCTTGAAATGGGTCGGCCCAATAAGCTTTTAAAAACCTTTTCCCCTACAAAAAGTAAAAAAAGTGTTCATGAATTTGTAAAAGATCATGATTGTTAAAAATGTTTGTTATTTTAGAAAACATGATCGTGTACTAAAAATATTATCAAATTTGAAAAAATATTATAAAATTTTAAAATGGACGTGATTTTTCAAAAAGCTAAATAATTTTTAAATCACCATAATTTTTTAAGGATTCACGAATTTAAAAAATGGTTTGTAGTTTTTAAATGTTTATCAATTTTATAAAAATGTTTGTAAATTAGAAAATTTAATATAGAAAAAGGAAAGAAAAATTGGATAGGAAGGAAAAAAGATAAGAGAAACCTGAGAAAACAAAAATAAAAAGGAAAAATTGTTACATGGGCCGTCCCATGTGTGGGTTTGCCCTATGTGATATAGAGACAATATGTTGTAGGGTGAAACCCTAAGATGGATCTTTTCACACTAGGAAGGGAAAGAGGGATGAACACCAAGAACACAAAGAGGAATTCACTCCAACAAATCCCAAGTACACATCCACTAGAATAGCAAACACATAGATCCACAAGATTAGAAGCACAATCAAAGGAAACAAGCACTAGGTAAAGTTTGTCCCACTCCTAAGAGATGAGGTCTTGATGATGGTAGTCTTGTCCAAGAGGAGGTCTTGAAATCCACAAGTGGATCCTCTCCTAAGAGGTCTTGATATCAATGGAGTGGTAGAAGGAGCAAAGCTCTCAAATATCTCACATGTATCTTTGCTAACCCTAAACATGACCCTAGGTACGGAATATATAGGCATGTGGACGAAGTGGATGAAGAGGAGGCACAAACATCAATCACAACCGTCCATCCTATAGAGCCCATGCACACGAGGTTAGTTGGGCCCGTGCGCACTGGGGTCCCATGTGCATGGTACACGCTCGTGCGCACGGGGGGCTACAATGCTAACTCTCCGAGTAGCCTGTGGGCACGGGGTCTCGGGGTCCCATGCGCACGGGGTCGCCTGGGACTTGCAGTCTTGCTGCCTTTGGACTCCTCCTTCTTCTTTGGTGATGTGGGGTGCTTCCCTTCCTCCTTGGTGGTGCTCCTTATCTGCTTGCGAGTGTTCTTCTTCGTACCTAATGATACACAGAGCATTTTGGTGAGGTAGCAACCAAGTTCCATGTGTATCCATATGCATGTCAAGTAGGAAGGAGTTCACCTCAGTTTCCATTATGCATGCTCGAGCTCTTGTCGTAGGTCCATGTGGGGCTTCATGCATAGGTGTAGGGTCCCTGGGGATGATGGAAGGATGCTCGGCATCATCTCCCCCCTTGGGAGAGATCCGTCCATGGATCGTGATCTTCATCACCATGGTACTTGGCCAAGTCCTTGACATTGATGATGTCGCTTACATTGTATTTGTCGCGTGGGTTGTCGATCTTGTAGGCATTGTCATTGTAGTGTGCTAGCACCTTGAAGGGTCCATCAGCTCGTGGTAGTAGCTTTGACTTGTGTTTGTTGGGGAAGCGGTCCTTGCGAAGATGAAGCCATATGAGATCTCCCGGTTGGAACACCATCGGTGTCTTGTTGATGTTGAGCTTGGTGGTGAGTCATTGTACTTGGTGGTCGATCGTTGACCTTGTATCTTCATGCATCTTCTTGAGAAAACTTGCCCTTGTACTCGCATCCATGTTTGCTCGTTCTTGGAGCGGAAGAGGTAGAATGTCCAATGAGGACAATGGGTTGAAGCCGTAGACAACCTCGAAGGGGGACTTGCCGGTAGTAGAGTGTCGTGCTCGATTGTAGGCGTACTCGACGATGGGTAAGCACTCCTCCCATCCTTGATGTTTTTCTTGATCAACACGTGTAGGAGAGTAGATAGAGTCTGGTTGGTGACTTCGGTTTGGCCATCGGTTTGTGGATTATAGGCCTGGAGAATAGTAGCTTGATGCTAAGCTTGGCGCATATTGTCTTCCAAAAGTAGCTTAGGAACTTGACGTCGCGGTCCAACACAATGGTCCTTGGCACTCCATGCAACCTCAAGATTTCCCTACAAAAGAGATTGGCAACATGTGAAGCATCGTCTATCTTATTGCATGGAATGAAATGTGCGATTTATGAGAATCGGTCCACAACAACAAATACGGAATATTTTCCTTTTTGGGTCCTAGTTAAACCAAGCACGAAATCCATACTAATATCTTCCCATGGTTGATATGGAATTGGAAGTGGCATATGTAAACCATGAGATTGAGATTGTGACTTAGCTTTGCGGCATGTAGAGCACTAGTTGGTGAAGGGTGCCACGTCGTGTAATATCTTTGGCCAAAAGTACTTGAAGGAGAGTGTGTCAAAGGTCTTGTAGCACCCAAAATGTCCCATAAGTCCTTCGCCGTGAGTCTCTTGCAGAAGTAACAAACGAAGCAAAGACTCGGGTATACAAAGCTTGTTAGGGCGCATAAGGTAGCCATTCTTGAGATAATAGTTCTCCCAACAAGTGTTAGCAAGACATTTGGCATAAGGAATCGCAAACATAGGATCATGTGCATAGAGATCTTTAACATGCTCAAAGCCAATGACATTCCACTCAAGTTGAGTAACTAACATGGATTTGTGGGAAAGAGCGTCCGCCACGACATTTTCTTTACCCTTAATGTACTTGATCACATAAGGAAAATATTCAATAAATTCACTCCATTTAGCATGCTATTTATTCAACTTGGTTTGGACCTTAAGGTACTTTAGTGTCTCATGATCATTATGTATGACAAATTCATGTGGGCGAAGATAATGCTCCCAAACATGCAATACTCACACTAAAGCATACAATTCTTTGTCATAGATGGGGTAGCTAATTTGAGCACCAGAAAGTTTCTCGCTAAGATATGTAATGGGTCAATTTTCTTGCATCAAAACTCCACCAATTTCATGACCACTAGCATCACAATGAACCTCAAAATTTTTGTTGAAGTTGGGTAATGCAAGAACTAGGGCATGTGTAGGAAAAGATTTGAGCTCATCAAATGCGGTAGATTGAGATGGACCCCAAACAAAAAGTGCATTCTTCTTACTTAAAGCATGCCATGGTGCGTCAATAGTGCTAAAGTCTTTCAAAAATTGTCGATAAAACCCGCTAGACCAAGGAAACTACGCACTTGTTGCAAATTAGTGGGTTGTGGCCAAGTTTTAATGGCTTCAATTTTAGACTCATCAACATGAACACCCTTTTAAGACACAACAAAGCCCAAGAAAATGATCTTGCCAACACCAAAAGCGCATTTTTCCATATTGGCATAAAGACGCTCTTTTCTAAGAGTTTGCAAAATGTGCCTAAGATGATTTACATGCTCTTTGAGGGATTTTGTGGCACCCCGATCCGCATGGAGCAGGGGCCTTCGCACGTAAGCCCAGGATAACACCTGACGCACGACAGGTCCATAATACAGCATTCCAGGTACAAGAATATTCATCAAATACATGTATAGAAGATTACATCATTGATGAATAGAATTATCTGGCATAGCCCTAAGGCTATTTAAACCGCATCGGAAATCTATTTAAATGGTGACGGAAGTCTTGGTTTGGTAGCATAACAACTCTGGCTGGGCTCCACAACTCACAGGACTGGCAAGGTTATGGCCTAGCATGACGGGTCAAGCGAACACTTCGGGTATGACCTACAAAACTGGAATGACACGCCAAGTCAATACATTGAATGTACTTGCAAGACAACCAATTATATAACATCCAAACAAGCAGAAGACAAACCAAGAACCAAGTGCATGCAACAACCTATCTCATATCAATTACTAAACATGGCATGATAAAAATCAACTAATCATGAACAACTTCATAGCATCTACTAACATGGTGATCACATGGCATATCAAACATGCTTCTAACATGGCAACAATAAAACATAACATATCATCTCAATCATGGCATAATTTTTGCATATCAACCAAAACATGGCATGGCATCATGAAACTATGCTGAATATAAAATACCGGTCATATCGAACATAGCATGTTAGCTTTCTGCAACTACTATCTGTCATGCAAACAACAACATATTACTCATGCAATGCAACCAAGCTTGTGCACTGAGTCCCTCGGACTCTCTTACCAACGAGTTGCCTTGTAACCAAACGGTGATCTTTCCGGCGATCACAACCATGACCATCACTTGGTCTCAAACGGTGATCTTTCCGGCGATCACAACCATGACCAATACTTGGTCTCCAACACTCACCGAGACCTTGTCTCGTGATCATATCAAAATATTCCCGTGACTTCTCATGACTATCTCATAGTCCAAGTCAACACATTCTTGTTACCACATTAATTAACTTAATTATTTCAGGTTTATCCTCCATTTTGACCAAGACCTGATAGTGTGACCTACTACGAACTGTGTTGCTATCGATAGACTTTATAAACACTCTGCAGAGGTAGCGCACTATACCCACACCACGGAACCCATGGCCTCGTCATCCCATTCGGGTGGACCAACGGCATTCCGACGAAAACGACCTACTGCCATGACACTCCCCTGGCCACTCCAACTCACTCCCCACTGGGCTAGTCCTAGGTGGCCCCGTGTCTACCAAATACACAATGACCACCGTCGTGGCCAAAACATAAACGTCCCACACAGGGACACGGTACCATAATTTCAACAACGGGCACACAAGGTTATGTTCGCCAACCTGATCAGGGTAGCGCGCGCCCTTGACCTTCCCTCTTTGGGGGCATCGGCGAGAGGCACGACAATAGATCACATTAAGGCCTTCCCATAAAGGCAAATGTGGCTGCACTGAAAAAGTTCGATTTGGTGCCACTATGACTCGATCCCATCGATGATGGAGGAGGTTTGTTATTATTAAGTCAATTTATTAGCTTCTCCATCATCATGAACATGAATGCAACAATGAGCATACATCATACAAATGCTTTAATAAAATATCGAGCTTCTCAAGTGAACAACTACAACATAAAGAACATGACAATACCAAGTACTAGCATATCAATGGTGCATTACAATCATCATAGCATTTTATAACGATGTCATGAAAATAAAGTAGAGTAGTGACATGGCATTATCAATAACAACATTCTAATTAGCATGGCAAAAGATATCATGAAAACACAAGCATGCATGATAGGCATAATGAAATGACTGCAAACAAAAATGATAAGAAACAATTGCAACTACACACACAAGGTGCAAGCAAAGTCAACATGCAGGTTCGGGGCTCATGATAAGAGGTTGGCTTGCCTAGGGTCGACAAATACTCCGGGAAGAAGTGTGAAACGATCGCGGAAAGATTTGCTGGAAACATTTCTCTCTCGGAGGGGGCTGTTTACAGGAAGGGGCAAAATGGCCATTTTCAGAATGTGCAAACATCAAGAAAATGGTCCCATCGAAAAGGGTTCGACAAACAGAGAAATTGAGCGTTGGAATCACCTCATTCGGAGTTACGGGTAAAAAGATACGGACGTTTAAAGCTCAGGGACTAGTCTGTAAAAATACTTCTACAAACAGGTCCCTGGTAGTTTAAACAGAACGTGTCTTTTCTGAGAATACGTTTTCCAAAGAGGAAAACGTATTTCCGGCCGAAGAAGAGGAAGAATACGCTTTCGGTGACTGAAAGCGCCCTCTCCAGGAATACGCTTTCGCGTGGGGAAAGCGGCTTCGCGGCGGGGGCGCGTCCACTTATATGACGTGGCCAGCGGGGGCACGCCCTACGGTCGCCGACAGGTGGGGTCACGCGGAAAGGGGCCCCCTGGCCTGGCTTCTTCTTCCTCCCGCTCGGGATTGAGCGATGAAGAGGGAGGGGATTGCCCCGACGGCGATCGCCGGCGACTTCGGCCACCGCTCGCGACGGCCGACCTACCCAGATGCTCAGCATGAAGAGGCGCATCTCGGGGTGGTAGCCTCTGCCGCTGACGAGCGCCGGACTGGCCGCAGTTGAGCTCGCGGCGGGAAGGAGCTTCGGTCGCCGGTGAAGTGGGGGCTATGATGGAGGAGAGGAGAGGCCAAGGCCACGGGGAGGCTCGCCGGAGCATGGGGATGCATTGGTGGAGGTGGAACAGCGAGGGGAGCTCGGGATCACCGGAATCTAGAGAAACCCGAGGCGGCGACCACGGCGGCGGTGGAGGTCGAGGAGAAGCTCTGGGGCGAAATGATGAGCGTGGGGAGGCGCAGAGGAGGGTGAGGAAGCTGATGAAGTGCTCGAGGGGGTCGCGGTCTCCTTTTATAGCTGGGGCGAGGTGTGGCCGAGCTGAGTGCCACAGGGCGAGTCCGGCCATGGCTCTGCCGACCGCAGCATTCACGGGGAGGAGGGGGAAGACGACGAGGAGGGTGCGGACGAGTGCCAGAGAGTCACGGAGATGAGCAACGCTCGCAGCCGAGAGGAGGAATAGGACACCGAGGAGGAAGAAGACGATGGCCATAGTAGCGCACTGTTTGGTTGTTGGCACGGCTCACCGGTGAAGAAAATGAAGGGGCAAGCAGTCCAGCGGGAAGAGGACATCAAGGGGGAACTCTAGGGCATTAATGGCGAAGCCAGAGCCGGTCGGAGCAGTGCTGCCGACGAGAACGGTGGCTAGACCACCGTTTTGGGCTGGCTACACTCGTGATCACCACGGACAAGGAGCGCTTCGGTTTTTTTTACTGATGCCAGCTCATGTCTACCGCATAGTACATCGAAGATAGAGTGTTACTACGGTAAAGAAACGGGCAGAGACAAATTGAGATGGGTAAACCAAGCTCCACAAAGTTTGCTGTTGCAAACTTGGCCACACTCTAGAGAGTAAACCAGAGAGGGTAAAAGGTAAATTTGTTGTCTGAGAGGCTTAGGGTAGAAAGGACTACGATCTTGGAAGTTATGAGGTCATTTGGCCAAGTATCTAGCATAGTTGTTTTACAACTGCTAAATCTGACCCAGAAACTAAATCAAGATGAATCACTCATTATGAGTGTTGGATTGGGCTAAAACTTGGCAGAGCTTAATGATTTCGACATACAATGATGCTGTAAAAAGTTCATACCAAATGGTCTTGCCAAAATGGTACTTGTTTCACGAACATCCCCTTTGTCCAGAAACTTGAGAAAATTCCTCAAGGCAAATGGCTGACTAAAATGAGCCAAGGTTTTGTGGAGATCGATAATATGGATAGAAGAAGGTCTGGAAAAAGTTTCAGCCATAATGGAGCAATATGTAATACACTTGCGCCACAAACTAAATTTTTTGACAAAAACCAAGAATTGCTCCTGTGCTCACATAGTTCAATGAAATGAACTGAATTTAGGTGGAGGCTAATGGTTTGAGACACTTGAGAGGACGGAAAAGTTTCATCCCATTTGGAAACTCTATAAAGGTACTTCCTTCACAAAGTTGTGTTCTGGTCAAAAACTTTGAAGAAATTGCACAAGGAGCTAGGGTGAATGGATTGGGCTCATATTTGGCATCCATGGATTATTTAACCATGTTAATCACCCTGCCAAATTTCAGCTCCATTGGAATTAGTAATAAAGCACTTCCTTTGCAAAATTTCAAAGAAGGCAGAAACTTGCATTGGATCATGTGCCAAAATTTTGAACTGAGGAACATGAGATTAGGATGGAACTAGTGAATATATAGCAAGGACAAGCTCCACAATTTATGTGGGAATTTTCTCTGCTATAAAAATAGTAGTTCCTTTGGAAAATGTCAAAAATGCAATATTGGCATTAAATAGGAAAAGGCAATTTTCCTTATTTAATTATGGCCAATATACTTGCCAGAGCTTGGATTAGGCAGAAGTATCAACTCCAATTCTCATGAATTTAGGAGATGGCTAGCTATGCCTTTGGATTTTATTCCTCAGAAAGGCCAGAAAAGGAATAAATCACAATTCAAAAATATTGCATGGGACTTAGCAATATTTTTGCATATCCAAGGATCAGAAAGATAGGAGGATCTCTGGGAACAATTGGGAGGATCAACAGATCAAGGAAAATGACAGCTCCTTTGTAAGCACAAAGGAGATATTCAAATTCCAAAAATTTGGAATTTAGGGTTTGAGAGGATTTGAGCTGATGCAAAGGAGGTCTTGCCCACTGACAAAGACATGAGCAAGATTTTGAAAGGTTGAAAATGACAAGAATCATCAGAGTCTCCAGCAAACTCAGGGGATTATTTTTTGAAAATGAGTGCCAGGAAGGAATAGCAACACAAAAATTGATAACCCAATTTTGGGGCTGTTACAGATTTGCTAAACACGAGAATATCATCAAAGTAGACCACAACAAATACACCAATGTAAGTATGAAGCACATAATGCATAACACGCATGAAAGTACCAGGTGCTTCTGATAAACCCATAGGAATAACTAGCCACTCGTACAAACCAATTTTTTAAAGCGGTTTTCTATTCATCACCTTCTTGTATGCGGATTTGATAATAACCACTTTTTAGATCAATTTTTGAGAAAATGGTGGCACCGCTAAGCTCATCTTGCATATCATTAAGGCATGGAATGGGATGCCTATATCAAACGGTAATAGGGTCTAGAGTCGGAACACATGTGAAAACTACCGTCTCTTTTTGGCACAAGAATGACCGGTACGACACAAGGAATCAAACTTTCACGCACATGTCCATGGTCAATGAGATGTTGGACTTGCCTTTGTATTTCTTTGGTTTCTTTGGGGTTGACGCGAGGTGCACCGGGGATGAGGTCGATCCGGTGTTCAATGCCACGTAGAGGAGGAATACCGGGAGGTAGCTCATCGGGGAAGACATCCGCGAATTCCTGCAACAAATCAGACAACACTAGGGGAAGAGGGTTAGGAGTGTTAGTGTTTTTCACCTCATCTTTGCACACTAGAACATAGTGGATGACACTCGATGGGTTCTCACACACTTCTCTCATCTCTCTTTTTGTGGCTAGGAGGACTAAGTTTTTCTCTCTTGGCGTAGAGTCACTGAATTTGGGCTCGTGGTGCTCACTCTCTTTGTGGTGGTTCACTCTCTCACTTGTCTCTCCATGATGGGTGGATTCTTGCTTGTCGATGATCACTTGGCTTGGAGACATAGGTCGTAGCACGTACTCCGTTCCCTTCATCTTGAAGCTATAGTGGTTTGTTCTTCAGTTGTGGATGACGCCGCGGTCGAATTTCCAAGGTCTTCCCAAGAGAAGATGGCACACGGACATAGGAACCACATCACCTTCCAAGGTGTCCTCATACGTGTTGGTCTTGAAAGAAACTTGCATAGTGTGCTCCAATTGTATGGTGCCAGAGTCGCTAAGCCATTGGACCTTGTAGGGGCGATGACGCTTCTTTTTGACCAATTATAGCTTGGAACATAGCCTGTCACTTGCCAAGTTGTGGCAACTTCCTCCGTCGATGATGACTTTCACGGAACGTCTGTTGATGCCGGCCTTGGTCTGGAAGATGTGACACCTTTGGTCTTTGTCTTGCTGGTGTTGAAGCGTCAAGACCTTGGAGACCACGAGAGCGGGACTTGAGTCATTTTTGCAATAGACTTGAGAATCTTCTTGATTCACTTGACGGTGCATGGTGACATGCTCGAGAGCTTCCATCTCGTCATCACTCATGGAGTCGTACGTGCTATCATCATTGGCGATCATGGTTCGCTTGTTGATGCATTGGAAATACTTGCGTCCATGGCCACCACATGTGAAGAACTTGATATAACTTGTCTTGACGGGACCATCCAGTGTGCCGATGATGGGGGAGTCTTGGACTTGTAGTTGCTTGCCGGAGGATGTGTCGAGGAAGGCGTCGCTTGCTTGGAACTTGACTTGTCGCCAGTACTTGGTGATGCTCTAGTCGAGGTAGGAGGTGTCGTAGTTGACGGGGCTTGAGTGTATGAGCCGTAGTTCTTGTAATTGTAGTTGGAGTACTTGAGGTCTTCTAGCACTTGTCGCTCAGCCTTAGTCGCTTGATGAACTAGCTCAAGAAGGTTGGAATAGGGTTGGAAATCAGCAATCTTCCGTATTGGGTGGTTGAGTCCGTTCAAGAAGCGTGCCATTGTTTGCTCATTGTCTTCTTTGACATTAGCTTGTATCATGGCAATCTCCATTCTTGATAGTATTCTTACACCGTCATCATGCCTTGCTTGAGGAGTTGTAACTTCTTGAAGAGATCTCAGGTGTAGTATGTAGGCATGAAGCAAGCTCGCATGACATCCTTCATTTGTGTCCAAGTGGTGATGGGTGGCTCGTCCTGCTCGTCGCGTCACTCGATCACTTGCTAGGACGTAATCTTGAAACTCGAGGGATGACATGCCGATCTTCTTTTCCTCGTCGTAGTTGTGAAGACGGAATATCTTGTCAACTTTCAATGCCCGTGAGGGATACTCCTCGGGACCATTGTTTCCGGAGAACTTGGGCATGGTGAACTTGAGCTTGCCGTAGTGGATTTCTTCATCATAGTGACGGTGGTGATGTTGCTCTTGGCGTGGAGGAGGGTCTTCAAGCACTTGATCCGCTTGGCATCACTCTTGACGCAGAGGAGGACCTTCGTCGTGGTTGCGCTCTTGGCGTAGAGGAGGTCGAGGCATATGTGCTCAGTTTTGCCTTTCTTGTTGTTCATCACGTCGGATGACTTCTTCTTGTCATGCTTGACGAAGTGCTTCCTCTTGCTCATGAACTTGATGGTTGCGTTCAGTGATGGCTCGAGTGGACTCTCGGAGTGCGTCTTGAGCCGCTTGAGCTTGAGCTTCATGACTTTGTTTCTCTTGCCGGATTGCATCGCCATCTTGAGATGCTTGACGTGGACAACGTGGTGGTAGTTGTTCTGGATCCATGGTTTCTCGTTCTTGGCGTCGCGCCATCTCACATGCTTGAACTTGTTCTTGTAGGCCATTGCCATGGAATGGATTTTCTTGCGCTTGGCAGTCTTGAGTGTTGTCACATCGAGGAGGACTCACATCGGAAGAGGAATATGACGATGAGTGGCGACTTGAATGATGTCGTCATGGTGAAGAGGTTAAGGAAGACGCATGGCTCACGATCATGTTGCAGAATTCATCCATTTGTTTGGAGAGCTTGTCATCCAAATAGTGCCATTGTCTTGCTTCTGATTGTCGTAGATCAGTGGCGAGTTGCTCGATGCAATCACCCAAAGCTTCACTCTCTTGATGTAGAGCTCGTTATGCGATGAAGAAGTGGTTCTTGGTGACGTAGTCGCATCCGTCATCTTGATCCTTGAAGAGCAGGTTCACCATAGAAGTAGGCCTGTCCATCATGTGGAAGTGTTGGTGAGTAGGAAAATGGGAGAACAAAACAAAAGTTACCTTTTCCGAAGATTGTGGATGTAACAAGTATGATCCCACGTGATGCTATAATAGTAGAATTGGTACCGGGGTTTATTTCTCACACCTACAAGTAAAAGGCTTATGGAGTATCTTGGTTAGGAAGTGGCACAAATAATTCAAGCAAATGTTAGTCAAGATGTTGAAAAAGTTGAGAAGGTTCACAAATCGCAAGTAAGACAAATAGATCAAACCCAAGGATATCACTAGGAACACACACACACACACGGAAGATAGATGGGATCCGCACAACCAAGGAATGAGCTCTAAGAGGTGGAACCATGGAAATGCTTTTGTTGTACGGATACTAGAGAGACACTAGCTCGATTGCTCTAATGGGCTAGATATGCTAGTGCACCAACCTAAGAGAGAAACGGGGCGTATACTATCCCAGGTATGCTTATGTATGTATGAACCGAGATGATGAACTACGCAAAGTGGCTCAATGCTATTGCTTACAACACTACAAAAAGACACATCTGTGACATTATGGGCCGAACAAATTTTTTGTCGTCATACTTATGACACTTCTATGACAAAAAAATCATGACATAAAATGGGCTTTTCGTCCTGGGCGGGCTGGGGACGCACCTACATGACATTCTTTGGGCCATCCATGACATAAAAAATCGTGGTAGAAGTGAGGGCGAGGAAATATTGGTGGAGTTCCCGGTTAAGGTGGGTTGGTCGGGGCCAAGCGATGCACTGTGGTTTGCGCTTTTCTCTCGTACGCACGCGTGGTGCGAGCCGTGTCGCTATAACTAAACCCGAGCAAGAGGTGTTCACTTTACTGAACTTGAGCGATCACATGCTGCTACATACTGATGCCGATCGATCGATCCCTTCACTGCTAATTGAACCCGATTGACTCCTTCACTGCTAACTGAACCCGATCAATCACTTGCTGCTTACTGAAGCCGATCGGAACCCCCGTGCGAGACGCACCTAGCTGGTTGGGTTGCCTCTGGATGAACAGTGTCTGTTGCTGCCAAGTGTGTGATACGTAGAACAAGTCGAGATGTGGTGAGTCGAGCCGGTTGGGTTGGCTGTGGATGAACAGTTCCCGGTGGGGGTTGGATGAACAGGAGCCCGGCCGTGTGTAGGCGGTTTCCGCTGGATGAACATGACCCCATGGTAGTACGCGGTTGCCGCTGGATGAACAGGACCCCATGGTACTATGCCGTTGCCGCTGGATGAACAGGATCCCGAGGTGGCCGCCACACACGTAGCTGTCTGGGTGGATGAACATGACCCCGTGGAGTCCTGCTTTGCGGTATGCCACACACCCCTCCGATGAATAGGACCCCGTTTCGACCGTAGGCGGTTGAGAGAAGTATGTTTCCTCTGTTTTGCGGTACGCCAGACCCCTTGCAATGAACATGACCCCATTTCGACCGTACCAGTTGGCGAGAAGTCTGTTTCTTCCGTTTTGCGGTACGCAAGACCCCTCCCGATGAATAGGACCCTGTTTCAACTGTAGGCGGTCGAAGAGAACTTCGTTTCCCCCGTTTTGTGGGACGTGAGACCCCGAGTCGATGAACAGGACCCGGTTTGGGCTGTTCCGTCCAAGTCGATTGGCTCCCGATGAACATGACGCATTCCGACCCACTCGCTTGCCTCCTGATGAACACGCCGCGGTTTCCTTCATTCCAACCCAGTCGGTTGGCTGCCGATGAACAGGACACCGTCACTGTATGCGTTCGAGATCCCGCCCGTATGTACGTATGTACGTACGTATAGTCGTATTTAATTTCTTGCAATGTGGCTGTACGTACGTGTACACGATTTATACATGACTGCCTCAACTTCTACGTCACACGTGCCGCTCCTTGCTCGGCCACAGTTCATCCTTATAGAGAGACCGATCGACCAATATGTACGTACACATTCCACCCGCAAAAAAAATGTACGTACACATTCGCGACCAGAGAGACAACCCTACGTATGGTTCGACCGGGTGGGTCCCAGCTGTTAGGGAGGATAAGGAGGCACTTCCTTGCGTGCGAAGAAATAGCTGATGGGTCCAAGCTGTCAAGGGAGGAATCATTTTTTGCCCGTAATAAGGACGCACTTCCTTGCGTGCGAAGATGTAGCTGGTGGGCCCATCTGTCAGGGGGAGAAAACATTAATTTTCAGGGTAAAAAGGATACAGTTGCATGCATGCGTCCATCGGTGTGGTGCGTCCCCATTGTCAGCCTCTCCACGTACAGTCATCTTCTGATCACTCTCGTTTGTTAACCATGTTAACCACACCATGCCGAGCGCACCAAGGCCGGTGGACGACGGCGAGGCCCTAGACTAGAACGACCCAGAGATGGGGAAGACGCGACAGTGGAATCGCAGACGGAGAGGAGTGGGAAACTTGTCTGGTTTGGGTGCGGGGTGGGCCTACACTCGGCAGAGAATAACAGGAGGTGCGGAGGAGTTGAGGGATGGCCGGACCATTGGTGGGGTAGATTTTCCCTATGAGGCGCGTGAAACAGCGCCGTTGGATGCCGGAGGCTGGAGCAGGCAGTCCCGTCAACGCTCGAGGAAGAAGACGAGAGATTGAAGAAGAATGCCGCCCGTTGGATGTAAATCCAATGCCTTGCTTAGGCTTCGACCTTTGTATTTTTTTGCGGAAGTGCTTAGGCTTCGACCTACTGGCCCATATGTCAGCCAGTCCATTTGATTTTCTAGTCCATTTGGTGGGCCGAGTGAAACAATGATGTAGAGTCTATGCAGCTCATTTATGTATTATGTTAGAATTTAAAGCCCATTTGCATTTCTTTCGAAATCCACAGACTTGCTAGCCTAGGTGAAAATATCATATTGGTCTGGACGGAGAAATGTTATAAAAACATAAACACATGATTGCACGTCAATTACTGATTGGTCAGTAAAATCTTTGCAAGCTTATGTATGCAATCACTAAGAGTTAACTTGCCAAGTTATATATAAACAATTATTATTATTTTGTAAGAACTTTTGATTTACGAAATAAAATATCATTTTAATTTGATGAGTTAATAGGACGTGGGCTATTAATTTTTTTATGCTAGACGTGGGACAGTTGAGTTGGTTCTAGGGAAAACTACTGGGAGAAAACTCAGATTACATCAAAAAACAAAGTGGGAGAAAATTCAGATATAGGAATAATAAAAAAACAAAAATAAAGGAAGTGGGAAGGTCTATACAATGGTTGGCGAACGACAGGTTTAATGGAACCTTATGTTGTTTCTATTATATGCATATATATGTACTAAAATAATATATAAATATAAATATAAGTATATATACAATTATAGAAGGAAAAACATAGGTTCAGTTTTACATTCTTATAGAAAAATAGAACTGAGCTGTGCGTTGTCTTGAAAAAAAACAAATATAACTTGGGCTGCTGATGTTATAGACAAGCTAGGCTAGGAGGCCGAGAGGCCGCTTGATACCCGCTCGACCACAAAAAAAGTTGAAACTTGCTGGATCAATTGTGTCTGCATGTGTAGGATCGAAAGTATGTCTAGAGGGGGGTGATTAGACTACTTGACCAAATAAAAATCTAGCCTTTTCCAAATTTTAAGTCTTGGCAGATTTTAGCAACTTAGCACTAGTCAAGCAAACAACCTACACATGCAAGTCTAAGAGTATTGCAGCGGAATATAAAACATTGCACATGAAGGTAAAGGGAGGAGTTTGGAGGGAGCAAACGCAATGTACACACGGAGATTTTTGGCGTGGTTTCGATAGGTGGTGCTATTGTACATGCACTTTGATGGAGACTTCAACCTACGAAGGGTAACGGTTGCGCGAGTCCACAGAGGGCTCCACCCATGAAGGGTCCACGAAGAAGCAACCTTGTCTATCCCACCATGGCCATCGCCCATGAAGGAGTTGCCTCACTAGGGTATATCTTCACGAAGTAGGCGATCTCCTTGCCCGTACAAACTCCTTGGTTCAACTCCACAATCTTGACGGAGGCTCCCAAGTGACACCTAACCAATCTAGGAGACACAACTCTCCAAAAGGTAATAGATGGTGTGTTGATGATGAACTCCTTGCTCTTGTGCTTCAAATGATAGTCTCCCCAACACTAAACTCTCTCTCATAGGATTGGATTTGGTGGAAAGATGATTTGAGTGGAAAGCAACTTGGGAAAGGCTAGAGATCAAGATTTATGTGGATGGAATGGAATATCTTGACCTCAACACAAGTGTAGGTGGTTCTCTCTCAGAAAATGTATGACTGAAGTGTAGGCATGTTCTGATGGCTATCTCCATGAATGAAGAGTGGGTGGAGGGGTATATATAGCCTCCACACAAAATCTAACCGTTACACACAATTTACCAAACTTGGTGGGACCGATTCAGTTCAAAATGTGAAAGTTAGGATTTTCAGTGGGACCGATATGATCAACTTGGTGGGACCGATTTCATTAGGGTTAGGGCATAAAGTAATCTCAGTGAGACCGATTACATAAACTCGATGGGACCAATTTTGGTAATAAGCAAATAGGGAGTTGGTCAGGCAAACTCAGTGGCACCGATTCGCTCATCTCGGTTGGACCGAAATGTTATGAAGGGGAAACACAGAGTTTGCATTGCGAACTCGGTGGGACCGATCACTCATCTCGGTTAGAATGAAACTTTACTAAGGGAAACAGAGAGTTTGCAATCACATCTCGGTGAGACCGAGATCCCTATTGGTTGGACGGAAGTGACTAGGGTTTTGTGGCAGTGGCTATGTCAACTGAACTCGGTGGCGCCGGATGGAAAGTTTTGGTGGGGCCGAGTTTGACTTTTGGTTTGGGACATATGTGGATATGAGAAAGTGGTTGAGGATTTTGGAGCATATCTCTAAGCATTTTGAGCAAGTAACCCATTAAGAAACACCTCATCCCCTTTTAATAGTATTGGCTTTTCCTATGGACTCAATGTGATCTTGGATCACTAAAAGGTAAAATCTAGAGTCTTGAGCTTTAGAGCTTGAGCCAATCTTTTGTCCTTAGCATTTTGAGGGGTCCACATTTCTAATCCATGCCATGCCAATCATTGAGTTTTCCTGAAATATTTATCTTGAAATAGTATTAGCTCAAAGAGCTATATGTTGTTAGGAATTACCAAAACCACCCAGGGATAGTTGCACTTTCAATCTCCCCCTTTTTGGTAATTGATGACAACATATAGATCAAAGCTTCGACAAACGACTATAAGATTGAAATACATCGTCGCTTTGAGAAGTATGTGATAAGCAAGAGCTCCCCCTAAATTTGTGCATTATTTAAAGTTTGCTTTTTAATGTAAATGCACAATCGATTAGGATCATGGGTTACTCTTACATGTCACATACATCTTGGTGGAGCGCTAAAAATGATATAACTTAAAAGTATGCACTCATCACCAAGCAAAGTGAATGATCATATAAGAAAATAGAGAATAATATCATCCAAGCAAGCATTAAAGTAGCATATGATCATTCACATGATCACCCAAGTATCTCACACAAGGACATAAAGTATCTCACACAGGCATACAATAAAATTTCAACCAAAAGGCAAAGAAGCAAAACACTCTCTCGAAGCCTATGATCTATACATATTTCTCCCCCTTTGGCAACAAGTTACCAAAAGTTCAAATATGCATAGTGCTATGTGTCTCTCAGGCTTGGTCTTCGGGAGGTGGTGTAGAGAGAACTCCAAGGACGAAGGCATCCGTTGATGTAGTTGGAGCTGGTGGAGTGGTTGCTGGGGGTGGTATTGAGGCTCTGGCTGCTGGTGCTGATGTTGTTGTTCTTGTATCAGGTACATGCACTGCAGCAGACCTCTATCCTCTAGGCACTCACTGAAATGCATCCGTAGTTGCCTTCCCTCTCTTCTCTTCTGCTTCCTCCTGGAGCTGCTCAACTGATGTTTGAATCTCAGTTACCTTCAGATCAAGATCATAAAATTTGGTTTCTACGATCCTCTCCAAGCTCTCCTGGTTTTGAGTCAGGGTGGCCAAGCCCTTCTCAATCCTCTGTGTAGACTGGATCAGATATGCATGTTGATCTTGCTTGCTCTTCAGGAAAACTTGAGATGCCTCTTCAACACTTGGCATCTTGGGAGCTTTCTCAGCCTTTGCTTTGGCTCTCTTCTCCTGTGCTTGAGCTGATGATGGTTCCTCCTCATTCATCACTACAGTGTTGTCTTCAAAATCAGGATATAAGGGTAGATGCTCCTTATCCAACAGATATGTTCCTGTGCCCATCTTGGAGTTGGTGAGCTCCTGAATGTGTGGAGCATACCCCCAGCTTCTCTTCTGGTCAGCGGCAGTCCTCTTGATTATCTCTACAATCAGACTCATGACCTTGAACTTCTGAGGGACATCAAAAAGCTGTGGCAGGTTGATAGAATTCCCTCTGATCATCTTGTGATCTCCTGACTTGGGTAGCAATGTGTGCCTAAGGATCCAGTTGATGGTAGGCAGACCAGATAACAAGTAATGTACCGATCCAAGCTTGTGAGTGTCCAAAGCTTTATCTGGGATCTCCTTGTACATGTTTGCCATAGATTTGTGGTCTTTCTTATTCTTGGCATACACATCCAAGTCATCCTCATGTTCCTCTGGGGCATTTATCAGCTTGGCCCATTCTTCAACAGCAGAGTGGTACCTAGTACCTTCTGACATCCAAATGATCTTCCTATCTGGGTAAAAGTGAGCAGTGGAGTAAAACTGCATGATCAGCTCATCATTCCATTTTGTGAGCTTCTGTCCAACAAACTCATCTACTCCACATGCTTTGAAGCTGTCATAAACTCCTGGGAAGTTATCTTCATTCTCCTTGATGAATTCCCAATCAACCCATTTCATGTCACAAATAATGGGCTTCTTGTCAAGCAAAATAGTTTCACAGAAGTCTTGCTGTTCTTTTCTGTGGAACCTGTAGTCAATTACAGTCCTTCTCCTCACATCATAGGGATCAGACTGTCTCCACAATCTGAGTCCAGCATCTTTTCTGATGTGCATGTCTTTAGCCACTGGATGAGTATCATTGTGGTCTGGGATCTTGGGTTTCAACTTCTCAACACATGGGATTCATCATCCTCTTCTTCAGCTTCAGGCATTGGGGCCTTGTTCTTCTCTTTGGCAGAAATACTTCTGGTGTTCCTCTTGGGCTTAGTGGGCTTCTGAGCTTGAGCTTTCGAAGAAACTTTGGGCTTTGATGTTGCAGCCCCTGACTTTATAGCATCTCCCATAAGCTTCTGAGCTTTGGGTGCTGGAGCATCCTCTTCCTCTTCCTCTTCTTCTATGGGATCTTTGAACATGGATGATCTCCCTAGAACTCTAGCAGCGGTCTTCTTGACCCTCTCCTTCCTCTTCTTGCCTTCTCCACCTTCTTTGGGTTCAAGAGTGAACTCCATTATCTCTTGAGTGGAGGCTCTGGCCTTAGACATAGGAATCCTTCTTGCTGGAGCCTTCTTATTCATCCCTGGCTTAATGTAGCAGCTGTGCCATACTCCTTTTTCAGCACCTTCTTCTTGGAGCTTACTTCCTCCTCAGTAGCCACATAGTCCTCATCCTCGGAATATGAGGTTCTCTTCTTCCTAGACTTGGTGGATGCCTTTGACAAGTTACTTGGAGTGCTCCTGCTGCCATCATCAGAAGTGCTTGAGGGATCTGAACCCTCACTCAGCTGCACATGTTCCTCAGACCTATTCTGACTATCACTCTGATCAGACATCTTTGCACTTATTGACAGCAGACCCTGTGAATAGATGTAGATGAGGTAGAGTGGATGAACATCACAAAGTGCAGAGATTTTGCAAAACAGATGACTTAAAAACTTAGTTTTAGTTCTCCATAGAAAGCATTTCGAAGCTACCGATTTGTAAACTCGGTGATACCGAAGCAGCTTTTGGAACCTAAACTAGTGAACTCGGTCAGACCGAGTCACAGTTCGGTGGCACCGAGACTGCTAGGGTTTCACAAAGAATTGAACTCGGTCGCACTGATTTGCAATTTTCGGTCAAACCAAAAATGCATGTGCTATGGCCTAAGCCAAATCGGTGAGACCGATTTCTACAACTTGGTCGGTCCGAGATGAGTTCGGTGGAGGCCTAACCCTAAATTTTCAAATTGAATTTAACCTAAGGGATGTTTTCAGTGGATAGAGTGTTTGTATACGTGGTAAGGATCGTGGCAAAACAATGTGCTATGAATCAGAGGTAAAAGAATAGCACAAAAGGTTGAAACCATACCCTAGTTCGGCAGGGGTTCGCTATGGCGACAACGGTGGGGCAGATTTCCGTTGACGACAACGGAGACCAGCAGCTGGAGGTCGCTGGTGGCGAGGAGACGATTCGGAGACCCGAGGAGGCAGAGCAGGACACGCGCAGGGTGAAGAGTTTTGGAGAAATTTCCAAAATTCAACCCGTGAGTATATATATCCCGACCCCGTCGGTGTGACCGAGTGGAACAACTCGGTGGCACCGAGATGCAGAATCGCAAGCGGTTACCGCAACTCGATGTGACCGAAAAGTTCAAATCGGTTGCATCGAGATTGAAAACCTAGATCAACTTAGTGAACTCGGTGTGACCGAAGTTGATGACTCGATCATACCGAAATGCACAAAGAGGTTTTGGAAGTTTAAGTCTATGACGAATCGGAGACTCCGAGTGCTCCTCACACAGAGTGGTTCAAATCTGACTTGATCAAACTTTGTGATGTAGTGTAACATCCCAAATTTTCAATTTGGAATGTTATACATTAGAGCATCATGCATATCATATTTTATTTTGCATTTTGGTTGATCCTAGAAATTCTACGCAACTCAATGACCCACGGAGAGAGTTGGGGATTTCGATATTTTCATATTTGAGTTTTCTCAAATTTTGAGAATAGGATCATTTGATTTTATTTATTTTATCATCAGTTATTTCTATTACAAAAATATGAGAGAGGGAATAAAATGACTTTCCCAAAATAAAGAAATATTGAGGATTTAATAAAAAAATCAAATAAGATTTTATTTCAGAGTTTTTCGATGTTTTATTTGAATTTAGGAAAAAAATGTGCGTTTTTCAAAATTGCATTTAGGGCCCAAATAAATGTTCACCTTGTGCGGCTTGATTTTAGAAGCCCGTGAAAATTTATTTCGGAATTTTTGGAGTCCGTTTAGTATTTCTTTTTATTTTTCTTCCGAGCAGAATAATTAAAAAAACGAACCGACTACGGGCCGTACCCGAGCGGGACACCGCCCGGGGCAGCCTTTAAATAGCGCCGCCCCGGCCCATCAGCCCCGCCTCGATCCGCGCGTGCCGCCGCCACCGCCGATGACGATCCCGCTGCCCAAGGTTCGTCGCGCCTCGATTTCCGTGCCGAAAAAAGAGAAAAAAAAATATTCGACGTTCGTCGTTTTTTCTTTTTCTCGGATTAAATCCGCGATTTTTCTGATCGCGATTCCTGATCCGATTTTCGTTTTAGTGTAACTTTTCGCTCGTTTATCGGAATCAGGCGATTCAAGCGCCTAGAGTTTCGTCTCGAAACCCTCTATCCGTTTAACCAACTTAAACAAGATTTTGCTACTGTAAAATTTTCCCTAGATCCATATTACTAGAACGAAGTTGTTTTCTTTCGCCGTTTGGTTTTCGCTGCTTTGTTCGATTTGATTTTTTTTTGCCAACCGGAGTTCTTAAGTTGAACTTTCTGGTTAGATCTCTTATTTGAGTTTTACCTGTGCATTAGATGAGTACTTATTGTATGCTTGTTTGTTTGTCTGCGATAGAATACCCGGAGTGCGCCGCTTGTTACTTCGAATCGTTAGGTTTCACGGATCATCAGCAAGGCAAGTAACACTTTGATCATACCTTTTCTACTACCCAGTTTTATTGCATTAGATCAATCCTCACACATTGCATGATTAGGATCTAATTAAATTGTGGGATGGGAAGTAGATGAGGTAGTACCTATTACCTGTTATTACCAAACCTTTAGGAGTTACTTCTATGTTTGCTTATTATGCCATGCTATGCTAGTAGATGTGGATTGGGTGAGTGAAATCCATGACAGATGTGAGATTGTTAATTAATGGTTTATATAAGTTGGCAACTTAAACACACATCTGGGTGGATTGAGGCACCTGGATATTCCAGGACTTGCTTGTTTTCTTTTGGACCGCCACCCAGGCTCAAAGGGATCATGAGACTATTTATACTAGAAACTTCCGTGTGCAGCCACAAGCTATTATGGGCTCTAGCATAGTTGACTAAGTCATGCGAACTCTTACAGTGGTAGACTAGCAGATGTAGGGGATGTAGGTGGTACGGTCTACCCGATCGTAAGGTGCTAGCGCTTCTGAAAGACTATGTCTCGGTCATCCATCTTCTCAAACACCATGTAGTGCGAGAAACCAAATGGAGGCGATCGAGTCTTGTGGGGAAAAGTGCGCAAACTTCTGCAAAGTGTAATAAACTAATCATGATTAGCCGTGTCCCCGGTTATGGACATCTTGAGTATCTAGTACCTGGATTTTCATGTGAATCTCAACATGTTACTCTAAATTAATTTTTTTGGGTTATGCTTAATGATGATGCTTAATTGGGATTGAGAATGCTGTCAACCATTCTCAATGTTTAACAACCACCATGATAGTAATTAAATTTTATTCCTTTGAAGTAGGGAAAAATTGGCTTTACGCAAAACTGTAACCATAGAGCTTTCCACCAGCCAAATATGCATATAGTATAGCTGTTTCATTGCATTACTCTCTATGTGTTACATTGCCAGCATATTGCATGTGCTGACCCGTTTTCGGGCTGCAACGTTAATGTTGCAGACTTTTCAGACGATGATTAAGGAGTTTCTAGGTCGTGGTCCTATACTCAGTGATGCCGTTGGAGTTGATGGACTCACTTATCTTCCAAGCCTTCCGCTGTTATCGTTATTAGATGGCCTTAAGCCATATTTATTGTAGTAAGTTCTCTTTTGAGACACTCGATGTAATAAGTGTGTAATTGCTACTCTGCTATAAATCCTCCGAGTACTGTGTGGTGTCAGCATTACTAATCCAGGGATGACACCGGAGCACAGAGATCAGACTGTTTGAGGTCTGGTCGCTACAGAGATGGTATCAGAGCACACGCTGACTGTAGGACACGACCACTAAGCTAAAGACCTAGATCACTATTCACTCTCTTCTCTTCTGACCTCTCATCTTTTCTACTCTTTAGGATGGCGGATGCAAGGAACAAGTTCACACAACCGGATGAAGATACACCCTTTGGACGCCACTTGAAGGAAGTCACTAGATACCTGAATATAGGAGTACCAAGCTTCATGGGAACCTACAACACCACTTTACCTGAAGAAGAGCGCTGGATGATTCAAGTTCAAGTTCCAGGAAGGACATTCATGCCAGTAACTGAGCCCATAGAGTTTTCTTTTGATGCACCAACTTGGAGTCTAGGAAAGAGCATGGCAGCTCACATCGCCATGGGACGTATTGGAGAAGTCTACCACAAAGATTTCAAGGATACTATCTACCAGATTTGTGGGCGCCGAGATGAGCACTGGGAGATGATCAGCACCAGGAAGGATAGGTCAATCGCAGCTTTTATCCAGGAGTTAAATCAGCACATTCGACGACAGGAGAACCAGATGTGTGCCGACATGATAGATCTGAAGAAGGCTAAGACAAGAATCAAGGAACTGGAGGAAGAACTCAAGGCTACACGTGAATATTATGAAGAGGAAATTGAAGTATTGGTGGAGAAGAATGACGACCTGATCAAGAAGATTGGAATATTTATGGGAGGCCCTACGCTAGTAGATGAAGACGAAGAACCCAAGGAGATTAGCCCGGAAGACTACATCATCATCGACGGCACCGACTCGAAACCAGATAGTAGCGATGATGACTATGTTGATGAAGCTGGAGCAGATATTATGGAGTCAACGACCGAAGAATATTTCTAGTAGACCACCTCATCAGTAGTAGTAGTCCACCATGTAAATATAGTAGTCCGAGCACTTTTGCGATAGATAGATCGATTGTATGCCCTTGTTTGATTGATTGAAGTGAATTGTTTGCTTTTGCCTCATGTGCATATGGGTAGTGTTTTCTCTTTAGACCCCCTCTATTCTTATATCTCATCTTTTCTAAACCCTCAGATGCCTCCCAGACATGACCCCGGATTTGCCTTTCCACCGGAGCTCACCCAGTTGATCCAGCAGCAGAACACGTTGATGCAGTTGCTAGTCCAGAATCAGAATTATGGGAACAACAACAACAACCCACCACCACCACCACCTGTTGACCACTTAGCCCATTTTCTTAGGCTGAATCCGCTGGTGTTTTCCAGTAGCACCGAGCCGATAGTAGCAGATGATTGGCTCCACAAGACAGCTAGGGAGTTGACCACAGCAGGATGCACAGATGTGGAGAAGGCGAAGTTTGCCGCACATCAGTTAGAAGGACCCGCAGCATCATGGTGGGAGAATTTCACCGTCACTTTCCCTATCGACACTGTCACATGGGACCAGTTTCAGCAGGCTTTTCGTACTACCCATGTTTCAGCAGGAGCTATGGCCATGAAGAAGCGTGAGTTTCGCAACTTGCGCCAAGGAGGACGGACAGTTGGCCAGTATGTGGAGGAATTTAGTAAGCTAGCACGTTATGCCCCAGATGACGTCGCTACGGATGCAGCTAAGCAGGAGAAGTTTCTGGAAGGACTAAATGATGAGCTGTGCATGCAGTTGATGGTAGCAACTTTCAACAACTACCAGGAGTTGGTAGATCGTGCTCTTATGATTGAAGGGAAGCAGCAGCAAATTGAGAATCGCAAGAGGAAGTATGGACAAGGAAAGTACAATTCAGGAGCTCAGCAGAAGCCACATTTTACCCCTAGACCAGGAGGACATTTTCAGCATACCCATGGAGGAGGTAGCTCGCACAATCACAATGGCACCAAGAATGATAATGGCAATGGAGGAAGCAACGGCCAGAACCGCACCAACCCATCAACCCCAGCCAAGAAGGACTTAAGCCAAGTCACTTGCTTTAAGTGTTCGAAGACCGGACATTATGCCAATGAATGTCCTGAATTACAAAATGGAAATAGCAATGGAAGTTCCGGGAAGAAGCCGAACCCTTTTAACAGGGGACAAGTGAACCACGTTAGCGTGGAGGAGGTCGAAACTCAGCCCGATGCAGTAATAGGTAAGTTTTGGTTAAGTCATTTACTGCACTCGTTCTTTTTGATACTAGCGCATCGCATTCATACATCTCAAGGGGATTTGTGGATAAGTATAACCTACCAACCCAAGCCCTTAGGTCACCCATGTTAGTAACCTCGCCCGGAGCAAAGTATGTGGCTAGTCTATGGTGTGATCGGTTACCATTAAGGATTGGTAACTATGTTTTTCCCTCAGACCTAATAGTATTGGAATTCCAAGGATTGGATGTGATATTAGGCATGGATTGGTTATCAAAGTATGAAGGGAATATTGAGTGTTCTAGCAAGTCAATTTTGCTTACCACACCAGAAGGGAGAAGGATCAAGTATGTATCCCGGCATGTGCCAAAGAGGACTCAAGTAAATTGCCTAACAGGAGTTGTGCGGGAGGAAGTACAAGTGGTAAGGGATTTTCCTGATGTATTTCCAGCGGAGTTGCCAGGCATGCCACCGGATAGAGATATTGAGTTTTTGATTGAGCTATTGCCAGGCACAGGGCCAATATCAAAGAGACCATATAGGATGCCAGCAAAGGATTGGTGGAAATTAAGAAGCAGATTAAGGAGTTACTGGATAAGGGATATATTCGCCCAAGTTCTTCACCTTGGGGATCGCCAGTACTTCTAGTGGAGAAGAAGGATGGATCGTTAAGGATGATTGTTGATTATCGAGGATTGAAAGAAGTAACGATCAAGAACAAGTACCCGCTACCAATGATCAATGATCTGTTTCATCGATTGCAAGGAGCTAAGGTATTTTCCAAGATCGATCTGCGATCAGGATACCACCAGTTGAAGATTCGAGAACAGGATATTCCGAAGACAGCTTTTACCACCAGGTATGAGCTGTATGAGTATACCGTTATGTCATTTGGTCTGACTAACGCACCTGCCTATTTTATGAACATGATGAACAAAATGTTTATGGAGTTTTTGGATAAGTTCGTCGTAGTATTCATTGATGATATCCTGGTTTACTCGAAGAATGAAGAGGAGCATAAGGAGCATTTGCGTTTGGTACTTGGAAAGCTCAGAGAACATCAATTATATGCCAAGTTCAGCAAATGTGAGTTTTGGTTGAAGGAAGTAGGATTCCTCGGACACGTTATATCTGGAGAAGGTATAGCAGTTGATCCCACTAAAGTTGATACCGTGACCAAGTGGGGAGCCCCAACAACAGTTGGAGAGATCCGGAGTTTTCTTGGACTCGCAGGATACTACCGGAGATTTATTGAGAATTTCTCAAAGATTGCGAAGCCTATGACGGAGTTGTTAAAGAAGGATACCAAGTTCATATGGACAGAGGAGTGTGAGGCTAGTTTCCAAGAGTTGAAGAAACGCTTAGTTACCTCACGAGTGTTGATTTTGCCGGACCAGACCAAGGATTATGAGGTGTACTGCGACGCTTCACGTCGAGGACTTGGAGCAGTGCTTATGCAGGAAGGGAGAGTTGTTTCATATGCCTCAAGACAACTGAAGCCTCATGAGTTGAATTATGCCACGCATGATTTGGAGTTAGCAACCGTAGTGCATGCATTGAAGACATGGAGACATTTCCTCATTGGAAATCATTGTGAGGTGTACACGGATCATAAGAGTTTGAAGTATTTCACACAGAAGGAGTTAAATCTCAGACAAAGGAGATGGTTGGAGCTTATCAAGGATTATGATATGAAATTGCATTATCATCCTAGAAAGGCTAATGTAGTAGCAGACGCATTAAGCCGCAAGAGCCATGTCAATACGTTAATGACGGGAGAAATACCAAGGGAGTTATCCGAAAATCTTCGTGAACTATGTTTGGAAATAGTTCCGAGAGGCTATGTAGCAGCATTGGAGATTCAGTCAACTTTGATGGATAGAATCAGAGAAGCTCAGAAAGCTGACAAAGAGATTGCCGCTATAAAGGAGAAACTGAGCAAAGAAAAAGCTAAAGGATTTCGTGAGGATGAGCACGACATCCTATGGTTTGAAGACCGCGTTTATGTGCCCAAGAACCCAGAGATCAGGAAGTTGATTTTGCAAGAGGCACACGACTCACCGTATTCGATTCACCCAGGAAATACCAAGATGTATTTGGATTTGAAGGATATTTTCTGGTGGACCAGAATGAAGAAGGATATTGCGGAGTATGTAGCAGTTTGTGATGTATGTCAGAGAGTAAAGGCAGAGCATCAGAAGCCAGCAGGATTGTTACAACCATTGCCGATACCCGAATGGAAGTGGGATAAGCTAGGCATGGATTTTATCACGGGATTACCCAGGACTCGTTCAGGCTATGACTCGATTTGGGTTGTAGTCGATCGATTGACGAAAGTAGCTCATTTCATCCTAGTAAAGACCACTTACACTAGTGCTAAGTTGGCAAAGATATACATGACCAGGATCGTATGTCTGCATGGAGTTCTGAGGAGTATCGTATCAGATAGAGGAACCCAGTTTACCTCAAAGTTCTGGAAGCAGTTGCACGAAACTTTGGGAACCAGGTTAGAATTCAGTACAGCTTTTCATCCACAGACAGATGGACAGACCGAGAGAGTCAATCAGATTTTGGAGGATATGCTGAGAGCTTGTGCGCTAGATTACGGATCTAGTTGGGACAATAATTTGCCATATGCAGAGTTCTCTTACAAGAACAGTTACCAAACCAGTTTAAAGATGGCCCCTTTCGAAGCTTTGTATGGAAGGAGGTGCAGGACACCGTTGTCGTGGGACGAAGTTGGAGACCGCCAGTTGTTTGGACCTGACTTGATTAAAGAGTCTGAACAGAAGGTGAAGTTGATTCACGATAGGCTCAAGGTAGCCCAGTCCAGATAGAAGAGTTATGCGGATTCTAAACGCAAGGAGACAGTTTATGAAGTTGGGGATAGAGCTTATCTTCGAGTATCTCCACTTCAAGGAACAAAGTGTTTTGGAGTTAAAGGGAAGTTAGCACCACGATTTGTAGGACCATATCGAGTTTTGGAGCATATGGGAGAAGTGGCCTACAAGTTGGAATTGCCTGAAGGATTGTCAGGAGTTCATGATGCGTTCCATGTTTCTCAGTTAAAGAAATGTCACGCGGAGATGGCTGACATACCGTTGAGAGACACAGTGCCTTTGGAAACTATTCAGTTGGATAACGATTTGACCTACGAGGAGAAACCAGTCAAGATTCTCGAGTTTGCCAATCGAGTTACTCGCAGCAAGGTTATCAAGTTTTGCAAAGTTCAGTGGATCCACCACACGGAGGATGAAGCCACCTGGGAGCGAGAGGAAGATTTTCTCAAAGACCACCCTCACCTATTTTCTAGCCAACCCGAATCTCGAGGGCGAGATTCATCTTAAGGGGGGTAGGTTTGTAACATCCCAAATTTTCAATTTGGAATGTTATACATTAGAGCATCATGCATATCATATTTTATTTTGCATTTTGGTTGATCATAGAAATTCTACGCAACTCAATGACCCACGGAGAGAGTTGGGGATTTCGTTATTTTCATACTTGAGTTTTCTCAAATTTTGAGAATAGGATCATTTGATTTTATTTATTTTATCATCAATTATTTCTATTACAAAAATATGAGAGAGGGGATAAAATGACTTTCCCAAAATAAAGAAATATTGAGCATTTAATAAAAAAATCAAATAAGATTTTATTTCGGAGTTTTTTGGTGTTTTATTTGAATTTAGGAAAAATGTGAGTTTTTCAAAATTGCATTTAGGGCCCAAATAAATGTTCACCATGTGCGGCTTGATTTTAGAAGCCCGTGAAAATTTATTTCGGAATTTTTGGAGTCCGTTTAGTATTTATTTTTATTTTTCTTCCGAGCAGAATAATTAAAAAAAACGAACCGACTTGAGGCCGTACCCGAGCGGGACACCGCCCGGGGGCAGCCTTTAAATAGCGCCGCCCCGGCCCATCAGCCCTGCCTCGATCCGCGCGCGCCGCCGGAGCCGCCTCCACCGCCGATGACGATCCCGCTGCCCGAGGTTCATCACGCCTCGATTTCCGTGCCAAAAAAAAGAGAAAAAAAATATTCGGCGTTCGTCGTTTTTTTCTCTCGTTTTTTTCTCTCGTTCAAAAAGAGAAAAATTTCCGTGATTTTTCTGATCGCGATTCGTGATCCGATTTTCGTTTTAGTTTAACTTTTCGCTCGTTTATCGGAATCAGACGATTCAAGCGCCTAGAGTTTCGTCTCGAAACCTTCTATCCGTTTAACCAACTTAAACAAGATTTTGCTACTGTAAAATTTTCCCTAGATCCATATTACTAGAACGAAGTTGTTTTCTTTCGCCGTTTGGTTTTCGTTGCTTTGTTCGATTTGATTTTTTTTGCCAACCGGAGTTCTTAATTTGAACTTTCTGGTTAGATCTCTTATTTGAGTTTTACCTGTGCATTAGATGAGTACTTATTGTATGCTTGTTTGTTTGTCTGTGATAGAATACCCGGAGTGCGCCGCTTGTTACTTCGAATCGTTAGGTTTCGCGGATCATCAGCAAGGCAAGTAACACTTTGATCATACCTTTTCTACTACCCAGTTTTATTGCATTAGATCAATCCTCACACATTGCATGATTAGGATCTAATTAAATTGTGGGATGGGAAGAAGATGAGGTAGTACCTATTACCTGTTATTACCAAACCTTTGGGAGTTACTTCTATGTTTGCTTATTATGCCATGCTATGCTAGTAGACGTGCATTGGGTGAGTGAAATCCATGACAGATGTGAGATTGTTAATTAATGGTTTATCTAAGGTGGCAACTTAAACACACATCTGGGTGGATTGAGGCACCTGGGTATTCTAGGACTTGCCTATTTTCTTTTGGACCGCCACCCAGGCTCAAAGGGATCATGAGACTATTCATACTAGAAACTTCCGTGTGCAGCCACAAGCTATTATGGGCTCTAGCATAGTTGACTAAGTCGTGCGAACTCTTACAGTGGTAGACTAGCAGATGTAGGGGATGTAGGTGGTACGGTCTACCCGATCGTAAGGTGCTAGCGCTTCTGAAAGACTATGTCTCGGTCATCCGTCATCTCAAACACCATGTAGTGCGAGAAACCAAACGGAGGCGATCGAGTCTTGTGGGGAAAAGTGCGCAAACCTCTGCAGAGTGTAATAAACTAATCATGATTAGTCGTGTCCCCGGTTATGGACATCTTGAGTATCTAATACCTAGATTTTCATGTGAATCTCAACATGTTACTCTAAATTAATTTTGTTGGGTTATGCTTAATGATGATGCTTAATTGGGATTGAGAATGCTGTCAACCATTCTCAATGTTTAACAACCACCATGATAGTAATTAAATTTTATTTCTTTGAAGTAGGGAAAAATTGGCTTTACGCAAAACTGTAACCATAGAGCTTTCCACCAGCCAAATATGCATATAGTATAGCTGTTTCATTCCATTACTCTCTATGTGTTACATTGCCAGCATATTCCATGTGCTGACCTGTTTTCGGGCTGCAATGTTAATGTTGCAGACTTTTCAGACGACGATTAAGGAGTTTTTAGGTCGTGGTCCTATACTCAGTGATGCCGTTGGAGTTGATGGACTCACTTATCTTCCAAGCCTTCCGTTGTTATCGTTATTAGATGGCCTTAAGCCATATTTGTTGTAATAAGTTCTCTTTTGAGACACTCGATGTAATAAGTGTGTGATTGCTACTCTGCTATATATCCTCCGAGTACTATGTGGTGTCAGCATTACTGATCCAGGGATGACACCGGAGCACAGAGATCAGACTGTTTGAGGTCTGGTCGCTACATGTAGCATGAATAGAGTTTGAGACGAGAAAAGCATAGATAGCTAGAGGAGGTTCTTAGGCATTCTTATCCATCCATTTGGCAAAATAAAAAAACCAAACAATCAAAGCAACAAATGGATGTCCTCGAATGAGTAAAATATGCAACCAACATGCTCACACAATAAGATGGCAAATGAAATATGTGACAAAGCATGCACAATCACTCTAGCATCTATCAAGCAATTTGCGATGACTAGGTCATCTATATATGAGTATATTGATCGAGGAGTCAAATGAGAACATTTGATCGTAGGTCATACTCATTGTTTAAGCACAAGTGGGGTTGCCACTTTTACATAAAGCATTGTTTTCTCACACCATTAGAGTTGCTTTAGCTCAATTGATTAGAGTAAAGCTCCCCCTAGATGTGATATCCCCCTAAGAGGGATGAACTAACCTTGGGTTTTGTCGATGATGACTTCATGTAGGTGTTGAAGATCTAGATGCTCAATTTTGATGTAGATCATTTGGAGAAATCCATTAGAGTGAGTTGCACTTTCAATACCTACACGGGTTAGTCCCACAAGGAACAAACAAGGATATCCATAGACATAGAGTGATGTTCACATAGGATGATGTCCATGAAAGAATTAGGTTACCTTGTCCCTTGTCTTACCAACAAGAGGGTTTGTGACTCCTTGAACTAGTGCAAGATGTGGAAGTTGTTTGCATTTGTCCTCGCCAAAATGATATGAGTGAAGTATGTTGGCGGAGTCACCCTCAAGAACTCTCTAGTTCTTTTTCTTCGGGATCCTCACCATCTTGATGGGAATCCTTGGAGTTGTAGTCGTACTTGATGAAGTAGAACTTGATGTTGTCTTGGGAACCCACTTGACCAAGGCTTTGGGAGCTTCCTCAAATGCATCAATCTCCTCTTGAAGCTTGTCCTTCCCTTTTTGCTTGTGGTCTTGTGGTGGAAGATCATCTTGAGCTTGTGTTCCTTGGAAAGAAGTAGGATCATACTTCTCTTATTGAGGAACAAATTTCATCTTGGGGTATTAATCTTCTTCCCACTCAACTCCATTGGCATTGAACTTTCGTTCAAAACCAACACCTTGATTCTTCTGGTGTCTTCCTTGCTTGCGTACAATTTCCTCAAATTGCTTACTTCTGGCAAGGCTCTTGTAAACACCTTTCTCTATAATTCCCTTTAACAAGCTATTTTCTTACTCAAGTGTAACTTGGCTAAGAGAATCATTAGTGGAATCAAGAGAACTACTAGAAGCAACATCATTGGGTTTATCATGATTATTGTTACTACTAGAAGAAGAATCTTTCTTACTCTTGTTGCTAGATTTAACTTGTGGCATGCTAGTAGACAAGAGTAAACGCTTGGCAATGTAAGAAGAACTTTTCTTGCGAAGATCATCATCGATCGCTTTTAAGAACCCATGCTCCTGCTCAAGGTTGAGCGTTTCGAAGCGTAACTTCTCATGAGTCTTTAAAAGCTCTCGATGATTTTGGAAGGTAGTTTCATGAGCTAACTTAAGAGAGTTTAGTTCTTTAGTTAGACGCTCAATCTACTTCTTATCATCGTCATTTGTTTTATCTTGATTAGCATGATTAATAGCAAGTTCATCATAGTTGTCATCACTAGAATTGTCAACAAGTAAATCATCATCACCTAGCAAGTCATCTTCATCACTATTGAAATCAACATACTCGGGGTGTGATACCTTTGGGCCTTTAGCCATGAAGCATCTTCCAATTCCTTCATTTGGTGACTCAAACATGTCGTAGGAGTTGGTTGACACAAGTGCTAGGCCGGCAACACCTTCATCTTGAGTATATTTGGAGTCGGAGTGATAACTTCTCTCAGAGTGATCGTCGGAGTCGGAGCCAGATACCCATTCACCAACACGAGCTTGATGTCTTCGTTTTGTATAGCCCCTTGATGATTTGTCCTTCCTTTCCAAATCCTTGCTTATCCGTGATGTTCTTCGTTCATAACGGTCATCTCTACTCCTTCTCACTCTTGGTGGTGAATCTTCTCTTCTACTTCTTCTTTTGGGAGAATCTTCTCTTCTTTTGTAGGCAGCCGTACACTCAATGGAGTAGTGTCTGGGTCTTCAACAATTGTAGCAATTACGTTCACGACTTGAAGATCTTTTGTGATTGTAGGACCTTGACTTGAACTTCTTTCCTTGCTTCTATTCTTGTAGAACTTGTTGAAGTTCTTCACCATTAGGCTCAATTCTTCATTGAAGGTTTGTTTCTCACTTGATGATGTGGGAGCATCACATGAGGCTTTGTACGCACCACTTGACTTGTTGTGAAGCTCTTCCTTATCCTTGAGTGACATCTCATGAGCAACAATTCTTCCAATGACTTCCATTGGCTTGAGATCTTTGTAATTGGGCATCATTTGGATTAATGTGCACACGGTATCATATTTACCATCCAAGGCTCTTAGGATCTTCTTGATGATGAATCTATCGGTCATCTCTTCACTTCCTAAGCCGGCAATCTCATTTGTGATGAGAGCAAGCCTAGAGTACATTTCAGCGACACCTTCACCATCCTTCATTTTGAACTTGTCAAGTTGACTTTGAAGCACATCCAATTTGGATTCCTTGACGGAGTCGGTACCTTCGTGCATATCAATCAAAGTATTCCAAATTTCCTTTGTATTCCCAAGACGGCTGATTTTGTTGAATTCTTCGGGGCACAATCCGTTGAAGAGAATATCACAAGCTTGAGCATTGTATTGCAGAATCTTCAACTCTTCCGCACTAGCTTCATGGTTCAGTTCTCTCCCATCAAATAATTCACCTTGCAAGCCAATACACACAATAGCCCAAATGGCGGGGTTATGTCCAAGAATATGCATTTTCATCTTATGCTTCCAACTAGAAAAATTTGTACCATCAAAGTAAGGACCTCTATGGTGGTAATTTCCCTCGCTAGACGCCATACTCTCCTAGGTTGTGAAACCAAGGCTATGATCACCAAAAGCTATGGAAATCAAGGCGAATGGAGACCAAAGCTCTGATACCACTTGTAGGATTGAAAGTATGTCTAGAGGGGGATGATTAAACTAATTGACCAAATAAAAATCTAGCCTTTTCCCAATTTTAAGTCTTGGCAGATTTTAGCAACTTAGCACTAGTAAAGTAAAAAACCTACACATGCAAGTCTAAGAGTATAGCAGCGGAATGTAAAACATTGCACATGAAGGTAAAGGGAGGAGTTTGGAGGGAGCAAACGCAATGTAGACACGGAGATTTTTGGCGTGGTTCCGATAGGTGGTGCTACCGTACATCAACGTTGATGGAGACTTCAACCCACGAAGGGTGACGGTTGTGCGAGTCCACGGAGGGCTCCACCCACGAAGGGTCCACGAAGAAGCAACCTTGTCTATCCCACCATGGCCATAGCCCACGAAGGAATTGCCTTACTAGGGTAGATCTTCACGAAGTAGGCGATCTCCTTGCCTGTACAAACTCATTGGTTCAACTCCACAATCTTGACGGAGGCTCCCAAGTGACACCTAACCAATCTAGGAGACACCGCTCTCCAAAAGGTAATAGATGGTGTGTTGATGATGAACTCCTTGCTCTTGTGCTTCAAATGATAGTCTCGCCAACACTTAACTCTCTCTCATAGGATTGGATTTGGTGGAAAGATGATTTGATTGGAAAGCAACTTGGGGAAGGCTAGAGATCAAGATTTATGTGGTTGGAATGGAATATCTTGACCTCAACACAAGTGTAGGCGGTTCTCTCTCAGAAAATGTATGATGGAAGTGTACACATGTTCTGATGGCTCTCTCCATGAATGAAGAGTGGGTGGAGGGGTATATATAGCCTCCACACAAAATCTTTACACACAATTTACTAAACTCGGTGGGACTGATTCAGAAAACTCGGTCAGAACGATGCAGTTCAAAATGTGAACGTTGGGATTTTCAGTGGGACCGATATGATCAACTCGATGGGACCGATTTCATTAGGGTTAGGTCATAACGTAATCTCGGTGAGACTGACTACACAAACTCGGTGGGACCGATTTTGGTAATAAGCAAACAGAGAGTTGGTCAGGCAAACTCAGTGGCACCGATTCGCTCATCTCGGTTGGACCAAAACGTTACGAATGGGAAACAGAGAGTTTGCATTGCGAACTTGGTGGGACCGATCGCTCATCTCGGTTAGACCAAAACGTTACGAAGGGAAACAGAGAGTTTGCAACCCCATCTTGGTGAGACCGAGATCCCTATCGGTGGGACCGAAGTGACTAGGGTTTTGTGGCAGTGGCTATGTCAACTGAACTCGGTGGCGCCGGATGGAAAGTTTCGGTGGGGCCGAGTTTGACTTTTGGTTTGGGACATATGTGGATATGAGAAAGTGGTTGAGGATTTTGGAGCATATCTCTAAGCATTTTGAGCAAGTGACCCATTAAGCAACACCTCATCCCCTTTTAATAGTATTGGCTTTTCCTATGGACTCAATGTGATCTTGGATCACTAAAAGGTAAAATGTAGAGTCTTGAGCTTTAGAGCTTGAGCCAATCTTTTGTCCTTAGCATTTTGAGGGGTCCACATTTCTAATCCATGCCATGCCAATCATTGAGCTTTCTTGAAATATTTATCTTGAAATAGTATTAGCTTAAAGAGCTATATGTTGTTAGGAATTACCAAAACCACCTAGGGATAGTTGCCCTTTCAGCATGTCGTGGGTTGCGCATGTTAAACAACAAAACCTAGGCCATGGAACCCCTCAAAAAAGGCCATGGACCTGGTGGGCCTGGACTGTCAGCCTCTTGATGAACAGTCGTCTCCCGATTCCTCTCGTTTGTTTGACCATGTCGGGAACGACAGACGGCGGCGCCATGACGGGAGCACCAAGGCGGAGGACGACGTCGAGAACTCAGACCGAAATGAACTGGAGCCAGGGAAGACGCAAGCGGAGGGTAGTATGAGGGTTGACGTGTTCGGGTGCAGGGTGGGCCGGTGGAGCCGCCGCCGCCGGAGAACGTGTGGGAGTAGAGGGATGGCCTGGCCAACGCCATAGGTTAGGATGGGTCACCGAGGCGTGCCGGCAACACCACCAGCCGCTGTAGGAAGAGGACAAAAGATTGAACAAAATAAAGAAATGCAAATGGATAGGTGGCTGTTCCCAGATATTTGTGTATGAGACCTGTTGGGTCCACTTGAGAAGGGGAATATGTTGGGAGGAAGGAGATTCAAAGCATGGCAGCCCAGTGAACTCGTTACATACATAAGCAAATAGCCACTAATAAAAATCAAACAAGTTAATGGGTTCTTAGACAAAATATTTCGAACAAAACAGATAATTGTGATAAATAGGCTAATGTATGAAACACTTAGATGATAAAGGTGCTTAAACAGATAATTACAACAAACATTTCGTCTTCTTTCATGTTGGCATAGCAGGGGTCGATGATGGTCGCGGCGAGGTCAACCACAGAGTGCTTCTCCTACCCATTGCCGACTTGTATTGCTTCTGGATGTCGACAAGCTTGTTGCACCAGATGGCTAAATCGTCGCATTCTTCCTTCTCTCCACCGTAGCGAAGGTGCAGTCAGCGCTGCCGATGAAACAGGCAAATGCTCCATAACCTCTGATGGCCCTATAGCAGCGGTAGATGAGAACCTCGTCCTGCATGCATACCTGGGCGATGGCAATCCGCTGGTGCCTGTCAGTAGACGAATGGATGGGCACAAGGCCTAGTCCTGCGACCTTGTGCTTTCTCCTCCTATAGGTACTGCTTGAACTTGGCGTGGCAGAGCTTCACTGAGTCTGGATTGTTGTTGTACCTCACATTCAACTTGGTGCTACCATGGGTCTCACCGGCGAACTCAAAGGTGAACTCATTGCTGAAGTCCCTATTCAGCAGGCTCACCCCTCGGATCACCATTGGAGTCTCTTCAAGTGAACGAGTGGGTAGGCGGCGACAACCGTTCATTTTTCAGCTCTTGGGGACCTGCATTCAATAGTAAACTGAGTGTGTACATGCGACAATAGTTACTATCCCTCCCTCGCCTGTTGCACACCCGACAGAAGATGCACCCTTAGCGCATTCAAACTCCTCCATTCAGAAACCTATTTCGGCCACACGTCGGTTCATGAGCGGGTCTGTATTGGTACTATAATAACAAGTGTTAGTGGTCACTTTACCTAAAATTAATTAGCTTTAATTAAAATTTATTCTTAAATCAAGCAAAGCATTGGCTCGCTCTATTAGTGCCACAGGATCAATATGCACATCAATTAGAATTATTATTCTCAGGACGCACATGATCAACACATTTGCCGCACTTTCACACAGACAATACTACCAGGTTTGAATAGCTTGTTATGGTTGTTGTCCTTTGCATCATCATGCGGTGTTTCCCAGCTTGCAAGATTCAGAAGCAACCCATTGGAGCCTTTGGATAAAGTGAATCTCGGGATTAAATCCATCTTGGCTAGCCATGTCATACAACCCAAGAACTTGGCGGTTGCTCTTGACCATCACAACATCTGTAGTTGAGTATTCCTATTTGCACAGATAAGAAAGAGCATGATTACTATAATAGTGGCACTAGTTGAAGCAAAATTTATTTCCAAAACGAGAAAAGATTGCGATAGAATAGCTTTATTTAAAAAATGCAACGTTAGCATAGTATAACAAAGCACAATCATGTTGATAAAGGACAGTACTAACCTTTATGAGATGACTTTGGGAGATCAAGTTATTCTTCATGTCCCCGTATCTCGCCATGAAGGCTATTCGTTGACATCCATTAACACCTCAGTGTGGCAGTAGAAGGAGGAGCGTCGACTCATTTCCATCACTTTTTTGTGCAGTTCAACTAAAATTATGGCGCCGGCCCGTTAGAGAGGGGGCCCACGCCACCTCAATGGTAGGCGTGATGGACTCAACTTGTTCAGTGCACATGGACTTGATTCTCTCGGATAGGTCTTCTGCAAGTTATCTACATTGTAAATGAAATGGTAGCTAAGACAATAGCTCTATTTTGAATGTATTATTATTTCATTTTATCAGTGGCAGTAGCAGTGCCAAAACAGTAGCACAAGATCACTAGCTAGATGCAGAGTCAAAATCAACCAAAAAGGAACACACCTGGTCATGGGACCATAACCGAGAGAGGGGCCCCTACGCCGCCACGACTCGATGTGGTCAACCTGCAGATCCACTCGAAGATTCAATTCATGCGACTTTTTCTGCAGTTCACCTGAAATGAAGCAAAGATTGCATCATTCAGCTAGCACGAAGTAGTTCCTCTCACGAGCTAGCAGGTTCTTCTTTAGTAGTTGCACTAAAATTGAGCAACATTAAGGTTGGTTGTCCTGCTCATGCAATGTGCAACTATAATTTGCTTATCCTTGTGTGCAGTTCCACTAAAATAAAGTGCCATTGTGGTGACAGTGACGACTCATCTTGCAAAGGTTAATAAAAGGTTGCACGAGATTACCAGCAGATTTGACGGAGATTTTGGGAACTCCAATCACCATTTTGTGTAGTTCCACCAAAATTGAGAAACGTTGCCCACGTGACATTTTAGTTAACTCCATAAGACACTCATTGCAAAAAAGTGTTTTGTGCAGTTCACCAAAAGGTCATAATATCAACAAGGTGAAATGGATATCCCTATCCACGCAAAAAGATAGAAAGAAAACAATTACTGGTCAATAACAAGATAGGAAACATACATGAAATGAAAATAAGCATCTTGATTATGTTCATGGAAATCACGCAAGGACAGTAGAAATTTTAAAACGACAACATTTATTCATGTTACCGGAAGCATTACGATCAACAATGACATTCGTCAAATAATGGATTACTTTAATGGTGGCATTGCTTGTTTACCAGATACAATAGTTCAGTAGCAGCTAAAGAGTTGGTTTAAGGGCATGGCACAGTGGGGACACCAAGACACTCAGCAACGTAAATAAGCAACTTACTTATCATACTGGAAAAAATAGCATGAGTACCATTTGTAACACAGTTTAATTGCATCATATAACTCGAGGCATTAGATTAACAATAACATTGGTTAGACATGTCCTTAGGGTAACAATGATTGCTTCATTTTACATGCGACCTTACATTAACAACATCAAAAAGTTGGTATATGGACATGCAATAGTGGATGCATCAGCACAATGTACTTACGAGGATGCATAAAGTGGTGATGTCGAGTTTGTTCATACGCTGTGAGGGCAGCAAATCTAATCCTGGAGACATTTTACTATGTGAGGTCAGCAAATCTAATCCTGGACATACTCTGTTGACTTATCCACCAGCCGCCACTTTCTATCCTTTTTTCAACCAATAATAGATTTGTTCCTTATCCAGTTTGTACTGCCTTTTCTCTTTATTTCCCTTTTCAACCAAGAGACCGGTTGGGTATCCAGTCTCTACTACTTCCCCCCTGCTATTTCCTCTCCGAATCAAGTCCTAGATTCATGCCACAACTTTCCCCCTTAGCTGTTTGAACCAAGTCCTAGATTCGACTGCATGAAGTAGCTTTATGTCTAACAACACTAAAAATTTAGGTGGCTTTGGAAGAGCTGATGGAAGTAGAAAAAGATCCACATGCAGCCTAGTGGGGTGCTGGGGCAGTAGAGCAAGGCCGCTTTTGAAGGAACTTATACCTGAGGGTCGTCGAGATGTGGCAAGGAGGGCGGCGGGAGGTCGGATCTGGCCACAATACGATAGGGAGGAAGAAGGGGTCTGAGGACCTCCGGAGTCGGCGTTGTGTCGAAGAGAAGGTCACGGGCAAAGGATCGGGACCCACCGGCAGCTGTGGGTTTCCTCCCTCCTCGCCGATGATCGCGTGAATGATGTACCTAGTCCCCTACACACCCCGGCCGAAGGGATCTGGCCGGATCTGTGACCAGCAGTGAGCAGAGAGAGAGAGAGTCGCTACTGCTATCTTGTTTAGATCTAGAGAGGATGAGAGAATGAAGAGAGCAACTCTAGTAAAGCCAACACTTAGGCTCCTGCCTATATATATAGTGGAGTGATTATCTTTTTCTCTCCACAATAAGCGTTTCAATTTGTGTACATGGCATTAAAGAAAAGAAACTCTATATTTAACGTGACTAACTGCACGTCGCACTTTGTACTGTACTGTACTACTCCTATGTCGGGGATATACCCCACGGTATGACCCGGCCGGAGTTATAACCCGGCTGGGACCTGGTAAACCGGCATCTGTTAAGTCAGATGATAACCCGACAGGTGTTAAGTCAGATGATAACCCGACATATGTTAAGTCAGATCATAAACCGATAGGAAGTCATAACCCGGCAGACAATCATAAACCGGCAGACCATCATAAACCGGCAGACAGTCATAACCCGGTAGACATTCATAACCCGGTTGACAGCCATAACCCGGCAGACAGAGTCGCCTGGGTTTGTAAGCCCGAGACGTTATGAAGCCCAAGACGTTAAGAAGCCCATGAAGAGAAGTCAGAATAGTTTAAGTCTTGATCCGAGTTGGACTCTACATGTAACCTGCCCCTTTAACATATATAAGGAGGGGCAGGGCACCCCAAACGGGGGAGAAAAGAATCTTAAGGGTGAGGCATAACTGGGAGAGCCGGTTTACGGCGACTCCCTCATGATGATAATGAGAGCTAGCTAGAAACAACAAGTAGGGTTGTTACCGGATGATGTTTCCCGGGGCCCGAAGCTGTCTAAATCATTGTCTTGTGTTGCGTCTCTCGATTCCGCTCAACCCCTCTCAAGCTACCACATAGATGCGCTGGCCTCACGACTAAGTCCTCACACTAGGACATCTGCCGTGACAATTCCACGACATCCTACTTACTAGTCTACTAGTAGTATATGTTCACTTGTGCTCCCCGGCCCTCCATTCATTGAGCAAACCCACGAGTGAATAAACATATAGTACTAGTACATATAGAACGGACAAGCTCGAACTATTTTTGCTTTGAGATATCGACGGTACAGTTTGACCACATTGCATCAATGGACTCAATACTTTGAAGTAACCTATACATATAAACACATGCATGGTTTACATTACGAATCGCTAGCTAGAGCTTGAACTGTATTTGTTTACATGTAACACCTTTTTCTTTTGGTTTTCTGCTCCATGCCGCAATTCATCGATACAAAATTATACTAGGAGTATTTAAAAGTTGAGGGCGGGGCTTTTCCCGGGCAGTACGCGCGGCAGTTTTCGCGTAGCCGGTTTGACAGCGAGGTGAGGAGGGTGAGGGACTAGCGGATTAAACTTACTGTTGTAAAGGCAGGGCTGTGTGATTTGACGGCTCGTTACTGCTGGAAAGATGGGGTCTTGTGATATGACTGCTCATTATAGTCATTATTACTGCGGCGCTACGATCGGGGTGATGCTCCCCTTTCATTCCCCACACTAATCTTGTGCATGACACGTCGACTCGGGTGCTGACTCTCCCACATGTCGGCAACGTCACAAGGAGCAAAAAATCATGTGGTATATTGGTCACCATTGTATTTCGTGTAAAATTTTGACTATAGATTGAACTAACAAAATGTTCATTCATGTTACAAAAAAATATATCATTCAAAACTATGTTCAAATACGAATCCAACGACATAATTTTTGTTGACATGCCTTAACATTTTGTTAGCTAAATCTGTTGGGGAACGTAGCATGCAATTTAAAAAAAATCCTATGCTTCAAGCAAGATCTATCTAGGAGATGCATAGCAACGAGAGGGGGAGAGTGTGTCCACGTACCCTCGTAGACCGATAGCGGAAGCGTTAGGTTAACGCGTTTGATGTAGTCGAACGTCTTCACGATCCAACCGATCAAGTACCGAACGTACGGCACCTCCGAGTTTAGCACACGTTCAACTCGATGACGTCCCTCGATCTCTTGATCCAGCAGAGGGTCGAGGGAGAGTTTCGTCAGCACGATGGCATGGTGACAGTGATGTGATCCGCGCAGGGCTTCGCCTAAGCATTACGTGAATATGACCGGAGGAGTAAACCATGGAGAGAGACTCCGCACATGGCTTGGAACAATTGGTGTGTCTCCAAGGGGTGCCCTGCCCACGTATATAAAGAAGGGAGAGGAGGAGGACGACCACTAGGGGGCGTGCCAACAGGGGGGAGTCCTACTAGGACTCCAGTCCTAGTAGGATTCGGTCCCCCCTTTTTTTCCTTCTCATGGAGGGGGAAAGAGTGAAGCAGAGGGAGAGGTGGAAAGGAAAGGGGGGGGCGCCCCCTTCCCCTTGTCCAATTCGGACAGCCCATGGGGGGCACCACCCCTTGTGGGCTTCCCTCTCTCTCCCCTATGGCTCATATTGGCCCATACTTCCCCGGGGGGTTCCGGTAACCCCTCGGTACTCCGATAAATATCTGAAATGTCCCGGAACCTTTCTGGTGTCCAAATACTATCGTCCAATATATCAATCTTTATCTCTCGACCATTTCAAGACTCCTCGTCATGTCCATGAGCTCATCCGGGACTTCGAACAATCTTCGGTCATCAAAACACATAACTCATAATACAAATTGTCATCGAACGTTAAGCGTGCAGACCCTTCGGGTTCGATAACTATGTAGACATGACCGAGACACATCTCCGATCAATAACCAATAGCGGAACATGGATGCTCATATTGGTTCCTACATATTCTACGAAGATCTTTATCGGTCAAACCGCAATAACAACATACGTCATTCCCTTTGTCATCGGTATGTTACTTGCCCGAGATTCGATCATCGGTATCTTCATACCTAGTTCAATCTAATTACCGTCAAGTCTCTTTACACGTTCTGTAATGCATCATCCCGTAACTAACTCATTAGTCACATTGCTTGCAAGGCTTATAGTGATGTGCATTACCGAGAGGGCCCAGAGATACCTCTCCGATACACGGAGTGGCAAATCCTAATCTTGATCTATGCCAACCCAACAAACACCTTCGGAGACACCCGTAGATAATCTTTATAATCAACCAGTTACGTTGTAACGTTTGATAGCACACAAGGTGTTCCTCCGGTATTCGGGAGTTGCATAATCTCATAGTTAGAGGGATATGTATAAGTCATGAAGAAAGCAATAGCAATAAAACTTAATGATCATTATGCTAAGCTAATGGATGGGTCTTGTCCATCACATCATTCTCCTAATGATGTGATCCCGTTCATCAAATGACAACACATGTCTATGGTCAGGAAACTTAACCATCTTTGATTAACGAGCTAGTCTAATAGAGGCATACTAGGGACACTTTGTTTTGTCTATGTATTCACATATGTATGAAGTTTCTGGTTAATACAATTCTAGCATGAATAATAAACATTTATCATGATATAAGGAAATATAAATAACAACTTTATTATTGCCTCTGGGGCATATTTCCTTCAGTCTCCCACTTGCACTAGAGTCAATAATCTAGACATTGTAATGATTCTAACACCCATGGAGTCTTGGTGCTGATCATGTTTTGCTCGTGGAAGAGGCTTAGTCAACGGGTCTACAACATTCAGATCCGTATGTATTTTGCAAATCTCTATGTTTCCCTCCTTGACTTGATCGCGGATGGAGTTGAAGCATCTCTTGATGTGTTTGGTTCTCTTGTGAAATCTGGATTCCTTCACTAAGGCAATTGCTCCAGTATTGTCACAAAAGATTTTCATTGGACCCAATGCACTAGGTATTACACCTAGATCGGACATGAAATCCTTCATCCAGACTCCTTCATTTGCTGCTTGCGAAGCAGCTATGTACTCCGCTTCACACGTAGATCCTGCCGCGACGCTTTGCTTGGAACTGCACCAACTGACAACTCCACCATTCAATATAAATACGTATCCAGTTTGTAGCGGTTGTTCATGTTGTCACCGCTGCCCGCAGAGGACGCCCCACCGCTGTTGAACACCACCACCACCTCCGCCGATCCACACTGCACCCGCCCGTCACCTCGTCTTCACCAGGGACCCACCGGAGAGCTGCCGCCACCGTCGCCTACAGAGGACGTATCGCCACTGTCCGACACCACCACCACCTCCGCCACTCACCGCCGCATCCTCCTGTCACTTCCCCCTCACCGGAGAGTCGCCGGAGGAGCGCCACCGCCACCGCCCGAGCCACCGCCGTTGTTTTCTTATGTTTTGGGTGAGCACATGCGCCCGGCCAATCAAGAACCGCCATGTGGCGACTGCTACAGTACGCGCACAGGAGTAGACTAGGAGATTTCTGTTTTTCTTTTGTTTTATTTTCATATTTTCACGCAAAACTTCTATAGCTATATATTTTAGCATTTATATCCAATTTAGTTGATTCTTTCTCCTATGCACTCACAAAAATCAGCCCTTCATGGCGGTACCAAATTTTCTCATGTTTGCACCTTTCAATTTTGAATTCGTTCAAATTCGAACTAAACCTTCTGGAGGCCATAACTCTCAAACCGTTTATCAGAATCGAGTGATTCTTTTTGCGTTGTGACTGTAGTGCAATTTAGATGCTGTTAAGCTTCTGTTGTTGAGTTTTAAAAATGGTTTTCTTGCTGTTGGTTTTGTTTTGGTCCTATTCATGTTCCGGTGATTGATTTGTTGAATTGTGTGAAACGTGTAGATTGTCCGGAGTGCGACGTGAACTATTGTCAGGAGTGTGACTTTCTGAACCAGAACTAGGGAAAGTTACATGTTCATCATCCTTTACCTATTGTTTTCTATGCATGTAGTTATATGACACTATGAATATATGCATGTATAGGAGTAATATATATTTTGGCTATGTTGTTGAGCTATCTTCCCGTCATTGCAAATCGTGGTAGTTGTAGTTTGCTATGCTTTGTAGACGGGGGTGGTTCGTGTGTTCATTAAGATTATGTGAGGATTATATATAACAAATTGAGTAGTAATTAAGGATTTAATTCACCTCTGGGCGGAATTGGTATTGAAGGGTGGTGTCGGGAATATACCCCGCGGAATGACCCGACCGGAGATATGACCCGGCTAGAACTTGGTATTTCATTGGTAAGCCAACAGATTGTTTAAACCAGAGGTTAAGTCAGCGGGAATAGTTAAGCAGGTTAAGTCGGCGGACACAATCATGTAAGCCGGCGGACACAGTCATGTAAGACGGCAGACACAGTCATGTAAACCCGGCAGACACAGTCATATGAGCCAGAAGGTTAAGCAGACAGTCAAGTCAGACAGTTAAGCCGGACAATTAAGCCGTATAGTTAAGACAGACAGTTAAGCCGGACAGTTAAGCCATATGGTAAGCCAGATTGTAGATTAACAGTTAAGAAGCCCAAAACGTTAAAGAAAGCCCATGGAGAGAAAACAAAATAGTTAAGTCTTAAGTCCGAGTTGGACTCTACATGTAACCCGCCCCTTAAACATATATAAGGAGGGGCAGGGCACCCCAAGAGGGACAAGTTGAATAATCATTAAGTCTAGACACAACTAGGAGAGCCGGAGTTACGGCGACTCCCTCATGATGATAATGAGACCTAGCGGCAAACAGCATATAGGGTTGTTACCGGATGATGTTTCCCGGGGCCCGAAGTTGTCTAAATCTTCGTCTTGCGTGTCGCGTCTCTCGATTCCGATCAACCCCTTCAAGCTACTACAAAGATGCGTTGGCTTCACGACTAAGTCCTTACGCTAGGACATCTGCTGTGACAATTCCACGACAGTTGGCGCCCACCGTGAGGCTCGCGCACGGTGGTGTTGAGTTCTTGGACGGATCTACCCAGGGATTGAGGAGCTTGCAATATTTTCAGGTGAAGTTTTTTTTAAGATGAAAGTCGAGGAAGAATTAGGGTTTGGTACTTTGTGTGCCGCCGACGCTACACGACCCGTCGAATCGGATAGGAGATCAATTTCTACTGCTGCTATCGTGAGTCGCTGAGATCAATAAGAATCACAAAGTCGCCAAGACAATCAAAGCCGCCCGCCGAATAGTGCTACCGATTTCAGATGTAAAGGCAAAAAATGATCCATCCAATGATCCATCAACGCAAGAAGAAAAGTCAAACAACAACAAATCGGAGGAGGATTTGGTGTTGGGTGCAGGCCGACTCAAGTCGTTTCCAACCTCATGCTGGCCGTACCCGCTCCGCTTCGCCTCTGTCTTGCTGCGTGAGCCGCCACCATCCAAGGGACCTGGCCGGCTCATCCCTCCGGGGGCCGCCTTGGTACTCCACAAAAGGACGGTCGCTGCTTCTGCCCCTCATCTTGAGCCAGCTGGTGCTGAGCTGCCCCGCGTCACGCTGGCCTTGTTGCCTCGGGTCGCCTGGCCTCCTCTGCAAGACGACCTCTTCCTCACTGATTCAATGAATCACCGTTGCTCCAGCATTGAGCCGTCAGCGTCGTCCCCAAGTCGGTCTCGTCTCTACGGCCTCACCGAGCCACCATGACCTGTTTGAGTCGCCGTCTCGTACCAATTCAAGCCGCCTCCACCTCATTACTTTGTCAACACAATCACGATTCAGAGAAGGAAACTGGCGGAGGAAGAATCAAATCAACCAGGCCCTCGTGGACGTGGATTTATCAATCGAAGCGTGGCTCCGCCTCTTCGCCCAGAGCCGCCTCCTCGCATCGGGTCTCCGCCTCGCCGACGGACAGCTGGCCACCTCTGTCGGGCTTGATGGAGACGCTGCTTCGCGTCAGTCCGAGTTGTTTTCGCGGGTCTGCCTCTGGGCCGCCTCCTGCTGCTGGCCGTTTCTCCAGCGACCCGGATTCCTACAACCCGGAAACGAATAGGGCAGCGACCCGGGTTCCTCCGCGGGCCGTGCCTCGCCTCTGCCCGAAAACCGGACTGCTCGCTGCTTCTGCCCGAGGTAGCTGGTGCGCCTCTGCCGCGTCGCCCGTCTACAGGCCGTGGCACCACCTCATCGAGCTGGTCGCGTTTCCGCGCCAAGTCGCCATATCTTCTATGAGGCGGAACCCAAGTAGACCAAGACGCCGGGCGTCGCCATTGCCAGGTCGCCACCCCTTTCCACTACGGCTTCAACCCACTCGAGTTTCTACTACGAGCCGCTACCATCTCTTCGGCGCTGCCTCCAAGTCGCTGCTCGCCTTGGTTGCTTCGAGCCGGCGTCCCCGCTGCCAAATCGCTGCGGTCTTGCTTCACTCCGTGCCGCCTCGGCCCTGTGCTGTTTTCCGCCACAGCCAACCATGGTCTCATCTTTCGCCTCGACGCCGGCCGCGTCTACTGAGCCGCCGCTCGGACATGCGCCGCCTTAGCTATGGCTGGCCTCAGCTCCTGCCTCCGCGATGAGCCACCGTAGTGCGTTGACCCGCCTGTGGCCGCGCCCGGTCGCCGGGTCGCCCTCACGTCTCTTCCACCGTGTGCGAGTCACCGTTTATTTCCTGCGGGCCGTCGCCCGTTTTAGCTACAGTGGGAGAGTTGTCGCCTGCTTAAACCGCTGCCGTGGCTCGTCCGTGAGCCGCCGGTGCGCTCGTGAGCCGCCAGTGCGCCCGTTGACTTACCTCAACTCCAAACCTCAAGTCGCCTGGTCCGGGGCAACTTTGAAATCGCCGCTTCACTTCACCGCTTTGAGGCATCTCTGAAGCTGCACTTCCATCGGCCGCTGCGGCCTCACTCCTCTGCTCAGGACGGCCCCGGCCTTTGAGCCGCCGCTTTGAGCCGCCCTTGCCGGACGGCCTTCCTTCTGACACTGAGACCTGCGGGCCGCACCTACCGGGTCATCAAAGCAATCACGCCAAGCCGCCCTTGTAGAGCGGCCTCGTCTCTGCCTTGTGGTGCTTCGAAAACCGACCTCCCCTGTTGCCGTGAGTCGCCGCGACCGCACATTGACCCGCCTCAGGTGAGCCGCCTTCACCGGCGGGTTTAAGTTGCCGCTGCGACCTTGCTCGCTCTCCGCTGCGTTGAATCCTCGAGCCGCCGCCGGTTTGCCGTCGTTTTCTCCCTGTGGCTCTGTCTCCGCATTGAGCCGCCCCGTGCGGACCCCGCGTCGAGCAGCCACCGATTCGTCTCCGTTTTCATCTGTTGCAAGCCGCCGTTACATTTACCATGGCCGCGGTCCTCTGCTACAAGTCGCCTACGCCGCGGTGGTTAAGCCGCCTCTGCTTCCATGACCAACGCCATCATGAATTCGCCTTAAAGATGGAACCAGATCCTCTAACATTGAGAAGGAAAGTTAGAGAAGCTACGGTACCCTAACTTTCCTTCTTTTCTATTCATATGATTAAGACTAAAATGACTCAAATTAATTTACAAATTGATGATCTATTGTATACATTTATAGTAATTACGCATAAATAAGTTGATGGTGAAATAAAATTAATTTTAAATTATTTATATCTATAATAAATATCAACAGTAAACAAGCTGCTAACTATCTACTAACCTTCTCTAACTTTTCTTCTTCTTTTTACACTAAGCCAGCATTGTAATACCGTGGCTTTCTTTCTCTATGTTAGAGGATCCGGTTTCCTTAAAAATGGCCTCGCCTCATCTACGGCGGGTCAACGCCAAGCTGCCACCGCGTGTGACCATGTACATGCTCTTCAAAACTCAAGGCATCTATGTACGTATTTGCTGCTACTTCCTGACGCAAAGACAGAAGGAAAAATACTACTTCAAGTAGTAGTAGTCCACAGGTTCAAAATTTGCTCCTATTATCATACATAAAATATTGATTTACGAAAAGACTCAGACGTGAGTCACAGCCGCCGTTGTCCGAGCCGCGGCCCTCACTTGAGTCGCCGGTTGCTACCAAAAAATCTCTGGCACCACGGGCCTGACCCTCATCGCGAGCCACCGCTGCTTCCATGACCTCATGCCTGCTGACTAACCTGCGAGCCGCCCGTCGCCTCGTATCAAGCTGCTTCAAGCCATCCTCGCCAAAACGGCCGCACTCTGAGTCATTGTTAAAATCGGGCTTCCATCATTGCTGCTCGGTCAACCAAGCGAAAACAATACTGGTCAAAGTACAAAGCTATTTTCATTGGAGCATTCACGTGGAAAGGAAGTTCACGCATGCATAATTGCTTTGAAGACCATTCTGCCAACTAAACTGGTGCACGAGTCCCCAGCTTTCTGTGTTGGCTGTCAAAAGAAGAACTGAAGAGGAGAAGTGCCAGCTAACACCTGCACAGAAAAAACTCCAAAAGAATATATTGCACGAGGCTGACAGGGTTGTTCAAAAAAAGGGGCGTCTACAGCATGCCACTATATCTCTGGTTGTCTCAGCTAGAAGAATGCTGCATCTGCAAGTAAAAATCAGTACAACAGTGGGGCAGAGGCAAGTTGGATCGATTGTTTTTGCTATTGCTCACGTCAAGAGCTATATCAAGACATTTGCTATGTCTTTGATCATCAGCATCCGTGTTCATGCGATAAAAATACAAGGTGCTATTTTTTCTGTCTAGTTTTAAGTATATATTAATTCATCCAAGTGAAACTACTTTGCCCTGCTGTATTTTATATGCAGGAGAATTACCCTTTACAAAGTGGTATTATGCCGCGGAGGTGGAGGCACGCCAACATCAGTCGGCACAGGTGGTCGTCCTTACTCAACGGACTCCCGCACTGGCTTACAACGTCATGGCCGTTTTTCGTGACCGCGCCGGCTTACAACGCCGCGGCCAACTCTCTCGTCTACACCGGCTTACAAACACCGCGGCCGACTCTCCCGTCCGTACCAATTTATAACGTCACGGCTGACTCATCTATCGGCTCCCGTGGCTGACTTGGCCGTAATTGATTTCAGCTTCACCATAATGATCATCAACTAAGCGGTGGATATTTTCTGGCTTAACATATCAGGTGAAATCCATCCAGTATATTTTTATATTATATATTACCTTCTTTAAAAGAGCAATTACTCGGGTTTGCATGTTCTCCGATGTAGGACAAGTTATATCACTGAGCTATTGAATGACTCATACCGGTTTATATCATGATCAAATATGGCGAATCTCAAGCCAACTCCTCGAGTCGTCTTAAGACTCGGGGGCTACAATGGTATGACTCGGTATGACTCAGCAAATCTTGTCAGTTTCAGCAAACCAGGATGATGGAGGGAAAGATAACCCGGTCTCGGAGGCTGTTGCTAAATTGATAAGAATTAATCTCTCGCAAGTTCGAGTTCTCAGAAAAATTAAAGGAACCAAAGAGAGTCTGTTGCAAAGCACAACTCAAACATAGGTACCCTGCTTCTAAAGACCATTGGGGGCTGATTATATTTTGAATCTAGCTTAACCCCTTTTGGGTCCGACTTGGATCGTATTTGAATCAGGGTCATTAAAAACCTCTCAAGGTCATTTGGGGGCTTCCGGTTCAAACATAGGCCATATTCGAACCAAAGAGAACATAGCTGTCGGTACCCTCTTGATCGGCACACTGCCAAACTCACTAGGGGGCTTCTTGATCGTATTCGAATCATAGCTTAACCCCTTTTTGGGTCCGACTTGGATCGTATTCGAATCAAGGTCATTTGGGGGCTTCCTGTTCAAATATAGGTTGTATTCGAACCAAAGAGAACATAGCTGTCGGTACCCTCTTGATCGGCGCAACGCCAAAGCCACTGGGGGCTACATGATCGTATTCGAATCCTGGCTTAACCCCTTTGGAACGGTTTACTGATCGTATTCGAATCAGAAACCTCGATTTTTATTTGGTTTAAGTTTTTGTAAACAATCTTTGGTTTTGTCTTGAGACCTTTTTGTTCATATCTGAAGCATATATGTGGTTTCAATTAATCCGGCTTGACTTCGGATGATAAGTCGCCATATATGACAATCATAAACATTTGGAAGTTTTTTGGCTTATAAATATTGGGTTATCACCCTTACTGCACAGGTATCCTAAACCAGGCAGTACGATTCAATATCACAGGAACCGGTTTTCCAAACCGGATTATATTATTCAATTCTTTAATAGCCAACATGGCTGGATTTTTATTATGGTTATCAATAGCCAGTATTACGATGGAGGTCTTCAAAGTCGCTTCAGCGCAATGGCTATTATATTATTAATGGATACGGTTTATTTAACAATTGAAGGAATAGTCCCGAGTCACTGCAGGCTTACGACCCGACACTTGGGGGCTACATTATTCAAATTGAGATTACATCAAATATGCAAGTCCCATGTCACTGCCAGCATGCACCATGGCACCTGGGGGCTAATGTAAAGTCATTTTTTACTGGCCTTATTATTGAAGACTCGACTCATCACATCATAATGAGACGGCCCTTGAGGGCTACCAATTGCTCCTGTCAAAAATTATATTTAAGGTACACAAGTTTTATTCCATTATATCGAAGGGTCCACTACTCTTATTGGTAAAACATAAAGCTCTTAACCTTGTGGATGTGGATTTAAGCCCCATGATGGGGGTTACATCATATGATGTTCTTTTCAAAAGAAGTATATATAAAGTCCCAGCTCAATATTATCTTACTGAGCCGGCCCTTGGGGGCTACACTGGTTGAAGTTTTTATGAGCATAAGGCAATTACAAGTCCCAGGTTGCTGCAAGCATGACAACCCGGCACCTGGGGGCTACATATGTGGAATATTCAGTTTTGACTAGTGACTGAGATGGACAATCTGGATTTCTTCAAGGTTGCAACATTTATATTGAAACAAGTCTTAAGCTATCACTATGTTTCTTCTCTTAAGACTTGGGGGGCTACAGGTAATATGGATATGAGGGAGAGAAATCTTCAAAATTCTTAGTTTTAAACCCGACGTCGGCAACATTTATAACTCGGCATTATCTATTTATAACCCGGCAAGTTTTTCATCTTTAAGCCGGTTGAAGGTCACATGAGTATTTCAAAAACCAATATTTTTAAGCATAGGGACCTGAGTCAAATGTATTATTTTTCAGTCTTTCTCTATGAGAAAACAATGTCAGCAAATTGATTATGAAGTTGGCTTATTGACCCAGATTCTCTGGAAGAAGAAAATGACAAGGACTTAAGGATGTTCATGTGACGGCTTAAAAGAATGTTTAACCCGGAGCATAACCTGTTAAAATTGTTATTATGTTTTGTTTACAGGATCAGTTTAACCTGGATGAATCCAAATTAAACTGGGGGCTAATGTCGGGGATATACCCCGCGGTATGACCCGGCCGGAGATATGACCCAGTTGGGACTTGGTATTTCATTGGTAAGCTAGTAGATTGTTTAAACCAGAGGTTAAGTCAACGGGAACAGTTAAGCAGGTTAAGCCGGCGGACATAGTCATGTAAGCTGGTGGACACAGTCATGTAAGCCGGCAGACACAGTCATGTAAACCCGGCACACACAGTCATATGAGCCAGAAGGTTAAGCAGACAGTTAAGTCAGACAGTTAAGCCGGACAGTTAAGTCGGACAGTTAAGCCAGACAGTTAAGCCGGATAGTTAAGCCAGATGGTAAGCCATATTATGGATTAACAGTTAAGAAGCCCAAAACATTAAATAAAGCCCATGGAGAGAAGCCCATGGAGAGAAAACAGAATAGTTAAGTCTTAAGTCCGAGTTGGACTCTACATGTAACCCGCCCCTTCAACATATATAAGGAGGGGTAGGGCACCCCAAGAGGGACAAGTTGAATAATCATTAAGTCTAGACACAACTAGGAGAGCCGGAGTTATGGCGACTCCCTCATGATAATAATGAGACCTAGCCACAAACATCATGTAGGGTTGTTACTAGATGATGTTTCCCGGGCCCGAAGCTGTCTAAATCTTCGTATTGCGTGTCACGTCTCTCGATTCCGATCAACCCCTTCAAGCTACTACAAAGATGCGCTGGCCTCACGATTAAGTCCTTACGCTAGGACATCTGCCATGACAATTCCACGATAGGTGGTTTCAAGAACATCATGGTTTATACCCTCTGAATGTAAGTGGACGGCCACCCAGGCTCAAAAAGATCAAACAGACTTAGTGACTAGTAGCTTGCATGTGCTACCACTGTCTGAAATGGGCTCTGGCTTAGTTGATCAGTTGTGGAACCCTTACCTGGATGTGCGAGCAGATGTAGATATAATAGTTGGGATGTGCCTCCTGTTGGGACTAGGGGACTGCTTCTGAAAGACTTCGTCTCAATCTTCTGGTTGGGTCCAGTGGGTAAACCGTACTAAACTCTGCAGAGTATCAAAAACTAATCATGATTAGCCGTGCCCCGGTTATGGGCAAATTTGAGCGACTATGCCATTACAGTTGTTGGATGATCTTGATAGATGTGACACTTAATAATATTTGTGGGAAAACTTTATAAAGGGTAGGTTGGAGTTGATTTTGCCAACTCAACCTTGTGTATATAATTGTAGTAATAAAAGAACTATGTTAAAATATGACTATTAGGTAGTTATGATGAAAAAATCAGCTTTCTGCAAAAATAAACCCTCAAGCCTTCCTTTTGTTATACTATGCATATACATGTAGGTCTGCTTTATTATTGCTCCTGTGTAATTTGCCAATACATTCAAAGTATTGACCTATATGGCTGCAACGTCTCATGTTGCAGGATATTCATACGAAGAGTAAGGTACTGTTAGGGTCGCGAGTCTGCACTCAGCATCACCAGTGGGCTATGATGGGGCCCATCGTTATTTTCTACTATTTTCCACTGTTTGATTGAATAAAGCTAGCCAAGTGCCATGCAGATTGTTTTATTTTATATACTCTGGATCATACGTTGTAATAAATGATGCACTTGCTATTCTGGTATTCATCTGTATTGAGTGTGCTAGCGAGTTTGATCCAGGGAATAGCACGGTAAGCACAGAGACTCAAATCCTTCAAGGTTTGGTTGTCACAAAAAACCCCTATTCATCCTGATGCAATGAAGCAACAAGGTAAGGGCATGGGCCGAGCCCACATTGAACTGTACTAGCTACAATAAGATCTAGATGTTGCAGAAAGAGGTTGATTTTTGTTCCGTGTTTTTTGGCCTTGTTCATGAACAAGCCGGTTATTTCATCCCCTTTTACTTCCTTAATATTTATTGGAAATATTTCTAAGGAAGTACTAGGACTGGCGAGCTCTTGCACCATCTAATCTCATTTTACTGATGACTTTGAAGCGGCATCACGACAAAAAAATCACACACATGATTTTCATGTGTATATGCAAAATTGTAGCAAAGTTTTATCTATTTATTTTAAAAATGTGCATGCGACAAAAAGACTAGGTATGCAGCAAAACCCCCATTGGTTGAAGTGGGCGGCATCTTATGTAACATAAATAACAAATGTATGTAACATGAATAACGTCTGCAAAATCATAGGATATATTCGCAACATGGCATCAACCCCTTATAATAGTCGTCCAAGAATTAATGAAACATATCAGCACCGTGTATGCAACAAACCACATATGTGTATGAAACACGTATGAACAACCTTATGCATTACCATAAAATTACAATTAAACTACATTGTTGCATCTGGCTCAGGGATGATGACTACAGATTGCCAAAGGCCCTCATAACATCTAGTGAACCTCAAGGTTCTTCTCATTCTTCGACATGAATAAGGAGAGATGAGCTAATGCGAGGGGGGGGTTCTGATTTGATTGAGATGGGGAAAAAATCAATGGGGTGGATACGAAAATCTCTAGGGAGTAAAATGATAAAGAGAGGAGCAGAAGTAGGAATAGTAGCAGAGGGAAGAGGTGTATTATGTGTAAGATGGCAACAATCGACACAAAGGTAAACATGGCATATGGAGCGAAAATGTTAAGTACTTAGTAAAGTCTTTGAGCCAGTAACAGAGAAGGAGGCAAGGGAGAAGTTATTCAAACATAGGAAGATATGGAGGTAATTTAGTGAGAAGATATATAAACCATAAGCCAATGAAGACAAGGATTTGGTTACCAAGTTCAAGTTGCTGGCACAACTCTATGTCCAGTTGAAGGGGTTGATGTTAAACTTAAAAGACTAGGACTACACCCTATTATCCTTGAGCTAAGTTCTCTTGAACTTCGTGTGTCGGATTTCGGGTTCCGGCAAAACCCTTGAGGTTTGAACACTGGGGTGCGCACAAAGATCTCTCCCCCTCTCTAGCTCGCACACATCATGATCTCATGGCCTAGCTTGACGAACCCAAAGAACACGAGACACAAGAGTTTATACTGGTTCAGGCCACCAATGTGGTGTAATACCCTACTCCAGTGTGGTGTGGTGGATTGCCTCTTGGGCTGAGGATGAACAGTTACAAGGGAAGAACAACCTCCTGAGGTGAGGTGTTCTTGTGCTTGGTGAGTTGATGCTCTCTCGGATCAGAATGCCTCCCTACTGTGGTGGCTAGTCCTGTATATAGAGGCCCGGGTCCTCTTCCCAAATATTAGGAGGGAAGGGATCCCACAACGGCTAATTTGAAGGGGGAAAGCTAGTACAAGCTATCCTGACAAAAGTAGTCTTCGCCTGCCAAAGGCCCGGGTGGTGACGCCGTCTTGGGCTCCACGGTGACCTCCATCCTGCTGTCCTGCTGGTCTTGTACTTGTTGCATCGATATGGAAACCTTTGCCTGATGCCTCGGGACTCCTCCCCTGCGCTTGCCCCTTTAGCACCAAAGAGGAAATGAGGACACTGCGCGCGTTGGCGCCTGCCTGGCTCCAGTCGTCATGGCTTGCGTCACACAAACCTTGCGAGGTGTACCTTGCCTTGATCTCTCAGCCCCTCGCGAGCCGGCCTGGTGAGGCCACCCCTGAGGAGGTCTAGCGTCGTCCACCTCGCGAGGCTTGGCCCCTCGCGAGGGTCTTGAGTGTTTGCTGGTGAAGATGGGCCGTACAGGGCCGCTGGTGGAGCCACGCTATGGGCCGTAGGCAAGCAAGTCTGGGGACCCCCGTTCCCAGGACGCCGACAGTAGCCCCCGGGTCCAAGGGGCGCTCGGACTTGGCTTCAAGGTGAAGACAAAGGGCAAGTGCGGAGCGACACGGGCCCCAACAGCCCGCGGCCTCGCTTGACGCGTGGTGATTGATTGGACGTTGGCGTCTCTGCTTGCCCACGCCGACTGGGTAACTGCCCGACTTGACGAGTCCCTGCTGCATGCAGAAAAAGATCATTATTACCTTAGATCATGGAGGCCAGCGGTTGGCCTCCCCTTGGCTATAAATGTGTAGGGGGCGGAGCCTCTTTCGCCCATCTCTTCCTTTGATTCCCCCGCTCCTTCTTCTTCCTCACTTCACTGCCAGCAGCGACACCCATGGTGCCTACGAAGAGGCTCTCGACTGCGGAGAAGGGGAAGGCTCGCCAGGAGGGGCTCGGCTCACCGCCTCCCAAGAGGGGGCGCGGCCGTCCCCGCAAGCACACCGTGACCCCTGCCGCGGCCCTTCGCGGCCGCGGTGGCGCCTCTTCGCATGGTGGTGGTCACCCGAGTCGTGGGGCCCCGTCGATGAAGGGAGGCGTGCCATGGTCGCGCGGCTGCCCAGTCCGTGCTTCCACTCTGCGGAAGTGCTGCAGGAGTTCATCGTGTGGTCGGAGAACCCATTCGGTACTTGGCTTCAGCCCCCGCGCTTCTTGGTTGGCGAGCTGCCAGCCACTGGTCTAGGCGGTCTCTGGCTGTAGGCGGACGACTGCGGCAGAAAGGCTTTGTGGGTCGTGGTCGAGGTCTCCACCGCAGGCAACACAGTCCTGGCTCACGACTGGCAGACGTTTGCCACGCGCGGCCTGGGCCGGCGGTGCTCCCTCCACTTCAAGTACGACGGCAACGCGACCCTCTATGTGAGGGTGTTTGGGGAAGATGGCTGTCATATCGGGTGCTGCCCGGAGGACAATGACGGTGATGAGGTGCTCGGCCTCGGCGATGGCCGCGACGAGAGTGAAGGCGGGCGCGGCCTCGGCGCCGGCCATGGCTCGTCCAGCTATGGAGACTCTTCTTCCGGTGACAGCTCCAATAGCGGTGGCTACAACCACCCGCCACGCTGCCGCTCCCGCTTCGAAGGTGGCAGCGGGTTGTCTCGTCACCGCGCTTCAATGAAGCGCGAGGAGGGGTCTGGCTGAGCTCAGGAGAGCGCCTCGGGCTTGTCCTCGTGACTTGCCGTGGGAGCACGTTCCTCTTTTGTTTCGTTCTTCATTTCCTTCTTGCATTAAGAGAGAGACAAGTATGGGGCCCCGCTGGGGCGTGCAACAATTATGATTTCTAAGTGGCTGTGCTATGTTGATAACCCACAAGTATAGGGGATCGCAACAGTTTTCGAGGGTAGAGTATTCAACCCAAATTTATTGATTCGACACAAGGGGAGCCAAAGAATATTCTCAAGTATTAGCAGCTGAGTTGTCAATTCAACCACACCTAGAAACTTAATATCTATAGCAAAGTATTTAGTAGGAAGGTAATATGATGGCAGTGGTAACGGTGGCAAAAGTAACAGTAGCAGTTTTGGTTTTATAGTGATTGTAATAGTAGCAACGGAAAAGTAAATAAGCGAAGAACAATATGTGAAAAGCTCGTAGGCAATGGATCAGTGATGGATAATTATGTCGGATGCGATTCCTCATGCAATAGTTATAACCTAGGGTGACACAGAACTAGCTCCAGTTCATCAATGTAATGTAGGCATGTATTCCGAATATAGTCATACGTGCTTATGGAAAAGAACTTGCATGACATCTTTTGTCCTACCCTCCTGTGGCAGCGGGGTCCTATTGGAAACTAAGGGATATTAAGGCCTCCTTTTAATAGAGTACCAGACCAAAACATTAACACTTAGTGAATACATGAACTCCTCAAACTACGGTCATCACCGGTAAGTATCCTGATTATTGTCACTTCAGGGTTAACGGATCATAAAACATAATAGGTGACTATAGACTTGCAAGGCAGGATCAAGAACTCACATATATTCATTAAAACATAATAGGTTCAGATCTAAAATCATGGCACTCGGTTCTTAGTGACAAGCATTATGCATAGCAAAGTCATAGCAACATCAATCTCAGAACATAGTGGATACTAGGGATGAAACCCTAACAAAACTAACTTGATTAGATGATAAATCTCATCGAACCCATCACCGTCTAGCAAGCCTACGATGGAATTATGAAGGAAATATGCCCTAGAGGCAATAATAAAGTTATTATTTATTTCCTTATATCATGATAAATGTTTATTATTCATGCTAGAATTTTATTAACCGGAAACATAATACATGTGTGAATACATAGACAAACAGAGTGTCACTAGTATGCCTCTACTTGACTAGCTCGTTAATCAAAGATGGTTACGTTTCCTAACCATGAACAAAGAGTTGTTATTTGATTAACGAGGTCACATCATTAGTTGAATGATCTCATTGACATGACCCATTCCATTAGCTTAGCACCCGATCGTTTAGTATGTTGCTATTGCTTTTCTTCATGACTTATACATGTTCCTATGACTATGAGATTATGCAACTCCCGTTTACCGGAGGAACACTTTGTGTGCTACCAAACGTCACAACGTAAATGGGTGATTATAAAGGAGCTCTACAGGTGTCTCCAATGGTAGATGTTGGGTTGGCGTATTTCGAGATTAGGATTTGTCACTCCGATTGTCGGAGAGGTATCTCTGGGCCCTCTCGGTAATGCACATCACATAAGCCTTGCAAGCATTACAACTAATATGTTAGTTGTGAGATGATGTATTACGGAACGAGTAAAGAGACTTGCCGGTAACGAGATTGAGCTAGGTATTGGATACCGACGATCGAATCTCGGGCAAGTAACATACCGATGACAAAGGGAACAACGTATGTTGTTATGCGGTCTGACCGATAAAGATCTTCGTAGAATATGTAGGAGCCAATATGGGCATCCAGGTCCCGCTATTGGTTATTGACCGGAGACGTGTCTCGGTCATGTCTACATTGTTCTCGAACCCGTAGGGTCCGCACGCTTAAGGTTACGATGACAGTTATATTATGAGTTTATGCATTTTGATGTACCGAAGGTTGTTCGGAGTCCCGGATGTGATCACGGACATGACGAGGAGTCTCGAAATGGTCGAGACGTAAAGATTGATATATTGGAAGCCTATGTTTGGATATCGGAAGTGTTTCGGGTGAAATCGGGATTTTACTGGAGTACCGGGAGGTTACCGGAACCCCCCGGGAGCTATATGGGCCTTAGTGGGCTTTAGTGGAAAGGAGAAAGGGGCAGCCCAAGGTGGCTGTGCGCCTCCCCCCTTCCCCTAGTCCTATTAGGACTAGGAGAGGTGGCCGGCCCCCTCTCTCTCTTTCCCCCCTCAAGGAATCCTATTCCAACTAGGATTGGGGGGAGGGGGAATCCTACTCCCAGAGGGAGTAGGACTCTCCTGGCGCGCCCTCCCTTGGCCGGCCAGCCTCCCCCCCTCTAGTCCTTTATATACTGAGGTAGAGGCACCCTAGAACACACAAGTTGATCCACGTGATCTATTCCTTATCCGTGTGCGGTGCCCCCAGCCACCATATTCCTCGATAATACTGTAGCGGAGTTTAGGCGAAGCCCTGCTGCTGTAGTGCATCAAGATCGTCACCACGCCGTCGTGCTGACGGTACTCTTCCCCGACACTTTGCTGGATCGGAGTCCGGGGATCGTCATCGAGCTGAACGTGTGCTCGAACTCGGAGGTGCCGTAGTTTCGGTGCTTGATCGGTTGGATCGTGAAGACGTACGACTACTTCCTCTACGTTGCGTCAACGCTTCCGCAGTCGGTCTGCGTGGGTACGTAGACAACACTCTCCCCTCTCATTGCTATGCATCACATGATCTTGCGTGTGCGTAGGAATTTTTTTTGAAATTACTACGAAACCCAACAGTGGCATCCGAGCCTAGGTTATTTATGTTGATGTTATATGAACGAGTAGAACACAAGTGAGTTGTGGGCGATATAAGTCATACTGCCTACCAGCATGTCATACTTTGGTTCGGCGGCATTGTTGGACGAGACGACCCGGACCAACATTACGCGTACGCTTACGCGAGACCGGTTCCCCCGACGTGCTTTGCACACAGGTGGCTTGCGGGCGACTGTCTCTCCAACTTTAGTTGAACCAAGTACGGCTACGCCCAGTCCTTGCGAAGGTTAAAACGGAGTCTATTTGACAAACTATCATTGTGGTTTTGATGCGTAGGTGAGATTGGTTCTTGCTTAAGCTCGTAGCAGCCACGTAAAACTTGCAACAACAAAGTAGAGGACGTCTAACTTGTTTTTGCAGGGCATGTTGTGATGTGATATGGTCAAGGCATGATGATAAATTTTATTGTATGAGATGATCATGTTTTTAATCGAGTTATCGGCAACTGGCAGGAGCCTTATGGTTGTCGTTTTATTGTATGCAATGCAATCGCGATGTAATGCTTTACTTTATTACTAAACGGTAGTGATAGTCGTGGAAGCATAAGATTGGCGAGACGACAACGATGCTACGATGGAGATCAAGGTGTCACGCCAGTGACGATGGTGATCATGACGGTGCTTCGGAGATGGAGATCACAAGCACAAGATGATGATGGCCATATCATATCACTTATATTGATTGCATGTGATGTTTATCTTTTTATGCATCTTATCTTGCTTTGATTGACGGTAGCATTATAAGATGATCTCTCACTAAATTATCAAGAAGTGTTCTCCCTGAGTATGCACCGTTGCCAAAGTTCGTCGTGCCCAGACACCACGTGATGATCGGGTGTGATAAGCTCTACGTCCATCTACAACGGGTGCAAGCCAGTTTTTGCACACGCAGAATACTCAGGTTAAACTTGACGAGCCTAGCATATGCAGATATGGCCTCGGAACACGGAGACCGAAAGGTCGAGCGTGAATCATATAGTAGATATGATCAACATAATGATGTTCACCATTGAAAACTACTCCATCTCACGTGATGATCGGTTATGGTTTAGTTGATTTGGATCACGTAATCACTTAGAAGATTAGAGGGATGTCTATCTAAGTGGGAGTTCTTAAGTAATTTGATTAATTGAACTTAAACTTATCATGAACTTAGTACCTGATAGTATCTTGCTTGTTTATGTTGATTGTAGATAGATGGCTCGTGCTGTTGTTCCGTTGAATTTTAATGCGTTCCTTGAGAAAGCAAAGTTGAAAGATGATGGTAGCAATTATACGGACTGGGTCCGTAACTTGAGGATTATCCTCATTGCTGCTCAGAAGAATTACGTCCTGGAAGCACCGCTGGGTGCCAGGCCTGCTGCTGGAGCAACACCAGATGTTATGAACGTCTGGCAGAGCAAAGCTGATGAATACTTGATAGTTCAGTGTGCCATGCTTTACGGCTTAGAATCGGGACTTCAACGACGTTTTGAACGTCATGGAGCATATGAGATGTTCCAGGAGTTGAAGTTAATATTTCAAGCAAATGCCCGGATTGAGAGATATGAAGTCTCCAATAAGTTCTATAGCTGCAATATGGAGGAGAACACTTCTGTCAGTGCGCATATACTCAAAATGTCTGGGTATAATAATCACTTGATTCAATTGGGAGTTAATCTTCCGGATGATTGCGTCATTGACAGAATTCTCCAATCACTGCCACCAAGCTACAAGAGCTTCGTGATGAACTATAATATGCAAGGGATGAACAAGACTATTCCCGAGCTCTTCGCAATGCTGAAAGCTGCGGAGGTAGAAATCAAGAAGGAGCATCAAGTGTTGATGGTTAACAAGACCACTAGTTTCAAGAAAAAGGGCAAAGGGAAGAAGAAGGGGAACTTCAAGAAGAACAGCAAGCAAGTTGCTGCTCAGGAGAAGAAACCCAAATCTGGACCTAAGCCTGAAACTGAGTGCTTCTACTGCAAGCAGACTGGTCACTGGAAGAACTGCCCCAAGTATTTGGCGGATAAAAAGGATGGCAAGGTGAACAAAGGTATATGTGATATACATGTTATTGATGTGTACCTTACTAGAGCTCGCAGTAGCACCTGGGTATTTGATACTGGTTCTGTTGCTAATATTTGCAACTCGAAACAGGGACTACGGAATAAGCGGGCACTGGCAAAGGACGAGGTGACGATGCGCGTGGGAAACGGTTCCAAAGTCGATGTGATCGCGGTCGGCACGCTACCTCTACATCTACCTTCGGGATTAATTTTAGACCTAAATAATTGTTATTTGGTGCCAGCGTTGAGCATGAACATTATATCTGGATCTTGTTTAATGCGAGACGGTTATTCATTTAAATCAAAGAATAATGGTTGTTCTATTTATATGAGTAATATCTTTTATGGTCATGCACCCTTGAAGAGTGGTCTATTCTTGTTGAATCTCGATAGTAGTAACACACATATTCATAATGTTGAAACCAAAAGATGCAGAGTTGATAATGAGAGTGCAACTTATTTGTGGCACTGCTGTTTAGGTCATATCGGTGTAAAGCGCATGAAGAAACTCCATACTGATGGACCTTTGGAACCACTTGATTATGAATCACTTGGTACTTGCGAACCGTGCCTCATGGGCAAGATGACCAAAACACCGTTCTCCGGTACTATGGAGAGAGCAACAGATTTGTTGGAAATCATACATACAGATGTATGTGGTCCGATGAATATTGAGGCTCGTGGCAGATATCATTATTTTCTCACCTTCACAGATGACTTAAGCAGATATGGGTATATCTACTTAATGAAACATAAATCTGAAACATTTGAAAAGTTCAAAGAATTTCAGAGTGAAGTTGAAAATCATCGTAACAAGAAAATAAAGTTTCTACGATCTGATCGTGGAGGAGAATATTTGAGTTACGAGTTTGGTGTACATTTGAAAAATTGTGGAATAGTTTCGCAAATCACGCCACCCGGAACACCACAGCGTAATGGTGTGTCCGAACGTCGTAATCATACTTTACTAGATATGGTGCGATCTATGATGTCTCTTACTGATTTACCGCTATCGTTTTGGGGTTATGCTTTAGAGACGGCCGCATTCACGTTAAATAGGGCACCATCAAAATCCGTTGAGACGACGCCTTATGAACTGTGGTTTGGCAAGAAACCAAAGTTGTCGTTTCTTAAAGTTTGGGGCTGCGATGCTTATGTGAAAAAGCTTCAACCTGATAAGCTCGAACCCAAATCAGAGAAATGTGTCTTCATAGGATACCCAAAGGAGACTGTTGGGTACACCTTCTATCACAGATCCGAAGGCAAGACATTCGTTGCTAAGAATGGATCCTTTCTAGAGAAGGAGTTTCTCTTGAAAGAAGTGAGTGGGAGGAAAGTAGAACTTGACGAGGTAACTGTACCTGCTCCTTTATTGGAGAGTAGTACATCACAGAAATCTGTTTCTGCGACACCTACACCAATAAGTGAGGAAGCTAGTGATGATGATCATGAAACTTCAGATCAAGATACTACTGAACCTCGTAGATCAACCAGAGTAAGATCCGCGCCAGAGTGGTACGGTAATCCTGTTCTAGAAATCATGCTACTAGATCATGATGAACCTACGAACTATGAAGAAGCGATGGTGAGCCCAGATTCCGCAAAGTGGCTTGAAGCCATGAAATCTGAGATGGGATCCATGTATGAGAACAAAGTATGGACTTTGGTTGACTTGCCCGATGATCGGCAAGCAATTGAGAATAAATGGATCTTCAAAAAGAAGACTGACGCTGATGGTAATGTTACTGTCTACAAAGCTCGACTTGTCGCAAAAGGTTTTCGACAAGTTCAAGGGGCTAACTACGATGAGACCTTCTCACCCGTAGCGATGCTTAAGTCTGTCCGAATCATGTTAGCAATTGCTGCATGTTATGATTATGAAATTTGGCAGATGGATGTCGAAACTGCATTCCTGAATGGATTTCTGGAAGAAGAGTTGTATATGATGCAACCGAAAGGTTTTGTCGATCCAAAGGGAGCTAACAAAGTGTGCAAGCTCCAGCGATCCATTTATGGACTGGTGCAAGCCTCTCGGAGTTGGAATAAATGTTTTGATAGTGTGATCAAAGCATTTGGTTTTATACAGACTTTCGGAGAAGCCTGTATTTACAAGAAAGTGAGTGGGAGCTCTGTAGCATTTCTGATATGATATGTGGATGACATATTGCTGATTGGAAATGATATAGAATTTCTGGATAGCTTAAAGGGATACTTGAATAAGAGTTTTTCAATGAAAGACCTCGGTGAAGCTGCTTACATATTAGGCATAAAGATCTATAGAGATAGATCAAGACGCTTAATTGGACTTTCACAAAGCACATACCTTGACAAGATTTTGAAGAAGTTCAAAATGGATCAAGCAAAGAAAGGGTTCTTGCCTGTGTTACAAGGTGTGAAGTTGAGTCAGACTCAATGCCCGACCACTGCAGAAGATAGAGAGAAAATGAAAGATGTTCCCTATGCTTCAGCCATAGGCTCTATCATGTATGCAATGCTGTGTACCAAACCTGATGTGTGCCTTGCTATAAGTTTAGCAGGGAGGTACCAAAGTAATCCAGGAGTGGATCACTGGACAGCGGTCAAGAACATCCTGAAATACCTGAAAAGGACTAAGGATATGTTTCTCGTATATGGAGGTGACAAAGAGCTCACCGTAAAAGGTTACGTTGATGCAAGCTTTGACACTGATCCGGACGATTCTAAATCGCAAACCGGATACGTGTTTACATTAAACGGTGGAGCTGTCAGTTGGTGCAGTTCTAAACAAAGCGTCGTAGCGGGATCTACATGTGAAGCGGAGTACATAGCTGCTTCGGAAGCAGCGAACGAAGGAGTCTGGATGAAGGAGTTCATATCCGATCTAGGTGTCATACCTAGTGCATCGGGTCCAATGAAAATCTTTTGTGACAATACTGGTGCAATTGCCTTGGCAAAGGAATCCAGATTTCACAAAAGGACCAAACACATCAAGAGACGCTTCAATTCCATCCGGGATCTAGTCCAGGTGGGAGACATAGAAATTTGCAAGATACACACGAATCTAAATGTTGCAGACCCGTTGACTAAGCCTCTTCCACGAGCAAAACATGATCAGCACAAAAGCTCCATGGGTGTTAGAATCATTACAGTGTAATCTAGATTATTGACTCTAGTGCAAGTGGGAGACTGAAGGAAATATGCCCTAGAGGCAATAACAAAGTTATTATTTATTTCCTTATATCATGATAAATGTTTATTATTCATGCTAGAATTGTATTAACCGGAAACATAATACATGTGTGAATACATAGACAAACAGAGTGTCACTAGTATGCCTCTACTTGACTAGCTCGTTAATCAAAGATGGTTACGTTTCCTAACCATGAACAAAGAGTTGTTATTTGATTAACGAGGTCACATCATTAGTTGAATGATCTCATTGACATAACCCATTCCATTAGCTTAGCACCCGATCGTTTAGTATGTTGCTATTGCTTTTCTTCATGACTTATACATGTTCCTATGACTATGAGATTATGCAACTCCTGTTTACCGGAGGAACACTTTGTGTGCTACCAAATGTCACAATGTAAATGGGTGATTATAAAGGAGCTCTACAGGTGTCTCCAATGGTAGATGTTGGGTTGGCGTATTTCGAGATTAGGATTTGTCACTCCGATTGTCGGAGAGGTATCTCTGGGCCCTCCCGGTAATGCACATCACATAAGCCTTGCAAGCATTACAACTAATATGTTAGTTGTGAGATGATGTATTACGGAACGAGTAAAGAGACTTGCCGGTAACGAGATTGAGATAGGTATTGGATACCGACGATCGAATCTCGGGCAAGTAACATACCGATGACAAAGGGAACAACGTATGTTGTTATGCGGTCTGACCGATAAAGATCTTCATAGAATATGTAGGAGCCAATATGGGCATCCAGGTCCCGCTGTTGGTTATTGACCGGAGACGTGTCTCGGTCATGTCTACATTGTTCTCGAACCCGTAGGGTCCGCACGCTTAAGGTTACGATGACAGTTATATTATGAGTTTATGCATTTTGATGTACCGAAGGTTGTTCGGAGTCCCGGATGTGATCACGGACATGACGAGGAGTCTCGAAATGGTCGAGACGTAAAGATTGATATATTGGAAGCCTATGTTTGGATATCGGAAGTGTTCTGGGTGAAATCGGGATTTTACCGGAGTACCGGGAGGTTACCGGAACCCCCCGGGAGGTATATGGGCCTTAGTGGGCTTTAGTGGAAAGGAGAAAGGGGCAGCCCAAGGTGGCTGTGCGCCTCCCCCTTCCCCTAGTCCTATTAGGACTAGGAGAGGTGGCCGGCCCCCTCTCTCTCTTTCCCCCCTCAAGGAATCCTATTCCAACTAGGATTGGGGGGGGGGGAATCCTACTCCCAGAGGGAGTAGGACTCTCCTGGCGCGCCCTCCCTTGGCCGGCTAGCCTCGCCCCTCTAGTCCTTTATATACTGAGGTAGAGGCACCCTAGAACACACAAGTTGATTCACGTGATCTATTCCTTAGCCGTGTGCGGTGCCCCCAGCCACCATATTCCTCGATAATACTGTAGCGGAGTTTAGGCGAAGCCCTACTGCTGTAGTGCATCAAGATTGTCACCACGCCGTCGTGCTGACGGTACTCTTCCCCGACACTTTGCTGGATCGGAGTCCGGGGATCGTCATCGAGCTGAACGTGTGCTCGAACTCGGAGGTGCCGTAGTTTCGGTGCTTGATCGGTTGGATCATGAAGACGTACGACTACTTCCTCTACGTTGCGTCAACGCTTCCGCAGTCGGTCTGCATGGGTACGTAGACAACACTCTCCCCTCTCGTTGCTATGCATCACATGATCTTGCGTGTGCGTAGGAATTTTTTTTGAAATTACTACGAAACCCAACAAATTACACATGGCGGTGAGCATCATGAAATTGGTGATGGAGGAAGGTTGATGATGATGATGGCGACAGATTCCTCTCCCCGGAGCCTCGAACGGACTCCAGATCAGCCCTCCCGAGAGAGTTTAGGGCTTGGCAGCAGCTCCGTATCGTAAAACGCGATGAATTCTTCTCTTTGGTTTTTTTCTCCCCGAACACGAATATATAGAGTTGGAGTTGAGGTCGGAGGAGCACCAGGGGGCCCACGAGGCAGGGGGCGCGCCCGGGGGGTAGGCGCGCCCCCACCCTCGTGGACAGGGTGTGGGCCCCTTGGCCTTGATTCTTCCGCCAGTATTTTTTATATATTCCAAAAATAATCTCCGTTGATTTTCAGGTCATTCCAAGAACTTTTATTTCTGCACAAAAATAAAACCATGGCAATTCTGCTGAAAACAGCGTCAGTCCGGGTTAGTTCCATTCAAATCATGCAAGTTAGAGTCCAAAACAAGGCAAAAGTGTTTGGAAAAGTAGATACGATGGAGATGCATGAATTCCCCCAGGATTAAACCTTTGCTTGTCCTCAAGCAATTCAGTTGATAAAGAAAAACTTTTACAAACTCTGTTTGCTCTTGTTGTAAATGTGTAAAGCCCGCATTCAAGTTTTCAGCAAAGATTATGAACTAACCATATTCACAATAACATTTAGGTCTCATGTTTACTCATATCACTGGCATAATCAACTAGCGAGCAATAATAATAAATCTCGGATGACAACACTTTCTCAAAACAATCATAATATGATATAACAAGATGGTATCTCGCTAGCCCTTTCCAAGACCGCAAAACATAAATGTAGAGCACCCTTAAAGATCAAGGGTTGACTGGAAATTGTAATTCATGGTAACAGAGATCCAGTCAAGTCATACTCAATGTAAACTAATAATAATACATGCAAATGATAGAAGTGCTCTCCAACTGGTGCTTTTTAATAAGAGGGTGATGACTCGACATAAAAGTAAATGGATAAGCCCTTCGCAGAGTGAAGCAGGGATTTGTAGAGGTGCTAGAGCTCAATTTTGAAATAGAGATGAATAATATTTTGAGCAGTATACTTTCATTGTCAACATAACAACCGAGAGATCTCCATATCTTCCATGCTACACACATTATAGGCGGTTCCCAAGCAGAATGGTAAAGTTTATACCCCCCACCACCAACAAGCATCAATCCATGGCTTGCCCGAAACAACGGGTGCCTCAAAGTAACAACAATCTTGGGGGAGTTTTGTTTGCAATTTTTTTGATTTGATTTGGGCATGGGACTGGGCATCCCGGTGACGAGCCATTTTCTCGTGAGTGGGGAGCGGAGTCCACTCCTCTTGAGAATAACCCGCCTAGCATGGAAGATACATACAACCATAGTTCATACATGAGCTATTCGAGCATACAAAACAGAATGTTTATTTGAAGGTTTAGAGTTTGGCACATACAAATTTACTTGGAACGGCAGGTAGATACCATATATAGGAAGGTATGGTGGACTCATATGGAATAGCTTTGGGGTTTATGGAATTGGATGCACAAGCAGTATTCCCGCTTAGTACAGGTGAAGGCTAGAAAGAGACTGGGAAGCGACCAGCTAGAGAGCGACAACAGTCATGAACATGCATTAAAATTAATCAACACCGAATGCAAGTATGAGTAGGATATAAGTCACCATGAACATAAATATCGTGAAGGCTATGTTGATTTTGTTTCAACTACATGCATGAACATGTTCCAAGTCAAGACACTTGAATCGTTCAAAGGAGGATACCACCCTATCATACCACATCACAACCGTTTTAATAGCATGTTGGCACGCAAGGTAAACCATTATAAACTCCTAGCAAATTAAGCATGGTATAAGCAACTATAATCTCTAATTGTCATTGCAAACATGTTTCACTCATAATAGGCTGAATCAGGAACGATGAACTAATCATATTTACAAAAACAAGAGAGGTCGAGTTCATACCAGCTTCTCTCATCTGAATCCATCCATCATATATCGTCATTATTGCCTTTCACTTGCACAACCGAATAGTGTGGATAATAATAATAGTGCACGTGCATTGGACTAAGCTGGAATCTGTAAGCATTCAATTCAAGGGAGAAGACAAGGTAATATGGGCTCTTTGTTAGATCAACAAGAATGCATATGAGAGCCACTCAACATTTTCATTATGGTCTTCTCCTTTCGACCCCCAAAGAAAAGAAAGGAAATAAAACTATTTACACGGGAAAGCTCCCAACAAGCAAAAGAAGAATGAGAAATCTTTTTGGGTTTTCTTTTTAATTACTACTACTAGAGGCATGGAAAGTAAACTAACTACAAGCTACAACTAATTTTTTTTGGTTTTTTCTTAAGGTTTTTCAAACACACAAGAAGAAAGCTTAAAAAGAAAATAAACTAGCATGGATGATACAATGAAAAAGTATGAGCACCGACAACTGGCATAAGTGTGTGAACATGAATGTAATGTCGATGACAAATACGTACTCCCCCAAGCTTAGACTTTTGGCCTAAGTTGGTCTATGCCCATGGATGAAAGTTGTAGCTGGGGTCGTACTGAGATGCAGCGGCAATTGCCTCATGAGCCGCAGCTTGGAGGCGAGCTGCCTCCATCCTCCTCTCATACTCGCTCGCCTCTTCCCTGGTTATAACATATCTCCCTTTTGTTTGAAAATCAAAGAAAGAAGGAGCAGGGAGAGCAACGTGGACGGTGCGCCGTCTGTCAAAGATTAGTCTGTACTAGAGGAACTGATCATTCCTCTCAACAAACTGATGACGAACCATAACATTATAATCTAGATAAGCAGGAGGCAACTCAATATCACATCCATGTATGGGTACCTCAAGAAAATTAGCTAAACGGGTTGCGTAAATTCCACCGAACAAATCTCCATTAATACTGTTATTATGCAACCTACGTGCAACAATGGCCCCCAAGTTATATTGTCTATCTCCTAATACAACACTCTTGAGAACACTAAGATCCGGAACACACATATGGCATGCCTCATCTTTACCGTTAATGCATCTACCCACGAAGAGAGCAAAATAATGTATGGCAGGAAAATGAATGCTCCCTATGGTAGATTGTGTTATTTCTCTAGATTCCCCCATAGTGATACTAGCAAGAAATTCTTTAAATTTAGATTTGCGAGGCTCACTAGCACTACCCCACTGCGGGAGTTTACAAGCAGTGTTAAAATCTTCTAAGTCCATGGTATAAGATTTATCATAAAGATCAAATAGGACATTGTGAGAATTGAGCGAGGATGTAAATTTAAACCTTCTCACAAATGAATCAGTAAAATAGAGGTATTGCCGGCACTTATCTGCCTCGAAGCTCTCAAGATCAACGTTATGCGCATATGCGTCAAATTCTTCCTTGATGCCTGCCCTAACCATGAAATCCCCTGGCATCCATTCACAAGGCCACACTTTAGCCTCCCTTGGTAGTTCATTGTCTGGCTCGCGTATTGCAGGCCTTGGGCCTTGCTTCCTTGAGGAACCACCTTGGTACATTTTCCTAAACATATTTCTTCCTCTGAAAAATTTCTGAATTTTTTAGTGACTCAAAATAAAAGTGAACCAAACTCAACAAGATTGATAGAAACTACTCCTACAAGTTCCTAGAGGCCATATCATGCATTAAAACTACTTTTGACCACATAAATTTCACATGCAAGCTCAAGAAAAGGGTCACCTAAGGAGCAAAAATTTGCAATAAATAAAGCACTAGAACAAAAACTAATTGGACCATTGGAGGAGTCATATACCAAAGAAAAAAAACCCAAAGCAGTTTTGTGAATGGAGCTTCGAGCAAGGAGATTGAAAATGGCAGCAAGATGAGCTAGAACACGGGTTTGAGCTGGTGGGTGATTTTTCCTAGAGCAAGACGAAGTGTGTGGGTGCAAGGATAAGTGGAGGGGACCCACGTGGGGTCCACGAGGTAGGGGGCGTGCCCAAGGGGGTGGGTGTAGCGACCCGACCTCAGACGGTCAAGCCTCTGTGTATCTGTGCCATCCCTGGATCGGTATGCTGGCACACACAGTACATCAATGTATATATCAAAGTACAATCACATGTATAAATAATGTAAAACTGATATATACCTCATAAGTCTCAGTGAAAACAAACAATCGGGTGTGGAGTCCCATCAACGCCATCGGCAGGTTGAGTGTAGACCGTAACCCTGTATCGTACTCTTACTCGTCGAAGAAATATCTGCAACATGATATGTTGCAGCCATGTAGGTCAATACATCGAATGTACCAGCAAGATCACAATAAGAGAAAACAAAAGATAAACTATACTATATGCAATATGGCTTTGTGGCTCTGTAACTGACTTTTGTTTGCAGAAAAGCTGGTTTTATTTTCCCTACATCAAAGGAATTAACTAGAGTCTGTACTACGGAGTTTTCTATCATGACATGGTTCCGCCAACCGATGTCTCATAGCCCAAATCATCATAAGTTCCCACAATTAAATTATCAGTCCGGTGTTGAGAGTTCCGAGATAGATCCAAGTCCAGAGGCTCAAATTGTCCGTAACCGGGGACACGGCTAATCGATTAGGTTTTAACCCTCTGCAGAGGTTCGTACACTTTACCCGCAAGATTCGATCCCTCTCTTTACATTCTCGCACTTCAGGGTGTTTGAGAACAAGATGACCGAAACATGGTCTTCCGAAGAGTTCCTCTGACCACTGTCCGGTGCTCATCCAATCCTACCGTAGTTCTACATCTGCTAGCACCGTCCCAGCCAGAGTCACAACTAAGGTCAACCAAGCCAGAGCCCATAGTGACTTGCGGTTGCACAGGTAAGCTTCTAGGCATGAAGTATTCTTCTGTCTCTTTGAGTCTGGGTGAAGCTTTCCGCAAGATGTCATGGCGCTTCTCCATGCATCCCGGCCAACCACTGGTTTCTCCAGGGTGCCCGTCAACCGTCCTTCACCTAGTAGTGTGTATTGAATTCTTGTCTCGAGTCTCGAAATCTTGAGGAGTCCTGAACATGCAGTCCTTGCAGATGCCATCATGAAGTTGTCATCTTTGACGTAAAGTCCTTCATTCTCACACCACTCCCGAGCCCTCTGTAGCGTCCAGACCTCAAGCAGTCTGATCTCTGTGCTCCGGTGTCATCCCTGGATCAGTAATGCTGACACCACACAGTACTCGGAGGATTTATAACAGAGTAGCAATAACACACTTATTACATCGAGTGTCTCAAAAGAGAACTTATTACAATAAATATGGCTTAAGGCCATCTAATTACGATAACAGCGGAAGGCTTGGAAGATAAGTGAGTCCATCAACTCCAACGGCATCACTGAGTATAGAACCACGACCTAAAAACTCCTTAATCGTCGTCTGAAAAGTCTGCAACATTAACGTTGCAGCCCGAAAACGGGTCAGCACATGGAATATGCTGGCAAGGTAACACATAGAGAGTAGTGGAATGCAACAGCTATACTATATGCATATTTGGCTGGTGGAAAGCTCTATGGTTACAGTTTTGCATAAAGCCAATTTTTCCCTACTTCAAAAGGAATAAATTTAATTACTATCATGGTGGTTGTTAAACATTGAGAATGGTTGACAGCATTCTCAATCCCAATTAAGCATCATCATTAAACATAACCCAAACAAAATTAATTTTAGAGTAACATGTTGAGATTCACATGATAATCCAGATACTAGATACTCAGGATGTCCATAACTGGGGACACGGCTAATCATGATTAGTTTGTTACACTCTGCAGAGGTTTGCGCACTTTTCCCCACAAGACTCGATCGCCTCCGTTGGATTTCTCGCACTACATGGTGTTTGAGAAACGGATGACCGAGACACAGTCTTTCAGAAGCGCTAGCACCTTACGATGGATAGACCGGTACACCTACTTTCCCCTACATCTGCTAGTCTACCCTGTAAGAGTTCGCACGACTTAATCAACTATGCCAGAGCCCATAATGGCTTGTGGCTGCACACGGAAGTTTCTAGTTTGAAAAATCTCATGATCCCTTTGAGCCTGGGTGGCGGTCCAAAAGAAAACAGGCAGGTCCTGGAATACCCAGGTGCCTCAATCCACCCAGATGTGTGTTTAAGTTGCCACCTTAGATAAACCATTAATTATCAATCTCACATCTATCATGGATTTCACTCACCCAATCCACGTCTACTAGCATAGCATGGCATAATAAGCAAACGTAGAAGTAACTCCCAAAGGTTTGATAATAAAGAGGTAATAGGTACTACCTCATCTACTTCCCATCCCACAATTTAATTAGATCCTAATCATGCAATGTGTGAAGATTGATCTAATGCAAAAAAACTGGGTTGTAGAAAAGGTATGATCAAAGTGTTACTTGCCTTGCTGATGATCCGTGAAACCTAACGATTCAAAGTAATAGGCGGCGCACTCCGGGTACTCCATCGCAGGCAAACAAACAAGCATACAATAAGTACTCATCTAATGCACAGGTAAAACTCAAATAAGAGATCTAACCAGAAGGTTCAACTTAAGAACTCCGGTTGGCAAAAAGAATCAAATTGAATGAAGCAAAGAAAGTCAAACGGTGAAAGAAAACAACTTCGTTCTAGTAATCTGAACCTAAGTCAAATTTTACAGTAGCAAAAGCTTGTTTAAGTTGATTATTCGGATAGAGGGTTTCGAGACGAAACTCCAGGCACTTGAATCGCCTGATTCCGATAAACGAGCGAAAAGTTAAACTAAAACGAAAATCGGATCAGAAATCGTGATCAGAAAATAACCGCGGAAAATCCGACGAAAAAGAAAAACGACGAACGGAAATTTTTTATTTTTTTAAACGGCACTGATTTCGAGGTGCGGCGAACCACGGGCGACGCGCGGCTCCGGCGGATCGGCGGCGGCGCAGCGCGGCAGCGGCGGCTGGCGGCTAGGGTTAGGGCGCGGCTAGGGTTTCGGGGCGGCTGGGCCTTCGGGCTGGCTTGCCCCGGCTTATAAAGGCCCCGGCCAGGCGGAGTCCTGGCCGAGTACGGCTCATAGTCGGTTCCGCTTGTTTTTTGCTCGGAAGAAAAAAAATAAAAAGAAATACTAAACGGACTCCAAAAATCCCGAAATAAATTTTCCCGGGCTTCTAAAATCAAGCCCGACAAAGTGAACATTTATTTGGGCCCTAAATGCAATTTTGAAAAATGCGCATTTTTCCTAATTCAAATAAAAACAACAAAAAACTCCGAAATAAAACTATTTGATTTTTTATTAAATCCTCAATATTTCTATATTTTGGGAAAGTCATTTTATTCCCTCTCTCATATTTTTGTAATAGAAATAATTGATGATAAAATAAATAAAATCAAATGATCCTATTCTCAAAATTTGAGAAAAACTCAAATATGAAAATAACAAAATCCCCAACTCTCTCCGTGGGTCCTTGAGTTGCTTAGAATTTTCTAGGATCAAAACCCAAAGCAAATAAAATATGATATGCATGATGATCTAATGTATAACATTCCAAATTGAAAATTTGGGATGTTACGAACCTACCCCCCTTAAGATGAATCTCGCCCTCGAGATTCGGGTTGGCTAGAAAATAGGTGAGGGTGGTCTTTGAGCAAATCTTCCTCTCGTTCCCAGGTGGCTTCATCCTCCGTGTGGTGGCTCCACTGAACCTTGAAAAACTTGATAACTTTGCTGCGAGTAACTCGGCTGGCAAACTCGAGGATCTTAACTGGTTTCTCCTCGTAGGTCAAATCGTTATCCAACGGAATAGTTTCCAAAGGCACTGTGTCTCTCAATGGTATGTCAGCCATCTCCGCGTGACACTTCTTTAACTGAGAAACGTGGAACACATCATGAATTCCTGACAATCCTTCGGGCAATTTCGACTTGTAGGCCACTTCTCCCATACGCTCCAAAATTCGATATGGTCCTACAAATCATGGTGCTAAATTTCCTTTAACTCCAAAACGCTTTGTTCCCCGAAGTGGAGATACTCGAAGATAAGCTCTGTCTCCAACTTCGTAAACTGTCTCCTTGCGTTTAGAATCTGCATAACTCTTCTATCTGGACTGGGCTACCTTGAGCCTATCGCGAATCAACTTCACTTTCTGTTCAGACTCCTTAATCAAGTCAGGTCCAAACAACTGACGGTCTCCAACTTCGTCCCACGACAACGGTGTCCTGCACCTCCTTCCGTACAAAGCTCCGAAAGGGGCCATCTTCAAACTGGTTTGGTAACTGTTGTTGTAAGAGAACTCTGCATATGGCAAATTATCGTCCCAACTAGATCCATAATCTAGCGCACAAGCTCTCAGCATATCCTCCAAAATCTGATTGACTCTCTCGGTCTGTCCATCTGTCTGCGGATGAAAAGCTGTACTGAATTCTAGCCTGGTTCCCAAAGTTTCGTGCAACTGCTTCCAGAACTTTGAGGTAAACTGGGTTCCTCTATCTGATACGACACTCCTCGGAACTCCATGCAGACATACTATTCTGGTCATGTATATTTTTGCCAACTTAGCACCGGTATAAGTGGTCTTTACTGGGATGAAATGAGCTACTCTCGTCAATCGATCGACTACAACCCAAATCGAGTCATAGCCTGAACGAGTCCTGGGCAATCCCGTGATAAAATCCATGCCTAACTTATCCCACTTCCATTCGGGTATCAGCAATGGTTGTAACAATCCTGCTGGCTTCTGATGCTCTGCCTTTACTCTCTGGCATACATCACAAACTGCTACATACTCTGCTATTTCTTTCTTCATTCCGGTCCACCAGAAAATATCCTTCAAATCCAGATACATCTTGGTATTCCCTGGGTGAATCGAATAGGGTGAATCATGGGCCTCTTGCAGAATTAACTTCCTGATCTCCGGGTCATTGGGCACATAGACATGGTCTTCAAACCATAGGGTATCGTGCTCATCCTCACGAAATCCTTTAGCTTTTCCTTCTTTCATTTTCTCCTTTATGGAAGCAATCTCCTTGTCAGTCTTTTGAGCTTCCATGATTCTGTCCATCAAAGTTGACTGAATTTCCAACGCTGCTACATAGCCTCTCGGAACTATTTCCAAACATAGTTCACGAAGATTTTCTACTAACTCCTTTGGTATTTCTCCCGTCATTAACGTATTGACATGGCTCTTGCGGCTTAATGCATCAGCTACTACATTAGCCTTCCCGGGATGGTAATGCAATCTCATATCACAATCCTTCATGAGCTCCAACCATCTCCTTTGTCTGAGGTTCAACTCCTTCTATGTGAAAATGTACTTCAAACTCTTATGATCCGTGTACACCTCACAATGATTTCCGATGAGGAAATGTCTCCATGTCTTCAAGGCATGCACTACGGTTGCTAACTCCAAATCATGCGTAGCGTAATTCAACTCATGGGGCTTCAGTTGTCTTGAGGCATATGAAACAACTCTCCCTTCCTGCATAAGCACTGCTCCAAGTCCTCGACGTGAAGCGTCGCAATACACCTCATAATCCTTGGTCTGATCTGGCAAAATCAACACTGGTGAGGTAACCAAGCGTTTCTTCAACTCCTGGAAACTAGCCTCACACTGCTCAGTCCATTTGAACTTGGTATCTTTCTTCAGCAACTCCGTCATAGGCTTCGCAATCTTTGAAAAATTCTCAATAAACCTCCGGTAGTATCCTGCGAGTCCAAGAAAACTCCGGATCTCTCCAATGGTAGTTGGGGCTTCCCACTTGGTCACGGTATCAACTTTAGTGGGATCAACAGCTATACCTTCTCCAGATATAACGTGTCCGAGGAATCCTACTTCCTTCAACCAAAACTCACATTTGCTGAACTTGGCATATAATTGATGTTCTCTGAGCTTTCCAAGTACCAAACGCAAATGCTCCTTATGGTCCTCTTCATTCTTTGAATAAACCAGGATATCATCAATGAACACTACGACGAACTTATCCAAAAACTCCATAAACACTTTGTTCATCATGTTCATAAAATAGGCAGGCGCGTTAGTCAGACCAAATGACATAACGGTATACTCATACAGCCCATACCTGGTGGTAAAAGCTGTCTTCGGAATATCCTGTTCTCGAATCTTCAACTGGTGGTACCCTGATCGCAAATCGATCTTGGTAAACACTTTAGCTCCTTGCAATTGATCAAACAAATCATTGATCATTGGTAGCAGGTACTTGTTCTTGATTGTTACTTCATTCAATCCTCGATAATCAACAACCATCCTTAACGATCCATCCTTCTTCTCCACTAGTAGTACTGGTGATCCCCAAGGTGAAGAACTTGGGCGAATGTAACCTTTATCCAGTAACTCCTTAATCTGTTTCTTAATTTCCACCAAATCCTTTGCTGGCATCCTATATGGTCTCTTTGATATTGGCCCTGTGCCTGGCAATAGCTCAATCAAGAACTCAATATCTCTATCCGGTGGCATGCCTGGCAACTCCTCTGGAAATACATCAGGGAATTCCCTTACCACTGGTACTTCCTCCTACACAACTCATGTTAATGAATTTACTTGTGTCTTGTTTGGCGCATGCCGGGATACATACTTGATCCTTCTCCCTTCTGGGGTGGTAAGCAAAATTGACTTACTAGCACAATCGATGTTTCCTCCATACATCGACAGCCAATCCATACCAAGAATCACATCCAGACCTTGAGATTCCAGAATAATTAAATCTATTGGGAAAACATGTCGTCCTATACTTAATGGCACTTGAAAACATCCTTGACTGGCCATGTACTCTGCTCCTGGTGAGCTTACTAGCATAGGTGTTTTGAGAACCCTAGTGGGTAGGCTATACTTTTCCACAAATCCCCTTGATATGTATGAATGCGATGCACCAGTATCAAAAAGAACGAGTGCAGTAAATGACTTAACCAAAAACTTACCTATTACTGCATCGGGCTGAGCTTCAACCTCCTCCACATTAACGTGGTTCACCTGTCCCCTGTTGAAAGGGTTCGACTTCTTCCCAGAACTTCCATTGCCGTTTTGGCCTTCAGGACATTCATTGGCATAATGTCCGGTCTTGGAACACTTGAAACAGGTGACTTGACTCAGATCTCTCTTGGCTGGGGTTGATGGGGTGCTGCGGTTCTGGCCATTGCTTCGTCCATTCCCATTACCATTCTTGGTGCCATTGTGATTGTGCGAGCTACCTACTCCATGGGTATGCTGAAAATGTCCTCCCGGCCTAGGGGTAAAACGTGGCTTCTGCTGAGCTCCTGAATTATACTTTCCTTGTCCATACTTCCTCTTGCGGTTCTCAATTTGCTGCTGCTTCCCTTCAATCATAAGAGCACGGTCTACCAACTCCTGGTAGTTGTTGAAGGTGGCTATCATCAACTGCATACTCAACTCATCATTCAGTCCTTCCAGGAACTTCTCCTGCTTAGCTGCATCCGTAGCAACGTCATCTGGGGCATAACGTGCTAGCTTACTAAACTCCTCCACATACTGGCCAACTGTCCGTCCTCCTTGGCGCAAGTTACGAAACTCACGCTTCTTCATGGCCATAGCTCCTGCTGAAACATGGGCAGTACGGAAAGCCTGCTGAAATTGATCCCATGTGACAGTGTCGACTGGAAAGTTGGCTGTGAAATTCTCCCACCATGATGCCGCGGGTCCTTATAACTGATGTGCGGCAAACTTATCCTTCTCCGCATCTGTGCATCCTGCTGTGGTCAACTCCCTAGCTGTCTTGTGGAGCCAATCATCTGCTACTATTGGCTCGGTGCTACTGGAAAACACCGGCGGATTCAGCGTAAGAAAGCGGGCTAAGTGGTCAACAGGTGGTGGTGGTGGTGGTGGTGGGTTGTTGTTGTTGTTCCCCTGATTCTGATTCTGGACTAGCAACTGCATCAAGGTGTTCTGCTGCTGGATCAACTGGGTGAGCTCCGGCGGAAAGGCAAATCCGGGGTCACGTCTCGGAGGCATCTGAGGGTTTAAAAAAGATGAGATATAAGAATAGAGGGGGTCTAAAGAGAAAACACTACCCATATGCACATGAGGCAAAAGCAAACAATTCACTTCATTCAAACAAACAAAGGCATACAACCGATCTAACTATCGCAAGGTGCTCGGACTACTATATTTACATGGTGGACTATTACTACTGATGAGGTGGTCTACTAGAAATATTCTACAGTTGTAGACTCCATGATATCTGCTCCTGCTTCATCAACATAATCATCATTGCTACTATCTTGTTCCGAGTTGGTGCCGTCGATGATGATGTAGTCTTCCGGGCTAATCTCCTTGGGTTCTTCGTCTTCATCTACTGGTGTCGGGCCTCCCATAAATACTGCTAGCTTCATAGTTAGGTCGGCATTCTTATCCACCAATACTTCAATTTCTTCTTCATAATCTTCACATGTAGCTTTGAGTTCTTCCTCCAGTTCCTTGATTCTAGTCTTAGCCTTCTTCAGATCTATCATGTCGGCGCACATCTGATTCTCCTGTCGTCGAATGTGCTGATTTAACTCCTGGATAAAAGCTGCGATTGATCTATCCTTCATGGTGCTAATCATCTCCCAGTGTTCATCTCGGCGCCCACAAATCTGGTATATAGTATCCTTAAGATCCTTGCGGTAGACTTCTCCAATGCGTCCCATGGCGATGTGAGCTGCCATGCTCTTTCCTAGACTCCAAGTTGGTGCATCAAAAGAAAACTCTATGGGCTTAGTGACTGGCATGAACGTCCTTCCTGGGATTTGAACTTGAATCATCCAGCGCTCTTCTTCAGGTAAAGTGGCGTTGTAGGTTCCTGTGAAGCTTGGTACTCCTATGTTCAGGTATCTAGTGACTTCCTTCAAGTGGCGTTCAAAGGGTGTATCTTCATCCGGTTGGGTGAACTTTTTCCTTGCATCTGCCATCCTAAAGAGTAGAAAAGATGAGAGGTCAGAAGAGAAGAGAGTGAATAGTGATCTAGGTCTTTAGCTTAGTGGTCGTGTCCTACAGTCAGCGTGTGCTCTGATACCATCTCTGTAGCGACCAGACCTCAAACAGTCTGATCTCTGTGCTCCGGTGTCATCCCTGGATCAGTAATGCTGACACCACACAGTACTCGGAGGATTTATAGCAGAGTAGCAATCACACACTTATTACATCGAGTGTCTCAAAAGAGAACTTATTACAATAAATATGGCTTAAGGCCATCAAATTACGATAACAGCGGAAGGCTTGGAAGATAAGTGAGTCCATCAACTCCAATGGCATCACTGAGTATAGAACCACGACCTAAAAACTCCTTAATCGTCGTCTGAAAAGTCTGCAACATTAACGTTGCAGCCCGAAAACGGGTCAGCACATGGAATATGCTGGCAAGGTAACACGTAGAGAGTAGTGGAATGCAACAGCTATACTATATGCATATTTGGCTAGTGGAAAGCTCTATGGTTACAGTTTTGCATAAAGCCAATTTTTCCCTACTTCAAAAGGAATAAATTTAATTACTATCATGGTGGTTGTTAAACATTAAGAATGGTTGACAGCATTCTCAATCCCAATTAAGCATCATCATTAAACATAACCCAAACAAAATTAATTTTAGAGTAACATGTTGAGATTCACATGATAATCCAGATACTAGATACTCAGGATGTCCATAACTGGGGACACGGCTAATCATGATTAGTTTGTTACACTCTGTAGAGGTTTGCGCACTTTTCCCCACAAGACTCGATCGCCTCCGTTGGATTTCTCGCACTACATGGTGTTTGAGAAACGGATGACCGAGACACAGTCTTTCAGAAGCGCTAGCACCTTACGATGGATAGACCGGTACACCTACTTTCCCCTACATCTGCTAGTCTATCCTGTAAGAGTTCGCACGACTTAATCAACTATGCCAGAGCCCATAATGGCTTGTGGCTGCACACGGAAGTTTCTAGTTTGAAAAATCTCATGATCCCTTTGAGCCTGGGTGGCGGTCCAAAAGAAAACAGGCAGGTCCTAGAATACCCAGGTGCCTCAATCCACCCAGATGTGTGTTTAAGTTGCCACCTTAGATAAACCATTAATTATCAATCTCACGTCTGTCATGGATTTCACTCACCCAATCCACGTCTACTAGCATAGCATGGCATAATAAGCAAACGTAGAAGTAACTCCCAAAGGTTTGATAATAAACAGGTAATAGGTACTACCTCATCTACTTCCCATCCCACAGTTTAATTAGATCCTAATCATGCAATGTGTGAAGATTGATCTAATGCAAAAAAACTGGGTTGTAGAAAAGGTATGATCAAAGTGTTACTTGCCTTGCTGATGATCCGTGAAACCTAACGATTCGAAGTAACAGGCGGTGCACTCCGGGTACTCCATCGCAGGCAAAAAAACAAGCATACAATAAGTACTCATCTAATGCACAGGTAAAACTCAAATAAGAGATCTAACCAGAAGGTTCAACTTAAGAACTCCGGTTGGCAAAAAGAATCAAATCGAATGAAGCAAAGAAAGTCAAACGGCGAAAGAAAACAACTTCGTTCTAGTAATCTGAACCTAAGTCAAATTTTACAGTAGCAAAAACTTGTTTAAGTTGATTATTCGGATAGAGGGTTTCGAGACGAAACTCCAGGCGCTTGAATCGCCTGATTCCGATAAACGAGCGAAAAGTTAAACTAAAACGAAAATCGGATCAGAAATCGTGATCAGAAAATAACCGCGGAAAATCCGACGAAAAAGAAAAACGACGAACGGAAATTTTTTACTTTTTTAAACGGCACTGATTTCGAGGTGCGGCGAACCTCGGGCGACGCGCGGCTCCGGCGGATTGGCGGCGGCGCAGCGCGGCGGCGGCGGCTGGCGGCTAGGGTTAGGGCGCGGCTAGGGTTTCGGGGCGGCTGGGCCTTCGGGCTGGCTTGCCCCGGCTTATAAAGGCCCCGGCCAGGCGGAGTCCTGGCCGAGTACGGCCCATAGTTGGTTCCGCTTTTTTTTCGCTCGGAAGAAAAAAAAAGAAATACTAAACGGACTCCAAAAATCCCGAAATAAATTTTCCCGGGCTTCTAATATCAAGCCCGACAAAGTGAACATTTATTTGGGCCCTAAATGCAATTTTGAAAAACGCGCATTTTTCCTAATTCAAATAAAAACAACAAAAAAACTCCGAAATAAAACTATTTGATTTTTTTATTAAATCCTCAATATTTCTATATTTTGGGAAGGTCATTTTATTCCCTCTCTCATATTTTTGTAATAGAAATAATTGATGATAAAATAAATAAAATCAAATGATCCTATTCTCAAAATTTGAGAAAAACTCAAATATGAAAATAACGAAATCCCCAACTCTCTCCGTGGGTCCTTGAGTTGCTTAGAATTTTCTAGGATCAAAACCCAAAGCAAATAAAATATGATATGCATGATGATCTAATGTATAACATTCCAAATTGAAAATTTGGGATGTTACACCCTCATACCAAACCCCGTCTACTACAGCGTAGTATTAAAACTATATACGTCCAGGGCTTGGTAACAGGGAGGTGGGTTCCTACCTCATGCATTCTACTCAACTACAAGAATCAATATCACTACTGGAGAAGTTGTTGCAAGGATGACACTAAATGCAATAAAAATATAGGTATCAAAAACATGGTCAAAGTGAACTTGCTTGGTATGTTGATGAAGATATAAACGCTCTCGGAAACTTGATAAAACTATTCGTCACTCTAATGTAAATCTATATAGTCAAACATGGTAATCATATAAGCAATCGTCCTAGCAAACAATACTAGCACTCAAAATAACAATAAAAAAACAAGAAGAAAACCAAATAAAAACCAAAGGAAAACTTCGAAAGAAACTTCAACGAAAACTAGTGGAGACCAAATTCACACAAATCTTACATAACATCACTAAATTACTCTAATAACTTTTCTATAGTAAAGAAAATAAAATTCTAATAAAACAACAACAAAAAATTTACTAAAGCATTTACTAGCAAAAGGAACTAGTATGAAAACTATTGTAACTGACTAGTTAACACCAGAACAACTAGCAAAAGACAAAAGTAAACAATACTAAAATAATTATCAAACTAATTTACTCCTAAATAACAGAATCAATGACAACATATAATGAAGTGGCAAAAAGAGTTACTCTTGAAACTAATGGAACTACTTTTATCAACTATCACAATGAACTAAACAAACAAATACTAAAATAGTAGCTAAACACTAGTAAATAACTACCAAAATTTATCTACTGCAATATGTAAAAATCTACAAAAAGAATTAACTAAAAATAATTAAAAACACTAATTATATGACTAAAACAACTACATAAGCAAAATAGTACTGTTTTCACAATAAACCTAATTTAAAGTAAACTATAAATAAGCCACTACATGCTACTCGATAAACAAAACAATAATCAAAAATCTATTCTAGAGTTTAAACTAGAGCCAAAACGGTGTTTGAAGCATATTTGAACTAATTCAAATTTAAACTACTCAAATTCCAAATTTCAAATCACTAACAGAAACTTCATAAAATTTGTGACACATTGCAATTGGAATCACTCAAAAACATCAAGTATGCTAAAAGATACAAGCAATATAAGATTGAAACTTGTTTTGTTTTTAAAACAGAAACGAAAAGAAACAAAAAAAAAACAATCGGGCACTAGCTACGTGGCCCATTGCTACTGGGCTAAACTGGTGGGCGATCCGTAACTAAACGGTGCTCGGCCGAAAACTAACTAAACCGCGCACATACGAAATAAAAGAAACCGGTCGGCTAAACCGATCCGGACTAAACCGTAAAAAAACCGAACTAAAAAAAAATAAACCTAACCGTTCATCCATCTAATCTATACCTTAGATTTTGAATCGGACGGAGGAGGTCGGCGGCAAGGTCGAGGTGGCGGTGGCGTTCGGGCGTCGGCGGTGGCGGCGCTCCGGTGGGTTTAGGGCTTGGGTGAGGGCACGTGGAGATGCGGATGAGCGAGGGGAGTGCAGAGATGGTCTCGGGAGGCAGCGAGGGGGTCAGAGTAGCTCGGTGGGGCGGCAATGGCGCGGCGTGGGCACTCGGCTCCGACGAGCAATTGAGAAGGAGGCAGGGGTTCTCGGAAGGGGTTTTGGGGCGGAATCGGTCGAGGGGCGGGAGGTATATATAGGGGAGGGTGCTTGGAGAAGGGGGCGAGGGGATTCGTGATCCCGAGAAGATCGGGATTCCGGCGGCGGCGCGACTTGGCGTGGGGAGGAAGAAGAAGACGCGGGCGGGGCGATCGGGCAGTGGGACCTAGCGGTCAGCGGCACAGGGCGAGCGAGGAGGGAGCGGGCGACCGAGGCGAAGGGGCTCCGGGCGTGCGTGTGGCTGCTGGGCCAGCCTGGCGCGTAGATGGGCCGAGGGAGAGCGAGAGAGAGAAAGTTAGGTGGGCCTTTGGTCCGTTGGCTTCAGCTATTTTTTTGTAAAGCACAGACAAGAAAACTAAATAAAGGAAAAACAATAATACTTTTATATAGACATATTATATATCAAAATGTTCAGCAAAAGAAATTCGAAAAGTTGAACTATTTCTGAACTCCAAATAAAATCAACAAGAATTAAAATAAGGCAAACAGTGCTACTGTTGCAATAAAACACAATAAAAATCATTTTTAAAATATCAAAATTATTTCAAATTTAACTTTCTCCATTTTTCTAATGTAGGGAATCATTTTACTCTATTTTCCATATAGTTTAATTTTGGAGAAAAATAATTTGAAATAAAACCAAATAACTCCAAATGGTTTTGAATTTAAAATTCAAACCATCTTCAAACTTCCAACTCATATTTCATACACTTGGAAGAAGTCATGTTTTCTTCACTCAAGGTTATTGTGATGAAATGAATTTGAATTTCAATGAGATCAAATGCAAGGATGAAAGTTTGGGAAGTCATTTCATTCCCTCACATTTAACTTTCAAAAAAAAGTTTCAAATTTCACTCAATCAATCACTCATCAATCAATCAAACAATCATATATTTTAATTATTATAACATTCCGAAATTTAGAATTTTTGGATGTTACAAACTACCACACTTAAAATGAATCTCGTCCGCGAGATTCGAAGAGGCTGGCAAGAAAAGGTTAGGGTTGGGGGTCTTCTAGCAAATCTTTTGGCCGGAAAGGTCAGGGGTGCTACCACACTTAAAAGCAAGGTTACAGTTCCAATAAACTCAGATACTTCCTCTGGAGTGCCGACAATATCTATCTCTTCACATATCTTACAATAGCTCCTTCATTAACGCTTTGCTGTCAGAAGCATAGCGTTTTCCTCAAAATCTTTGGTCGCTTCGTCAAAGATGAAGTTCATCCGAGACTGGATCTTAGCTGATAGGTCTGCGTCCATTCTAGACAACTATCGAAATACTCATGGTGGTCTACCATTAATGGTTTCTGCAGAAAAAGAGCCTTGGCTTCATTCTCACCATATAATCTACGATTGGCAACAGTTGCCATGTACATGGGTTTATCATCATACCATTCTAAGGCTTAAGCAAGGCTTCAACGAGCATCGTCACTTTACTATGGGTAAGTCTCTTAGATTTACCATTCCAAATATCAAGAGTGAATGATAAGAGTAAGTCGGTATGGTGATCAATTCATTCCGCACCCAGATCATTACCCTACATAAGGTTTAGCGAATCTCGTATTTCTAACAGTCGGGCATCCTCACAAGCTTTGTAGAAATTTCTCTTGTCCTCGAACTAGGTTTGGGTAAATCCATTGATTCTGCAATCTGAACAAAACATCTATCATTCTTCAAAATCTCGGGGTTTACGTAACATTCTATTTAACGTCTGCTGATCAATTCACGGCTTCTTCCAGAATTCTTCCTTCAACAAGATTGTGTTTGTGCCTTTGTCAAATCCTGGGCCTGTGGGTTATGGGTCCACTTCAGCGCTTGTATAGTGTTAACTCATCCGTGGAGTTACCGTTGTTCCATATTCCAACATTAAACCTCCTTTAAATCCAATAGTACTTCATTTTGTCATACTCTTGGGGTGACTATCATAATCAAACTCCAACGTATTTCGTCCGGCTCCTTTCTATGGACCGTCATGAACAACGCCCTTTTTTTTCTTCATTGATTCTGTGGCTTTACGAAGTAATACCACACTTAAATGAAATGCACTAGTTCATCCATAAATCATATTATTTTCATATCAAATCTTTTATTACCTCCTTAACCATTTTTCATAAATCAAAATTCCAAAAAAATACTTTATTACAAATGCCGCCATCCACATGGTTTGGTATGGTCAAGCATTACTTCCAACTTTATTCATTTTTCCTCCTTGAGGATTCTTCAGTCCCACTGGAATTGTGCGACATGCGGCTTGAAATCTTCAGTCTTCTATTTCATCGTGGTGGCCTTGAGCTTCATCTCTGCATGCACTTCTCTTAGGTATTCCTGAGTATAACGGAGTCTTGCTTCAAGTATTTCTCCGATCTGGCGTATGGCTTCCATGGCTGCTTCACGAGCAGCGTCGAAGAAAGTTGCTTGTGGTACACGTGAGATGAAAAAGTACTGCCCCTTCGTCTTTGGGCAAACTCCTTTCATACGGTGGAGGTGTACCTCCACATACCAAAGTTCCACTCCCTTTTGCATGAAGGGGTAGCCTTTGTAGACTGCATCTCCTTCAAGGTGAATATGCTTCATCATGCCCTTCAGGATCTTCGGGTAATCATGATCACTTGTCAGGGTCATGATCGTTTCCGGGCCCTTAAGGAAAGACTCATAAAGGGTCGTCATCTGCAGTTGTAAAACAAAAATGGTGCTCAAAATAAGGTACATATCTCCTCGGGTACACATTCATATCATCCAAACAAAACTTCAAACTCAATTTCCAATATCCAGTTTATGCATCACAACTCATTTTCTTCCATGTTGACCCATAATATTAATTTCCAAGATAAAACATAACAACTCCTTAAAGCCTTTCAACATAGGACATATCAACTTTATTCAGTCATGAATTATTACAATCTCTGAGTAATCTATTACATAACTCAACCCCGCATTCTCATGAAAAAGTGTTTTCCATACTACCCTTATTACTGATATCAACATCTCCACTACTCACCTCCAGCTTTCTCATGATTTGAATAATCCCTAGCAAAATTTCATGCTTCCTTGCAACGAAAACAAATAACTTCTGGCATGTCTCGAGGCTTCTTGGTGATGGTGCCTGCTCCTTGAGTTCCTTGCTTCCTTTTGATACAATCATTGGCATAATGTCCGACGTCCTTACATTCAAAACAGGTAATGTGACTCTTGTCGCTCTTTGCAGAAATTGGATTGTTCTGAGGGTGTCTTTGTTTTTCTCTTCCGGGATTTCTTTGTTCTGATCAAACCTTCTATTCCCTGTGGATCAAACTCCACTGCTTCTGTCGGGAAGTATCCTAGATACTCTTTTATTTCCTTGGTGCAATACTGTGAAAAATGTCCTTCTTCTCCACATGAATAACAGGCATTGGAGAAAAATCTGTTGAGGCTTTCTCCATTAGGGTCTTCAACACTTCCCTTAATCATAGGTTCTTTCATAACTTCTCGAAGGGCTTCTTTCATTCCTTCTTCCTGCTTCTGAATAGTTTGTTGCACCGTGGGGTAAATGTGACACTGAGATGGGTAGTGGGTGGTTCCTTCACACAAGAAATAAGTCACCTAACTAGTTGGGCATTCCTCAGCTGGGTGTTTCTCCTTACAATGAGGGCATCCGTCCTTGTGTTCCTCCTAGGTGTGTCCTATTTCTCCGCAAATCTTGCAGGCACAAGGTTTATTTCTTAGGGTATCATGGTGCTTCCGGATAAGATGAGATCTTGTCAGAGTCCTCTTGAATTCTTCCCAAGTCCTTGCTCCATTACATCCCTGTATAGCTTGATGCATCTGCCACCATGTTGCAGCACTTCCTTCAAAGTACTGAAGAGCGTACGATACTTCATTCTTCCTTGAAATAAAATTGCTCCCGAAGTGATTCTCCATGTTCTGAATCCATAGCTCTGCTTCCGGCTGGGTTTTCGGTCCAGAGAATACCAGTCCAACTTCATTCATCATCTACTGGGTCCAAGGGTTTTAGGGTGAGATAAGAGAGGGGTGGGGAGGGATACACACAATACAAGCAATAGTTTTGAAAATGGGTTTTATTTGTAGCTGTCGGAAAAACATCAAACAGATGACAGCTCACAAATCGTCGCATCTAACGTAAGTATATAACAGAGGTTTGGTCTTCTAAAAGTCAAATAAATCTTTAGAGTCTTCAGATTCTTTGAGTCTGTAGAGTTTTCAACTGTTGTAGTTTCAACTATTTTAATGCATGGTGAAATCCTATTTACTCTGAAATGGTCATCGGTTGTCCGATATCTTGTCCTTCTTGGAGCGGCTTCAGTTGATCCTCCGTGTGGTCAAAAGGGAAAGGGGTATATTCTAACTATTTGAGGTAAGAGAAGATATTTGATAAAATCAGAAAAGATGAGAAGTAAGGGGTTCTTTTGAAAATAAAGTTTTAGAGATTTCCTGTCCTAGGAGCTTTCCGATTTCTAGGGTCACGTCCTACAGTCAACATGTGCTCTGATACCATATCTGTAGCGACCCGACCTCAGACGGTCAAGCCTCTGTGTATCTGTGCCATCCCTGGATCGGTATGCTGGCACACATAGTACATCAATGTATATATCAAAGTACAATCACATGTATAAATAACGTAAAACTGATATATACCTCATAAGTCTCAGCGGAAACAAACAATCGGGTGTGGAGTCCCATCAACGCCATCGGCAGGTTGAGTGTAGACCGTAACCCTGTATCGTACTCTTACTCGTCGAAGAAATATCTGCAACATGATATGTTGCAGCCACGTAGGTCAGTACATTGAATGTACCGGCAAGATCAAAATAAGAGAAAACAAAAGATAAACTATACTATATGCAATATGGCTTTGTGGCTCTGTAACTGAGTTTTGTTTGCAGAAAAGCTGGTTTTATTTTCCCTACATCAAAGGAATTAACTAGAGTCCGTACTACGGAGTTTTCCTCATGACATGGTTCCGCCAACCGATGTCTCATAGCCCAAATCATCATAAGTTGCCCACAATTAAATTATCAATCCAGCGTTGAGAGTTTCGAGATAGATCCAAGTCCAGAGGCTTAAATTGTCCGTAACCGGGGACATGGCTAATCGATTAGGTTTTAACCCTCTGCAGAGGTTTGTACACTTTACCTGCAAGATTCGATCCCTCTATTTACATTCTCGCACTTCAGGGTGTTTGAGAACAAGATGACCAAAACATGGTCTTCTGAAGAGTTCCTCTGACCACTGTCCGGTGCTCATCCAATCCTACCGTAGTTCTACATCTGCTAGCACCGTCCCAGCCAGAGTCACAACTAAGGTCAACCAAGCCAGAGCCCATAGTGACTTGCGGTTGCACAGGTAAGCTTCCGGGCATGAAGTATCCTTCCGTCTCTTTGAGTCTGGGTGAAGCTTTCCGCAAGATGTCATGGCGCTTCTCCATGCATCCCGGCCAACCACTGGTTTCTCCAGGGTGCCCGTCAACCGTCCTTCACCCAGTAGTGTGTATTGAATTCTTGTCTCGAGTCTCGAAATCTTGAGGAGTCCTGAATATGCAGTCCTTGCAGATGCCAACATGAAGTTGTCGTCTTTGACATAAAGTCCTTCATGCTCACACCACTCCCGAGCCCTCATACCAAACCCCGTCTACTACAACGTAGCAATAAAACTATATACGTCCCGGGCTTGGTAACAGGGAGGTGGGTTCCTACCTCATGCATTCTACTCAACTACAAGAATCAATATCACTACTGGAGAAGTTGTTGCAAGGATGACACTAAATGCAATAAAAATATAGGTATGAAAAACATGGTCAAAGTGAACTTGCCTGGTATGTTGATGAAGATATAAACGCTCTCGGAAACTTGATAAAACTATTCGTCACTCCGATGTAAATCTATATAGTCAAACATGGTAATCATATAAGCAATCGTCCTAGCAAACAATACTAGCACTCAAAATAATAATAAAAAAAACAAGAAGAAAACCAAATAAAACCAAAGGAAAACTTCGAAAGAAAACTCCAAGGAAAACTAGTGGAGACCAAATTCACACAAATCTTACATAACATCACTAAATTACTCTAATAACTTTTCTATAGTAAAGAAAATAAAATTCTAATAAAACAACAACTAAAAATTTACTAAAGCATTTACTAGCAAAAGGAACTAGTATGAAAACTATTGTAACTGACTAGTTAACACCAGAACAACTATAACAACTAGAAAAAGACAAAAGTAAACAATGCTAAAATAATTATCAAACTAATTTACTCCTAAATAATAGAATCAATGACAACATATAATGAAGTGGCAAAAAGAGTTACTTTTGAAACTAATGGAACTACTTTTATCAACTATCACTATGAACTAAACAAACAAATACTAAAATAGTAGCTAAACACTAGTAAATAACTACAAAAATTTATCTACTGCAGTCTAACATAAACATATGACAACATGTAAAAATTTACAAAAAGAATTAACTAAAAATAATTAAAAGCACTAATTATATGACTGAAACAACTACATAAGCAAAATAGTACTGTTTTCGCAATAAACCTAATTTAAAATAAACTATAAATAAGCCACTACATGCTACTGGATAAACAAAACAATAACCAAACAATAGCAAAAAGAATCAATCAAAAATCTATTCTAGAGTTTAAACTAGAGCCAAAACGGTGTTTGAAGCTTATTTGCACTAATTCAAATTTAAACTACTCAAATTCCAAATTTCAAATCACTAACAGAAACTTCATAAAATTTGTGACACATTGCAATTGGAATCACTCAAAAACATCAAGGATGCTAAAAGATACAAGCAATATAAGATTGAAACTTGTTCTGTTTTTAAAACAGAAACGAAAGCAAACAAAAAAAACAATCGGGCACTAGCTACGTGGCCCATTGCTACTGGGCTAAACTGGTGGGCGATCCATAACTAAATGGTGCTCGGCCAAAAACTAACTAAACCGCGCACATACGAAATAAAAGAAACCGGTCGGCTAAACCGATCCGGACTAAACCGTAAAAAAACCAAACTAAAAAAAATAAACCTAACCGTTCATCCATCTAATCTATACCGTAGATTTTGAATCGGACGGAGGAGGTCGGCGGCAAGGTCGAGGCGGCGGTGGCGTTCGGGCGTCGGCGGTGGCGGCGCTCCGGTGGGTTTAGGGCTTGGGTGAGGGCACGTAGAGATGCGGACGAGCGAGGGGAGTGCAGAGATGGTCTCGGGAGGCGGCGAGGGGGTCAGAGTAGCTCGGTGGGGTGGCAATGGCGCGGCGGGGGCACTCGGCTCCGACGAGAAATTGAGATGGAGGCAGGGGTTCTCGGAAGGGGTTTGGGGCGGAATCGGTCGAGGGGCGGGAGGTATATATAGGGGAGGGTGCTTGGAGAAGGGGGCGAGGGGATTCGTGATCCCGAGAAGATCGGATTCCGGCGGCGGCGCGACTTGGCGTGGGGAGGAAGAAGAAGACGCGGGCGGGGCGATCGGGCAGTGGGACCCAGCGGTCAGCGGCACAGGGCGAGCGAGGAGGGAGCGGGCGACCGAGGTGAAGGGGCTCCGGGCGTGCGCGTGGCTGCCGGGCCAGCCTGGCGCGTAGATGGACCGAGGGAGAGCGAGAGAGAGAAAGTTAGGTGTGGGCCTTTGGTCCATTGGCTTCGGCTATTTTTTTATAAAGCACAGACAAGAAAACAAAATAAAGGAAAAACAATAATACTTTTATATAGACATATTATATATCAAAATGTTCAGCAAAAGAAATCCTAAAAGTTGAACTATTTCTAAACTCCAAATAAAATCAACAAGAATTAAAATAAGGCAAACAATGCTACTGTTGCAATAAAACACAATAAAAATCATTTTTAAAATATCAAAATTATTTCAAATTTAACTTTCTCCATTTTTCTAATGTAGGGAATCATTTTACCCTATTTTCCATATAGTTTAATTTTGGAGAAAAATAATTTGAAATAAAACCAAATAACTCCAAATGGTTTTGAATTTAAAATTCAAACCATCTTCAAACTTCCAACTCATATTTCATATACTTGGAAGAAGTCATGTTTTCTTCACTCAAGGTTATTGTGATGAAATTAATTTGAATTTCAATGAGATCAAATGCAAGGATGAAAGTTTGGGAAGTCATTTCATTCCCTCACATTTAACTTTCAAAAAAAAGTTTCAAATTTCACTCAATCAATCACTCATCAATCAATCAAACAATCATATATTTTAATTATTATAACATTCCGAAATTTAGAATTTTTGGATGTTACAAACTACCACACTTAAAATGAATCTCGTCCGCGAGATTCGAAGAGGCTGGCAAGAAAAGGTTAGGGTTGGGGGTCTTCTAGCAAATCTTTTGGCCAAAAAGGTCAGGGGTGCTACCACACTTAAGAGCAAGGTTACAGTTCCAATAAACTCAGATACTTCCTCTGGAGTGCCGAAAATATCTATCTCTTCACATATCTTACAATAGCTCCTTCATTAACGCTCTGCTGTCAGAAGCATAGCGTTTTCCTCAAAATCTTTGGTCGCTTCGTCAAAGATGAAGTTCATCCGAGACTGGATCTTAGCTGATAGGTCTGTGTCCATTCTAGAAAACTATCGAAATACTCATGGTGGTCTACCACTAATGGTTTCTGCAGAAAAAGGGCCTTGGCTTCATTCTCACCATATAATCTACGATTGGCAACAGCTGCCATGTACATGGGTTTATCATCATACCATTCTAAGGCTTAAGCAAGGCTTCAACGAGCATCGTCACTTTACTATGGGTAAGTCTCTTAGATTTACCATTCCAAATATCAAGAGTGAATGATAAGAGTAAGTCGGTATGGTGATCAATTCATTCCACACCCAGATCATTACCCTGTATAAGGTTTAGCGAATCTCGTATTTCTAACAGTCGGGCATCCTCACAAGCTTTGCATAAATTTCTCTTGTCCTCGAACTGGGTTCGGGTAAATCCATTGATTCTGCAATCTGAACAAAACATCTATCATTCTTCAAAATCTCGGGGTTTACGTAACATTCTATTTAACGTCTGCTGATCAATTCATGGCTTCTTCCAGAATTCTTCCTTCAACAAGATTGTGTTTGTGCCTTTATCAAATCCTGGGCCTGTGGGTTATGGGTCCACTTCAGCGCTTGTATAGTGTTAACTCATCCGTGGAGTTACCGTTGTTCCATATTCCAACATTAAACCTCCTTTAAATCCAATAGTACTTCATTTTGTCATACTCTTGGGGTGACTATCATAATCAAACTCCAACGTATTTCGTCCGGCTCCTTTCTATGGACCGTCATGAACAACGCCTTTTTTCTTCTTCATTGATTCTGTGGCTTTACGAAGTAATACCACACTTAAATGAAATGCACTAGTTCATCCATAAATCATATTATTTTCATATCAAATCTTTTATTACCTCCTTAACCATTTTTCATAAATCAAAATTCCAAAAAAATACTTTATTACAAATGCCGCCATCCACATGGTTTGGTATGGTCAAGCATTACTTCCAACTTTATTCATTTTTCCTCCTTGAGGATTCTTCAGTCCCACTGGAATTGTGCGACATGCGGCTTGAAATCTTCAGTCTTCTATTTCATCGTGGTGGCCTTGAGCTTCATCTCCGCATGCACTTCTCTTAGGTATTCCTGAGTATAACGGAGTCTTGCTTCAAGTATTTCTCCGATCTGGCGTATGGCTTCCATGGCTGCTTCACGAGCAGCGTCGAAGAAAGTTGCTTGTGGTACACGTGAGATGAAAAAGTACTGCCCCTTCGTCTTTGGGCAAACTCCTTTCATACGGTGGAGGTGTACCTCCACATACCAAAGTTCCACTCCCTTTTGCATGAAGGGGTAGCCTTTGTAGACTGCATCTCCTTCAAGGTGAATATGCTTCATCATGCCCTTCAGGATCTTCGGGTAATCATGATCACTTGTCAGGGTCATGATCGTTTCCGGGCCCTTAAGGAAAGACTCATAAAGGGTCGTCATCTGCAGTTGTAAAACAAAAATGGTGCTCAAAATAAGGTACATATCTCCTCGGGTACACATTCATATCATCCAAACAAAACTTCAAACTCAATTTCCAATATCCAATTTATGCATCACAACTCATTTTCTTCCATGTTCACCCAGAATATTAATTTCCAAGATAAAACATAACAACGCCTTTCAACATAGGACATATCAACTTTATTCAGTCATGAATTATTACAATCTCTGAGTAATCTATTACATAACTCAACCCCGCATTCTCATGAAAAAGTGTTTTCCATACTACCCTTATTACTGATATCAACATCTCCACTACTCAGCTCCAGCTTTCTCATGATTTGAATAATCCCTAGCAAAATGTCCTGCTTCCTTGCAACGAAAACAAATAACTTCTGGCATGTCTCAGGGCTTCTTGGTGATGGTGCCTGCTCCTTGAGTTCCTTGCTTCCTTTTGATACAATCATTGGCATAATGTCCGACGTCCTTACATTCAAAACAGGTAATATGACTCTTGTCCCTCTTTGCAGAAATTGGGTTGTTCTGAGGGTGTCTTTGTTTTTCTCTTCCGGGATTTCTTTGTTCTGATCAAACGTTCTATCCCTGTGGATCAAACTCCACTGCTTCTGTCGGGAAGTATCCTAGATACTCTTTTCTTTCCTTGGTGCAATACTGTGAAAAATGTCCTTCTTCTCCACATGAATAACAGGCATTGGAGAAAAATCTGTTGAGGCTTTCTCCATCAGGGTCTTCAACACTTCCCTTAATCATAGGTTCTTTCATAACTTCTCGAAGGGCTTCTTTCATTCCTTCTTCCTGCTTCTGAATAGTTTGTTGCACCGTGGGGTAAATGTGACACTGAGATGGGTAGTGGGTGGTTCCTTCACACAAGAAACAAGTCACCTAACTAGTTGGGCATTCCTCAACTGGGTGTTTCTCCTTACAATGAGGGCATCCATCCTTGTGTTCCTCCTAGGTGTGTCCTATTTCTCCGCAAATCTTGCAGGCATAAGGTTTATTTCTTAGGGTATCATGGTGCTTCCGGATAAGATGAGATCTTGTCAGAGTCCTCTTGAATTCTTCCCAAGTCCTTGCTCCATTACATCCCTGTATAGCTTGATGCATCTGCCACCATGTTGCAGCACTTCCTTCAAAGTACTGAAGAGCGTACGATACTTCATTCTTCCTTGAAATCAAATTGCTCCCGAAGTGATTCTCCATGTTCTGAATCCATAGCTCTGCTTCCGGCTGGGTTTTCGGTCCAGAGAATACTAGTCCAACTTCATTCATCATCTACTGGGTCCAAGGGTTTTAGGGTGAGATAAGAGAGGGGTGGGGAGGGATACACACAATACAAGCAATATTTTTGAAAATGGGTTTTATTTGTGGCTGTCGGAAAAACATCAAACAGATGACAGCTCACAAATCGTCGCATCTAACGTATGTATATAACAGAGGTTTGGTCTTCAAAAAGTCAAATAAATCTTTAGAGTCTTCAGATTCTTCGAGTCTCTAGAGTTTTCAACTGTTGTAGCTTCAACTATTTTAATGCATGGTGAAATCCTATTTACTCTGAAATGGTCATCAGTTGTCCGATATCTTGTCCTTCTTGGAGCGGCTTCAGTTGATCCTCCGTGTGGTCAAAGGGGAAAGGGGTATATTCTAACTATTTGAGGTAAGAGAAGATATTTGATAAAATCAGAAAAGATGAGAAGTAATGGGTTCTTTTGAAAATAAAGTTTTAGAGATTTCCTGTCCTAGGAGCTTTCCGATTTCTAGGGTCACGTCCTACAGTCAACATGTGCTCTGATACCATATCTGTAGCGACCCGACCTCAGACGGTCAAGCCTCTGTGTATCTATGCCATCCCTAGATCGGTATGCTGGCACACATAGTACATCAATGTATATATCAAAGTACAATCACATGTATAAATAACGTAAAACTGATATATACCTCATAAGTCTCAGCGGAAACAAACACTCGGGTGTGGAGTGCCATCAACGCCATCGGCAGGTTGAGTGTAGACCGTAACCCTGTATCGTACTCTTACTCGTCGAAGAAATATCTGCAACATGATATGTTGCAGCCATGTAGGTCAGTACATTGAATGTACCGGCAAGATCACAATAAGAGAAAAGAGAAGATAAACTATACTATATGCAATATGGCTTTGTGGCTCTGTAACTGAGTTTTGTTTGCAGAAAAGCTGGTTTTATTTTCCCTACATCAAAGGAATTAACTAGAGTCTGTACTACGGAGTTTTCCTCATGACATGGTTCCGCCAACCGATGTCTCATAGCCCAAATCATCATAAGTTGCCCACAATTAAATTATCAATCTAGCGTTGAGAGTTCCGAGATAGATCCAAGTCCAGAGGCTTAAATTGTCCGTAACCGGGGACACGGCTAATCGATTAGGTTTGAACCCTCTGCAGAGGTTTGTACACTTTACCCGCAAGATTCAATCCCTCTATTTACATTCTCGCACTTCAGGGTGTTTGAGAACAAGATGACCAAAACATGGTCTTCTGAAGAGTTCCTCTGACCACTGTCCGGTGCTCATCCAATCCTACCGTAGTTCTACATCTGCTAGCACCATCCCAGCCAGAGTCACAACTAAGGTCAACCAAGCCAGAGCCCATAGTGACTTGCGGTTGCACAGGTAAGCTTCCGGGCATGAAGTATCCTTCCGTCTCTTTGAGTCTGGGTGAAGCTTTCCGCAAGATGTCATGGCGCTTCTCCATGCATCCCGGCCAACCACTGGTTTCTCCAGGGTGCCCGTCAACCGTCCTTCACCCAGTAGTGTGTATTGAATTCTTGTCTCGAGTCTCGAAATCTTGAGGAGTCCTGAATA